>NC_043964.1:26771284-27371284 GCF_902148855.1 Sphaeramia orbicularis | reverse complement strand
GTCTGATGTAGAAGTCTGAGGAAAATGAGACTACCGAATGCTCTAGTCGTTGAATGGCCAGTTTTTGGGACGTTTTACAAGGGTTTGAGATACGAGAAATTCATTAATGTTACGTGAAGCATGCGAACATCAAAGCCTGTTGTTATACCAGTCGCTATTCAGACGAAACAAATCAAACATTGGTAATATAATGAACCACATACATGTCACAAAATCTACATTCAGCTGACAAAATTATGGAACCAGTTATGGGCCATAAGTTTTGTAAATGGAAAAAATAAAATTTGAAACTGAAAATTTAAGTTTTGATCTTGAATTTTGAAAAATACAACAATGTATTCAAATTAAAAAAAAATAAGTGTATGAAAAGTTTTTTCAGGTTAAATACGATTTTAATTCATTTTGGTCATTCTTTTGAATAAATTATCACTGATCCTGATATGATAACTATACAATATCAATACATCAATAGATGCATCATCACATTATTAAATCAGAATGATTTTCATGAGCTTTAAATGTTTTTGTGACTTTTCGTTTGTATTATTAAAAACCAAAACATAATTTGGGCAAAGTTTACAGGAAAATAGACAAAAACTTGCAGTGCAATAGAACAATAACAAGTATTATAACTAGAAAAGCACCCGGAGAGCACAGACCTCCGCCCTGATCACCACCAAAATTGAATCATTTGTTCCTTGTGCCAGTGTCAATATTTCCTGAAATTTTCATCCAAATCCGTCCATAACTTTTTGAGTTATCTTGCACACGGACAGACAGACAAACCAATCCATGTAACAAATAAAAGATTTAAAACTTTTTCCTTTTCAGTGCAAAGGTAATTATATTCAATCAAATGTGAGATGTATTTTAGTCAGTTTTGTTTGAATTTCTTGCATTCATTCATTTTCTGAACCCGCTTTATCCCCACTAGGGTCATGGGGGTTGCTGGAGCCTATCCCAGCTATTTATGTTCGAAGGCGGGGTACACCCTGGACATGTCGCCAGTTCATCACAGGGCTGATGTATAGAAACAAACAATCCCTCTCACATTCACACCTATGGGCAATTTAGATTAGATAGATAGATAGATAGATAGATAGATAGATAGATAGATAGATAGATAGATAGATAGATAGATAGATAGATAGATAGATAGATAGATAGATAGATAGATAGATAGATAGATAGATAGATAGATAGATAGATAGATAGATACTTTATTGATCCTTTGCAGGAAATTGCTTTGTTACAACAGCAGCAGTACAAGAAGAAAAACACTCTGAGCATCCCACAAACAGCCATCAATGGAACAAATAAATAATAAACAGAATAAATTATATCTATATATCTATATCTATCTATATCTATATCTATCTATCTATCTATCTATCTATCTATCTATCTATCTATCTATCTATCTATCTATCTATCTATCTATCTATCTATCTATCTATCTATCTATCTATATATATATATATATATATATTTATATATATGTATATGTATATGTATATGTACAATACAAGTAATGTATATAATACAATAACCTAAAACACCTAACACACTAAGTATGCACAGCATACAATAATAATTTATCGCACAGCGATATTAAAAAGTCTAATAGCAGCAGGCAGGAAGGACCTCCTACTGCGTTCAGTCTTGGACCGAGGGGGGATCAGTCTGTGGCTGAAGGTGCTCTCTCTGAACACCTCAAGATGGTGCAATGGGTGAGATGCGTTCTTCAAAATAGAGTCCAGTTTCCTGAGCATTCTCACCCCAGCCACTTGCTGAACTGTTTCCAGTCCAGTCCCAATGATGGAGCTCGCTTTCTTAATGAGTTTGTTCAGTCTGTTTCTGTCAGAAATGCGAGCTCCCTCTCCCCAACACACCACACCAAAAAAAAGGGCACCAGCCACCACAGTCTGGTAGAAGCTGCACAGAAGAGGCTTGGAGATCTTGAAAGACTTTAATCTCCGTAGGAAATAAAGTCTACTTTGCCCCTTCTTGTGCAGAGTCTCCATATGACAGGACCAGATTAACCGATTAACCTATCAGTGCATGTCTTTGGATGGTGGGAAGAAGTCGGAGTACCCGGAGAGAACCCACGCAGACACAGGGAGAATATGCAAACTCCGTACAGAAAGATGCCAAAGGTCAAGGGGGTGGGACCTTTCTGTGTAGAGTTTGCATGTTCCCCCGTGTCTGCGTGGGTTCTCTCTGGGTACTCCGGCTTCCTCCCACCATACTTTTTGAGTTGGCTAGATACACGCTTGTTTGTTTTTCCACCTGCAGCTGCTGAGTCACATGATGATACAACATTAAATCACAAAGAGCGGGGAAGAGCCAGGTGCACCTGCATGGCTGTAACATGAGCTGTTAACCCTTTATAGGGCACTCATAGAAATACTCTGAAATTCAAAATTTCAACCTTAGTATGTTGTGACATAACAAGACTTTATTACTTTTGTGAAATTTTCCAAAAAAATCTATTGTCATGTAGAAAATCAAGGTCAGTGTAGATACCGTATTTGATTTCTTGCCCATAAGTGGCAAAATAAATAAATAATCCAGGAAGTACGCTATTTATAAAAATACAAGAAAAACATGTAAGATGAAAGGAACATGTATTTTAGAACATTAGAACATCCGTTTTAGAACATTAGACCAACATAAGATATAGATGATACAGACTGATCCAGACACCTGTCCACATCCACATTATCCCTTTGAACATCATTCCTTACATTAGTACCATTACTTCATGGTACCTAACAAAGCAGGTACACTCACTGTTCATGCAGAGGTGGACCTTACAGACCCTGTAGACCACAGTGGACCTGAGATTATTGACTCACTGTCCTCACTGGAACTGTAACTGTTGCTGTCACTGTCTTGTAATATGTGTGGAATTTACCAGAAGTAGTCACTTGCCTGATAAAGGGTTAAATTGGTTGTACCCGGCACTTAAACACATAGACACAGACAGTCACCTCATTGATGAAACTGAGGAAGCAGAGAAACGGAAAGTATCAATTAAAGTATTGATCTCATTACACGGGTATCGATCAATATCAGTACCAATACCAATGTGGATATCAATATTATTGATACTTGGATCAATCCGCCCACCACTACCAGCTCAAATACAAGCCAGCCATGCGTTCAAGAGGAACTATGGAAGATTTCACCATTTTGGGCTCTTCTTCACTGTTTTTGTAGCATTTATCTCTGTGGAGCTCCCGCTATAGTTTCAAGTGTGTCTTTCTGTTCCCACACATTAAGAGAACAGGAAGGCATTGTTTAAATGTGGCCTAGCATTTCAGACATTATCCTTAATACCTGTATGCCAAACTGTATATCACCCACTAGTTTTAAACTTCCATTTCAAAGCCAGTAGGCTGTGATTTGACCATCGCCATGTCAGATTTATGGAAAAAGTAACCATTTTGACAAAAGCAGCAGAAGTAATAATAATAATAATAATAATAATAATAATAATAATAATAATAATAATAATAATAATAATAATAATAAGAAGAAGAAGAAGAAGAAGAAGAAGAAGAAGAAGAAGAATAGTACATTTTATTTGGTGGCGCCTTTCAAGTCACCCAAGGTCACCTTACAGATAAAAAAAGCATAAAATAACATCTAACATAGTTCAAATAAAACATCAACATAAAACCAAGTGTAGTGTACAGTCTCCAGTCTAAGTGAATATGCCAGATTGAACAGGTGGGTTTTGAGTTTGGTTTTAAATATTGTGATGGAGTCTGACTGTCTTATGTGTGCGGGGGGATCAGAGATGAGCTAATGCAAATCGGTAGCTTTCCACTACTACTACTATCACCTCTACTCTCAGTTGCTCCCTTCAGGGGTCACCACAGGAAAATCATCATTTCTTGCATCCTCCTCTTTCACACCAGCAACTTGCATGTCCTCCTTCATCACATTCATAAATCTCCTCTTTGCCTCCCGCCTGGGAGTGCAAGCCTTCTGATTCAGTAAAATAGTAAACTTCATCAAACTTTACTAATCACAATCATTTTTCACTCTTGTTAACTACAACAGAAACTGCCTGTCAAGAAAAAAAAGTGTTAAAGAAAGTCAGAATTGGCAGAAGATTGAGCCACAGCAGTCATGAAAGCTTCTATTTGAACTGAGATTAATGAACAAAAAAAAATTAATATTGACCAGCACATCATTTATTAGAGGATCCAAATAAAAGAGACCAGACTGGAATGACTTCTGAAAAAACAAAAGATTTTTTAGAGAGAAGTCCAGTATAAGTCTATGGAAGCCTGGGCTTTTTGGAGACACATCCACCTGCTGTCAACTATCGACATCTGCTCTGTCTTCATTTTGGAGGTCCTTGACCCTTGGTGAAAACATAGAGCTATAAAAAAGGGTAGTCCAGTCTATCCGATCCCTGTCAACCCCAATTCAGTGAGTTCAGGTTACTTCCATTCAATCACAGAAACAACCTGCCAAAATATGGAACCAACAGATATGAGAAATCCCTTTTTCCTGTTGCCACTGACCTTTTAAATGAGATTATACAACTGTTTGTGCAGACTCTTTGTGGGTGTTGATAGCTTCACTGTTTGTTGTGCAGCAAATAGCCCCTTGGAGATAATAAAGTCAACCTTGAACCTTTGTCAAGTCCCTTTTCATGCCTTCAGTCTCAGCACTGCTCTCCATTTATTCTGTATTTATGTGTAGGTGTGCCACTGTCTTGTAACTGATTATTTTCCAGCACAATTTATGCATGTATCCTAGTGTGAGCTACTCGTTTTATTTCATGCATTATCTAAATAGTCCATGTTCACATCTAAGACAACAAATGAGGTGTGTGATATCTTCACTTTTAAGTATGATTCCATTACTAATGATGCTCACAGTACAGGAACCATGTCTAATTAACTTTTCAAGTGGTTCGTAGGAGAGAGAAAACATCTTATTCAGACTCCTCCGGGCATTAAATCCCTCCTCAGTTTATGAGACCACTCCATCCTGAGACATCACCTCCACACACCCCTGAATTGCACTGCTAGAAAGAAGCAATTTGATGCACTGTGTCTAAACAGGTGATTGATTTAGTATTTATCAGCACAGGGAAGAAAGATCTAAATTCGAATTTGGAGATGAAAGAGTGAGACAATTATCTATTTACACCTTTGTAACCCAGTGGCCTGGGAAAAAAAGTCTGTGGAAATCGGAGAAAATGACCAGAATCAACCAGATGAATCAGTCGTTCACATTTCCAAAAAGAATTTGTCGCACATAAAATATGTTTCTGCTGTAAATTGGATTTGTAAATGGGTATGCTCTCAACTCATAGCTATCTTTTACTTTGCGCTGTCAGTTTTATAACCCCCATCAAAAGCGTAAGTCAGAGACTGGAGCATCTTTAGACCCTGTGAATATTAGAAATGAAGCCTATCTGTTTCCTGGTTTAGAATTACACCTCGAAAATTAAGTGGGATCTTCCTCATCGTCTTCCGCGGTCTTCCTCATTCTCAGCTAACTCCTGGAAATCATTACCTGTACTCCCAGCTCCTGTAGTTCCCTGTGGGGTCATTAGGCTACAGCTCAGAATAGTTTATGATTAGCCCTGGATCTCAAAACTGTCCCAAATCTATTGATGTCTCGTTCTGATTACACTTTAGAGCCCTTGAATGTAATATATTGAACTGAATTTCAGACACATTTTGGGTCCTTTGTGTATCATTCAAGCTTCAGATGTACATTTGAGGTAAGAGGTTTACATACAGTACAGTTGAGCTCAATTTTTTTCAGTTCTGAATATTCCATTTCAATATATCATCCCTCTGTTAGTTCAGTAACAGCAACAATTTTACTATGATTAAGATGCATTTAAAATAACAGAAGAGATACACTAATTTGAGCTTTAATTTATGCTGTTACCCATAAAGTTGGACTAAAATATTCTTCCTCTTCTCTTGAAATGATTGTGATGATGTGATTTATTCTTGACAGATAAGTGCAACCGGGACTCAGTATATAACCATTGCACCAGGTCAAGTTGATTATTGATGTGTATAAATAGGAATAAAAGGAGGAATGTGTCTGAAAACAACATTATTCCAATTTTATGGACAACAGTATATTTGTATTACTGTCTCTGAGGGTGAAAAATACACAGACAACATAGAATCTATACAGTCTGCTACAGTTTCATCAATGTCAAGGCTATTATTTTTTGTGTTGATACCGCTGCTGAAAATACAAATTAATAATTCACTTGAATAAAGCTTTAGTCGGCTACCCTGTATCTATATCTGGATTTTCTCTGGCTCAGATATTGTATTCTTTTCACTCAATTATCAGATAAAATCTAGATTCCTCACATGTTTCAAGACCTCTGTCAGTTTCTGATTATCAACAGTATTATGTTAAAGGTGTTGCTGGGATCTGTTAACATGATGTCAAACTTGATAATAAACAACCTTGCAATTTCCCACAGGATTTATAGTCAAATTCACTTATCATCACTTACCAAATAACTGAAGCTTCTTCTTTATCCTGTACTTGACTGTGCCTTCATGTAAGGACACGCTGTGAATGGTACAACACACATCTCCACAAGGACAGAATTCTTTTCAGCCCCTTCACAATCACACTTACCTGTCGTATTCAGTAAATTTCTTGTTGACAACAGACTGCACTAAAGTAAAGCAAAAAAAAAAAAAAAAAAACCGAAAGAAAAAGAAGTGAACGTCAAAGCAAAACTTTCTTACTGAACGAAAACAGGATTCTTATTCTTGCATGATTAGACACTAGTGGGAACATTTTTATGAATATTAGATTAATTTTTTTTTCTTTAGAATTGCACTCAATGGCCACTATATTAAGTATATCTTGCTTGTTTCTGGTGTACCTAAAGTCCAAAATTGTGGCTGTTTCAGGTGAGTTTTGTTCATTGCACAGTGGCAACAGTGTTCATTTCATTTCACTTCATTTTATTTATTTATTTAGACAGGGACAATGCAGAACAAACATTAACCTTAAAAAGGAGAGATGTAGTGTGCCAGGCTGTAGCACTAGTGCTAATTTCCACTTCGTGTTTACATCACATTACATTATGGCTACAGGTTAGGTTAGAGAGTAGCTGTTTTTTCACCATGCGGGAGAATGTGTGATAGTTTGTAATTGTTAGTGGCTCCTTTGGTAATGTGTTCCACTGTTGCATGGCCATACATGAGAAGGCTGAATTTGCAAATGCTGTTTTATGCCTCAGAATCCTGCACTCGTCACGTGCTGTTCCACACAAGTGAATCTGTGATGAGCAATTTATACAAGGTTCTGTAATATTAAAAGTTGATCAAAAGTTGGACTGGGCTAATTACGGCAACAATGGGGAGTATAGCCAAGATAGTTTTGTGCATTAGAACAACAATGGGAGCTGTAATATCTAAATCAGGGTGTCAAACTCATTTTAGTTCAGGGGCCACATTCAGCTAAATTTGATCTGCAGTGGGCCGAACCAGTAAAATAATAACATGATAATATATAAATAATGTCAACTCCAAAATTTTCTCTATGTTTTAGAGTGAAAAAAGTACAAGGTTCAAGGTTCAAGGTGACTTTATTTGTATCCGTGGGTAGATTTGTTTTGCAGCAAGCTTTTGCTCACTGCCGGTCGCTGCGTGCGCATGCGCCCAACACAAATCCTTCGAAAGAATTACAGTGAAGATAATGCAAGCACATACATCACATACATAAGACATAAGACATTATAAACACAGTACACGTGGTCACGTGATGGAACTTTTCCAATGGATTTGGTTGTGGGAGGGGGACAGGAAGAGAAGAAGAATGTTGTGAGGCAGACGGAGATGGGGCGGGGGGGTAAATGCTTGTATGTGGTGAGTCCTTGAAAGTCTGTTTGTGTATGAAAAATAAGAGACTCATCAGTTCTCAGTCCTGAGTCTTGACCTTGGAAGGATGTTTTGACTGTAAAGGAACAGATTAGACAAGAGTGGCTCCAACTGCTTTACAGGTTCCCAAGAGAAACAGAATTAAACGGGGAAAAATGTTTTGATTTCTGCTTAATTTAGTTATAATTTAATTTTTGTTATAACTGGGTCCTCAGCATTACTCCTCACTTCAGAGCAGGTAGACCTGCACAGTTCGTCCTTTTTCCCTCAGTCCCGTGATTCGCCGGAGCACATCCACGGTCTGTCCAGTGATGTAATCCAACTTTTGTGTGAGTCCACAGCTCATCATGCAATCGTCCGACTGCGCCACCATCCGCTGTAATACCTTCACGTTGTCACTAACCACTCCGAAGTGCTCCTTAATTTTGACTGACAGCAGCGGGGTTTCTATGTGTGCTGCTGTCTTTACAACTTTGCGATAAACCAGGGCAACTTCAAGACCAATTAGAAGGTGTCCTGTTATCAAAAATCCAAATAGGTAAACATCATATCCTCCACCGACAGAACCAACAGCCATACTACCTCCACTTGTTCCAAGCGTCGATCGCATACTGCAAAAGTTCTGTCAGGGCAGGTGGGCTCCTCCTGACGCCTTTGTTCCTGGGTGAAAAAATCTTGTCAATTGCGCTGAGTGTCCAGTTGATCAATTCCATAATTTAGTTGTTCAGGAATACAGCAAGCAGGGGATCCAAAGACAAAAACAGACGAGACGCAGAGGCAAAAGCAGGAGAAAAAAAAAAAGAGGAAGGCAAGGAAAGTAAATTAACATTATGAAAAGGTTTACATCTGCAAACTATCTTTTCAAAAAGTGTGAATAACATGAACAAACTGAAAAAAAAAGTGTAATTATGACAATATTAAGTCTCAGTTTATCATTTACACATGTTTATTATAACTTACAGATCACAGTGGATCTACAAATACACAAAACATTTAATAACAGGTGGAATATTGTTAAAATTACACTTACTTCTCTTTCAGGTTTCATGCTCATATTTGTTCAGGTTATTCACATTTTTTGTGAAATTATACTTTGTTTTAGTGTAAATGCATGAAAAATATTTACATTCACAAAGAGAAACATTTGAAGTTGTCATTATTTATATGTTATTATGATAGTATTTTACTGAATCCTGCCAACTTGAGATTGAATTGGTCTGAATGTAGAACCTGAACTAAAAGGATTGTTAATATCTTTGTGTAATTTTTGCATTTCACAAATTCATCCCAAGGGCCAGACTGGACCCTTTGGCGGGCCAGATTTGGCCCCCGGGCCACATGTTTGACACCTGTGATCTAAATGATCATGAGTTAAAAAACAATGACAGCAACTGTATCCTAACTGATTAATTTACTTTTGAGGAATTGGATACTTGTGATTAAGATGTTACAAAATGCAAAGGTCCTTTACAAACAGTAAGTTGTGAACAAATCTAAGATATTTTCTTATATGAGGCTTTAACAGCTCAACTAAAATGATTTGCTTCCACACTAATAAAATGTATATTCTGCTGCTGTAGTTGATCTGCTTCCAAATTCAATGTGTTGTTCTTTAAGAGATGCTCTTCTGCATATCTTGGTTAAAACCAATGGTTCTTTGAGTTATTACTGCCTTTCTATCAGCTTCAGCCAGCCTGGCCATTCTCCTCTGACCTCTGGCATCAACAAAGCATTTTCATCCAGAGAACTGCTGTTCACAGGATATTTTCTTTTTTTTCCCCAGACCATTCCCTCTAAACCCCAGAGATGGTTATGCATGACAATCCCAGTACATGAATAGTTTCTGAAATGCTCAGACCAGCACCAGTGCCCCATTCAAAGTCATTTAAATCACATTTCTTCCCCATTCTGATGACTGAACGTCAATGGGATGCTTTACCCATATCTAAATGCCTAAATGCACCGAGTTGCAGTTGAATGAGCAAACCTAATAAAGTAACCAATGAGTGTAGACCTTCCTAAATCCACCAAAATTTTACAAATTTTACAAGTATTATCATGATAATCATTTTACATAATGGTATGGTCGTTCATATTTAGGATATACGCTACTGGTCAAAAGTTTTAGAACACCCCAATTTTTCCAGTTTTTTATTGAAATTCAAACAGTTCAAGTCCAATGAACAGCTTGAAATGGTATAGAGGTAAGCAATGAACTGCCAGAGGTAAAAAAAAAAAAAAAAAAAGAGGTAAGGTTAAAACAAAACTGAAAAATAATGTACATTTCAGAATTATACAAAAAGGCGAACAAGAAATGGGTTAACACCTTAAAACAGTTCTGCAGCAATGGAGGTTGATCAAGCCTCGAAAGTTGGTGCTACCAATTCCTCCAGGTGTCCCAACATTTCTGAATTCCTTCCAACCCCCTGTGTCTGCATAAAAGCAGTGTTGGAACACACTTTGGTACCATAACATTGTGAGCATTATTTGAACAGTATTGTAGTGCAGAAAGTAGTGTGTTACTATAAAAATGGAAAAGAGGAAAAGGCAATTAACGATAGAAGAGAGACAGATCATCAGAACACTTAAAAATGTAGGTCTGTCCTACAGAGAAATTGCCAAGAAAGTCAAGGTGTCAGTAAGTCCAGTTTCCTTCACCAAAGGCACTCAGAAACTGGGGGAAATGCTGACAGGAAGAGGTCTGGCAGAGCCAAAACCACAACAGAATCAGAAGACAAGTTATTGAGATTCAACAGCTGGAGTGATAGGAGACTCACAGGACAAAAGCTTCAAACACAGCTCAATAGTGGTCGTAGTAAGCAAGTCTCAGTTTCAACTGTGAAGAGAAAACTT
The DNA here is from genome assembly GCF_902148855.1 of Sphaeramia orbicularis. NCBI lineage: Eukaryota > Metazoa > Chordata > Actinopteri > Kurtiformes > Apogonidae > Sphaeramia > Sphaeramia orbicularis. The sequence goes on along the minus strand of NC_043964.1, from coordinate 27,360,530 downwards.
CCAGTTGCAGGTTTGACCAGTCCATAACCCCTTCTTCCAGTCTTCAGTAGTCCACTGGCGGTGTTTCATGATCCAGACAAGCCTCTTTTTCTTATTCTGAAGTCTCAGCAAGGGCTTTCTTGCTGCAACTCGACCCATCAAACCTGCAACTGGAAGTCTTTTCTTCACAGCTGAAACTGAGACTTGCTACTTTTATGCAGACAGAGGGGGGTGTGAGTAATTTAGAAACGTTGGGACACCTGTGGGAATTGGTAGCACTAACTTTCGAGACTTGATCAACCTCAATTGCTGCAGAACTGCTTTAAGGTGTTAACCCATTTCTTGTTCGCCTTTTTGTATAATTCTGAAATGTACATTATTTTTCAGTTTTGTTTAACCTTACCATTTTTTTTTTTTTTTTTACCTCTGGCAGTTCACCACTTACCTTTGTACCATTTCAAGCTGTTAATTGGACTTGAACTGCTTGAATTTCAATAAAAAACTGGAAAAATTGGGGTGTTCTAAAACTTTTGACCGGTAGCGTATGCACACATCAGGATATAGAAATTAACTTCATGAGCATTCAGTGTAAAAAGATGTGAGGGTTTATGTTTACTAGTTTTCTATTGCACTATTTCTTTTTATTATATTTTTATTTATGTAGTGAAGCAGGGACCCCCCCCCATGTTTTCTTCCTCATTATTTTCCTGTAGTTCACTGTCTAGTCCAGTGTTGTATCTGAGCTGTTTGATATGTTGTACTGTCTTTTCAAATGCACCATGTGTCCTGAACAGTAGCAGCACAAAGGCGGTATGATGAGATTACAAACTGTTTTTGAGTCTGCAAGGTAGGCTTTGCTTGAAGGTAGATCTCAGTATCCATTTGTATCTCCGGTTGTAATAGATTTACTGTGCTGAACCCTTTGAAAACAACAAAAGTTATTTGGATAATTGTATTGCCCTTAGATAGATTGAAAACGGAAGCAAGGCCTCACCTACAAGCTTGGCATCAACCAAATGCCATTTAATGGACAAACGTCACCAAGGGAACTTAGGCCATGTCACAGCATTGATTTATAAATGTACTGGATGACTGATGGTTTGAGATTAGAAATACAGCTGCAACAAAAAGTAATTCTGATAAAAATAGCTTGTGTTTCTTCTATAAATTTGTGAAAGTGGGGACCTAGAGGTTGTCCAAGTCAAAATTACAGCACTCCGTCAAGGACAAGGGCACAACCCAAAGAATAATAGCTTAGCCCCAACTTTGGTGTTCCTCTGCCAGTGCGGATTGAATTATTATGTTCCATGAAAGTTTAATGGGATTTCAGCAGGCCTAATATATAAACGGAGAGCTGCAAGAGTGAGCTGCTGTGCTGTGGTCCTTCTTTATAGCTCTCGCTTCTCTCTCTCACATCTGGGTTGGTGCAAACAAACAGCTGAGTGGACACTGTGTTTCAGGGTTTAGATTTTGATTTACTCGCTGAAGCACAGTAAATCATGTTGCAAATCACATTTAGGTAAACGATAAATGCACCTTTTAATAGTACTGCATCTATCTCTGCATCAGGAACACACACTTCTGGGTGCAATGCTTTTCTGAGTACAGTGCAGAGCAGTTCCATATAAAACTGTGATATAGCAGGTTGGAGTCTGTAATTCCTGTTGCTAAATCCCTAAATGAGAGTTCACAATGTTTAAAAAATACAGTGATTTCACACATTTCTTTCTTTTTTTTTTTTTTTTTAACACCAATGGGAAAGAGACAACAGGCAAGTCACACAGCAGTTTCTTATAGTTGAGAGTAGTGCTACAGTTCAGGTTAGCAAGGCTGCTGTAATTTCCTGTATCACATGGTTGTAAAATAGCTGTCATGAAGTGAAATTATACACGACGCCGACCTGTCTTGGACTGTAAATGACTCCTCCAATCATGATCAAAATTGCTTACCGGGTAAACAGTTCCCTCATTGCACTTGTGCTGTATTCTCCACTGTCTTTGCCCTCTCATTAAGATCTTTACCTTTATCAAAAATAGAATAATGGAGCACAGATTTTATGTCCTAAATTTGCACTTACACAAAAACCATACACCACTGAATAGGACTGTTTTTTTCAGTTGGTGGAAAAATGGAAGTCAACTACCCCATTAAAGTTACTGAGTTTATTGAAATTCAAAACATCATTTGTTGTTTCTTTAACACACTTTATCTTTTGTTTTTTATCACATCAAGCATTAGTCAAAAAAACAGTTGTTACATTTTTACATTGTCGTGTTCGAATGTTTAACATAAAAGAATCCACTTTGCTGTTTTCACAACTTCCATGTTAAATAAAGATATTCTCTGTGTGGGATTTGTTTGCACAGCATTGTTACAACTTGTTTCTTCAGACTTATCTGACTTCTCCTGAAGCAGTCTGTGACAATTCTTTACAGAATTGCTTTTCTATCATCCTAACTCCCAGTGTGCTTCATTTACATTCAGAAACAAACAGTTCAAAAGACCTGAGGCACATTGACACTATCCTCTAACAAAAAAACAGGTTATTGTTGAAGAACACAGTAGCAAACACTGAACATATAATACTTTAGATAATGCCATTATCCTTCAGCATAAATATCTTCAGGACATTTGGTCAAGAAGTACTGAAGAAGGTATTATATTTCTTGTACACACAGCTTTTTTAAAACAGGACATTTGATTTAATGGCTGACTTAATGTTTTTTTTTTTGTTTTTTTTTTTTGATTGATTTACATTAAATGTTAAAGATTTTCAGTTTTAACAGCATGGGCAAGATTTGTACAGCTGTGAGGAGCTCAACAATTTAACAGCTGTGAAATGTTAAACGTTCACCATGCAATGACGTGGGAGTGTCATTCCTAGAGAGTGGTTTACTACTGCAAAACAAGCAGCAACACATGCACATTATCGACACTATTTCTGTAGCTCTAGATTGCAGGAGTCGGCTTATCTTTCCATAATTAATGCAGTACAAGTGAGACGTACACTTCAGGTTGCACAAAGTGACATATTACATGTCTATTTAGCTGAGTTGCAGCTGTAATTAACATATGCATCAACTACAGGATGATTCTTTATAGTTGGCATGAAAAGTAAAAAGGCAGCAGATGTGGTACTGGAAAAATATTAGAACCACCATTTATTTAAGTTTGCTGCATGGTGTGTTTCCAGTGAACTGCTGCAGTATCAGCAATGTTTTCACTTGAATGAAATACTCCAAACCACTGGTGTGAATCATATTTAAATACAGAATAGCAAATAAATGGAGGGGAAGTGCAGAAGTCCACTTTTAGTTCAGGAAGCTTCTATGGCAACCCTCAATTACAACTGCATCCCTATCTGCTGGTTTGTGCTGTTGTTCATGTTGTAGGGCTTTGAGTTTCAGATAAAGTTGTTTGCTTTAGAAGATAAATATGTCTCAAAAAACATAAAAAAATTAAAAAAAAAAAACTACAGAGAAATGTTGAATCAAATGCAATGCTTCAAGTACATGGTCTTTCTACCAACAAATTTGTATGTACTGAACTAAAGTAATGGAAAAATGCATAAATTCAATTAAATGCTGTCTGCAGTAATTACACCGTGGATGGTTAGCCTCTTTCCTTTTTGTTTGCTGAAACACATTTCTAACAACACCAAAGACTGGGACAATGGGCAGAAAATGACACAGTGAGGATGAAAGGTAGCGGCCGTCACAACAACATCTTTGCCATCACTGTATCTATGGGTGCACATACAACTCGGCTGAGTGTGCTTCTACATTTCTTTTTTTTTTTTTTTTTTTTTACCAAGTACAATTGTACACTATTGTATGAGAATACAATACTTTTCTTTTTTCATTCTTTTTTTTGTAAACAGCTTTTAGTTTGTTTTGGATGTGAAGCAGGAGCAGCTCACAACATGGCGATAGTCACACCAGAGTCGTAGTGTCCCTTCATTTGGCTTATTCTCGCAGCAAGCATGACCAGCAGGCCAGTGGCCACCTCCAGGCTGAAGGAGAGCCAGGCAGCGGCTAAGGACCAGCCAAATGATGCATCCACATAGGCGAGGTTCTCCGGGGACACGACCCGCTGGAACTCTTCCATAGCCTGGTTCGAATATCTTATGTAAATGCTGAGTCCAGTGAGGGTAAAAAGACCTGTTGACGCACAAATACACATTAAGTTGGCTCATCTGGAAAAAAAACACAGAAATACATAAATGCTTCTATGAACTGAATTCATCTGTAAGTATGAGGCTTTGGGATGCCTAATAAATCAACATATTCTCCATGATACATTACAATCCATTATGGCAGTTTTTACAGATTCAATGTAATAATGCATTTGCTGGCTAATATGCCTTGTGCAACATCACTTTACGTAACCATGGATGGACTTAGATGACATACTGCACATTACAAAATAAATCTCCAATGAAATACATCATATACTGAACATAGATTGAGTGTTCTTGCATTTAAACACGTCACCTTTTATATAGGAGGCACCTATAGTGTATAGAATCTTAGCTTTCAGCACTTGTACAGAATGATCAGATGTGTTGCATAACAATTAAAGGAGAAATGAGCGAACAAAAATAACGTATCCTTGAATGTCAGCCCCCCAAACCTTAAACACTGACTATCCACCACCACATGTACATTTCTGGCTGACCTTTCCTGTGGCACACTGAAGGGAGAACCTGTACAATTCACTATTAAACTGCAATTAACCTCTGTTTATCAAAGATAGCGAGACAGAAAGGTAGGTACAGATACACTGGATTTCAATAAAAGGTTGGCAGCTGGCACCCTCTGGCAACTATGGAATTATTGTTTAGACTAAACACTGCCAAATAATATTGGTATATTTTAGTAATAAAAGCCAATATAGAAAGAAACAGGCTTTTATTTACTCAGACGTGAATACCCTAGGGAGTCTTCTCAAGGAGTTTGCAGCTTATTGTTGATATTTTTCCCTTCATATTTCTTAACATGCATGTGGTTTATATACATCCTAGTGTGACTGCAGTTAAAAGAGCTGTACATTATATAGTATTGATATTCCAAACCCTGAACCGCAAGAGGTAACCAGAGCCTCCACGAGAGGTGACTGTGCAGTCTTAATATACAATAAACAGGTGTTATCAGTCAAAGGTAATGAGGTTTGGAATGAGAATCTATCTCCAATAAGAGATTGTGCCACATTTAACACTTTTAAAGACAATCTAAAAAAGTTTCTAAAAAGAAATCAGATCTCTTGGCACTAATTTTATTCTGATTCTCTGCGTCTTCTCAGTGTTCTTTGTTGCTGCCATTAGTATGCGCAAAAATGTCCTGTTCCTCTATTGTGTTGTTCATTTTTTTGTATTTGTTATTTGTAATTTTGCCATTATAATGTTATTTCTTCTAACCTGCCTGGGACTGCAGATGGAAAGTAGCCTTGGGTAATTCTGGCATATTTACATTTACATGTACATTAATATGCACTACCCCTTTAAATAAATAAATAAATAAATAAATAAACAAACAAACAAACAAACGAGGAAGTTGCATATACACATACCACCAACAACAAATCAACACTATATATCCACAGACTGTATCAGTCACTGAATAAATACTAAAGCTCATTGTTTACACACATCTGTATTATGGTATTATCAAGTTTTCTTCTACAAATAAAAAACTCAGTAGCTGCATATTTTGACAGTTAGTCAAAATAACAGTGTCTTAAATTTTCATGCATGTTAGAATAGAATAGAATAGAATAGAATAGAATAGAATAGAATAGAATAGAATAGAATAGAAGCTTTATTTGTCATTGCATAATAAATACAATGAAACTGCAAATGCCCCCCACATAAAAAAACAAATAACATTCATACTACATTCTTCTCACTCATGTTACTGCATTGGCTGATAGTTTACATTATAACTCTGTTTGCTTAGCTCTGTTTTTATACATAAAGCAACCACAGTAAAACTACAAATCACTTCCATTTTTGTATGGTTTGAGTTGTCAGTAGCTGCACTAAAGATCTGTTTGGAATCGTCCAAACAAGGTCAGAACTGTCACAGTTTAGTCGGAACCCAGGATCAACAAGCCATGAACTCAAAGATAATAACATCCCATAATAACTTTATACCTTCATTAACCTCATAATCAAACTCACTCGTGTAGAAGAAACACTGCGGATTCAGCATCAAACTCATTACTTTTCATTTCATTTCGAGCTGTGTCCAGCAACAGTGCTTTTAGCTTTTATCCCCAAGCCACTTTCTTTGACTCTAAAAGTTTTTTCTTGTCAGTTTTCATCCCATCTTATCACTTTCTAATGCTTCAGCCCTGTGGGGTCAGGAGGTCAGCAGTGTGACTCACTACTCCCTCTAGTGGACACATAAATCCACTGAACTGTCATTATGACTACATTACAGTCGCGGAAAAAATGATTAGACCACCCTTGTTTTCTTCAATTTCTTGTTCATTTTAATGCCTGGTACAACTAAAGGTACATTTGTTTGGACAAACATAAGGATAAAAACAAAAATAGCTCCTAAGAGTTTACTTTAAGAGCTGATATCTGACCATTTTCCTTGTTTTCTTGATAATAACCAAAATCACTTCAGTTCTTACAGCAATAGCTATGGCATTGTGCTGCCAGAAACAGTGCTTTTAGGCATTCCATGTTGTCTTTTCTGTCTGACCATTGTTTTTGATGACTTTTGATGGTCTTATCATTTTTTCTGTGACTGTACAACCCAATACACTGGCATCTTTGGTGCAGCTTCAGATGTGTTTATTCGGAACACTCTTATGGTAATTTTGGGTCATATTCGAGTATTCTAAAGTAGAAATATTACATATAACACTGTTAATGTGACATCTTAGAAGTTCCTGTAATGTTAAGAACAAGAATTTGCAAAACAGATAAGTAAGAAATACTATATTAAACTGAATTAATCTTAGAACATGGGTGTGCATTATAAATTAAGAAATCCATAAACCTTAATACATATTCATGTCTGTTTTCCAGCCATACGTGATAGACTTGTCAATACTACAGTGCATGACCTTGATGTATGGACAGGATTTTGAAAACCAAGCATCAACACAGCCCATCATAAAACCTGTGAATATACTGTATCTTCCAATAGCATCAAAGTCAGCGAAGGTTTCCTAATGCAACATGTAAGAACTCCATTGCACTCCATTTGCTCCTGTTCTGTTTACCTGCCATCAGAAGTGGTGTAAAAGCTCAGTGCATGCCAGCCTTGATGTAGTGATGTGGTCAGCACATTTAGTGCTAGGCATGAAATTAGCTGTCTCTTCTGACTGACACAGGGGGTTATGGCTGTCAGCGGGGACAGTAAAGGATATAATAAGGCCTTTTACTGCTGTGAGACATTCATGTTTTCATTCTCAACTATATCCTACCCCTGAAACCCATTCTATCAAGTTCACCCATTTTCAAGTGCATTTCTCATGGATATTCTACCACTTCTAACTGCTGAACCACTGAACCTCTCACAGCCAAGAGAGAGAGGGGAAAAAAACATTCTTGAGTTACTAATGGTGGCAGGGTGAGTGTCCTTCCTACCATTTAGAGAACCAGTAGATCATTGAGTAGACGGAGACAAAAAGGATTGAACACTCATCTTTGAGATTATGTGTCTTTGAAATTCAGATTACGTCACATTTATGCGAACTTCTATTAATGTCTCCTCTTAAAAGATGAACTATTTATCGTAAAAATACTCTGGACTTGGTTTACCATGGTGATGTGAGCTTTCCTGGACCGACTTTGAATTAGCCCTCTGTGGGTTCTTCTTGTATAACTTCTTCATTGATGTATTTGTTTTGAGTAGAGTGTTGATTTATGCACATATGACTGTGTACAGATGGGTGTAAGTATAAACTATGTACATAGACTGCGTAGGTATATAAATGAAAGGAAACTGAGAGCCATACAAGGGTGGCGGTTGGGGGGTGGGATGGGAAAAGTTCATGTAATATTTTTGTTTTGTTTTGATTTTTGATTTATTTGTTTGTTTGTTTGTTTGTTTATTCTTTTCTCTTGTATTATTTAAAAATCATGCCTGTGTGGTGTATCTGTAAGTTTATATGTATGTTCCATCTGTAAAATGTGCCCTGTCTCACAGTAATGAACTATAGATGTTTACTTAAACACCATAAACATCTTGTAAAAGCTTCCGTTAATAAAACCAATCTTTAAAAAAATAAATAAAAAATACTGTGGGATTTGGCATCATAATGGCTAGTGGAACACTGTTTATACACCTGTAAGATGCATACTACTAACACACCTTGCACATCTTGTAATACTCTTCTATCAGTCACCAGTCTTGAAAGTATGTTAACTCTAGGAATGACGTGAATGTCATTTATTGTTTTTTCCAACAATCAACTAATTTGCATTTCAACCTGGTAACAGATGAAGTGTCTGGAAAAGGTCAGGGCATCACAATTCATTGGAATTCATTCAGAATACTTAGAGTTCTTACAGAATGTCTCTTCCAGATGTTGAATGACAGTGATATTTCAGGAACATGGGCACCACTGACAGGTATGGGTTTTATTTATTTAGAAAGTCTTAAATGGTGAAATGGCACCAAAAACAAAACAGAGGAAAACAAAAGCTACATAATCATTATTCAACACATTCACGTTATTGGCCAATGGCCCAAGTAAAGACTGAATATGGAAAAAAAAAAAACTGGAACACTTCACAACTAAACAGAAAATGGAACTGAACCTGTGGGTCAGCTGTGAATAAAGACAGCTCTGCTTTGGAGTGCGGCTTTTTTTTTTTTTTTTTTGCTCATTGTTCACTTTTGCTTCCATTTTTGTTTTAATTGTTCTCTTGACATCAGCCAAAATAGGCTGAGGGGGTTTCCCCTCAATTAACCCTGAAGATCTAAATAAAAATCTGTCAATGAATTAATGAATTAATGAAAAAATGGATGAACGTCTAATGGACGATTGGTTTAATCCTGGATCCCTTATACATCAAGAAAATAATGTATTTTTATATATTTCATCTTTGTGAATCTGACATGAATGAGCATGCTGATTTTTCTGGATAAAATCCTGTCTGTATCTTCAATCAATCGAGGACAAGCTCCACTACAATTTTGTGCCACTTCACCATGATCAGCAATCATTCCTAATGCTGTGATCAATATTGTTAATCATGTCCGTATCCATACTGAGAATGTTTGACGTTAGAGGGCAGAATCAGACGCATCACAAGTAGGGAAAAAGATGCTCTGTAAGTCATTAGCATAACATTTTTTATTCATGTAATCTAAGTCTGAATTTATTTATTTTATTCCAGAAGACTGTCAAAACTCATTCAATATATGAAGACCCCTGTCAGAGCTGCACAGCCATTTTTCACAGTACCACTGAGGTAATAGTAATAAGTGTCAAACCAGTAAAGTATTGGTTCTTCACAAAAGACCAAGCACAGAAATGAGTGTTTTGCACTGTACGCTCACTGTGGTTTACAAGTGTTCTGATCTTTACGTCCATATTTATTACTGTTCATTTTATTCATCACCATAAAATCTGAACTCTAATAACTGCTCAAGCGAAAAATCACTAACTAATTCAACACAATTAAGTTAAATTAGATTTTTAATGTGTACACAGAGAAGTCTAAGCATGGATTCAACCTAGAGTAAAGCATATCAGTGAATGAGCGGATGGCATTTACAGTCTTCATAACATCCACCAGGAGCGTTTCCCAGTTTGAGAAATGAACACGAATGCACCTGTTACCGTACAAGCCCACACATGCTCATTTTTTTTGCACTTCTACATCTGTCAGATAAAGTAACAAACCGAGAAAGAGATGTGCGTCAGACCAGCCCCTGTGCGACATGACATATTTACAGACTTGTAAAAAACAAAATTTAGTTTAGACTTACTGCAGAAGAGGATGTAGAATGCTGATCTGGCCAGTAAGTTGGGACTGCACGCCAACGAACTGACAAGCCCGAAGATCCAGCCAAATACCAACATGACCAAACTGAGAGGCAAAATGATGACAACCACTTTGTGCAAACCTATGAAAAAAAATCACACATAATATCTGAGTGCGCTCACAAAGATTACTGTGCTTTAACACTGTAACACACTATGAGCCATGTTTCAGTTCCCTATTTACCTGTATTATTTCCTGCACATTAAATTACCACTGAGTGCAAACAGTGAAAGCTCCTGAAATTTAGATTGATTCATACCACCTAGGGAGCTATTGTTTTCGTTTCCAGCGTCAGGGTAGTGGATGAAAATCTACTTGCAGTGTCGTGAGACTTGCTTGAAATACCTTCTGTCACGACGGACTATTTATTACTATTTCTTATTGCCAAGGCTGCGCAGATAGTTGTTTTTGAAAACTCTAAGGACTATCTAATACCCACTTACATCAATCATTTCTCATTTCAGTAATTAACACAACACCATACTTCAGACATATCTTCTTTCTGTGTACTACAAAACACTACACGCTGTATTTTTGAAATCCATCGTATTTGGCAGTCTTCTGATTTTAAGCCACTTAAAGTTTTATTGGTTGATAAACACAAACACTCACCAAGAAGGTGCCTTTCTACTTCTGACAGGCTTGACATATTTGCTGTGAAAGAAGGGATGACTGACCTCCCGTTTGCTCCTGAAAATGTCAGAGGAAAAGGTTACATATGACAAGACATGAGGACAGAGCTGTAGGATGCAAGAAAATTACTACTTCAAGCAGTTACACTTTTTCTCTGAAAAAACAGTATGGGCTCTATGCACAGCATCACTACTTCCTGAACTTCAGGTGGCTCATTTATTTCCTATCTTTCATTATTAGACACACTGATTAATCCATTTGTGTCTTACCATGGTAGTCACATCAAGAAGTAGCAGACACATCTGGATTAATCAGTGTGTCCAATAATGAAAGACAGGAAATTAAGTAAGTAAGTAAAGTTTATTTATAAAGCGTTTTCACAGATAAAAATCACAACGTGCTGTACATACATGGGTGTAATTAAACAATAATGAATAGCCAATAATGAAAGACAGGAAATAAAGGAGCCACCTAAAGTTCAGGAAGCAGTGGGGCTGTGCATAGAGCTCTTTACATAGTCAGACCCATATCCATATATGCTGTTGTAGTGTCCCAAATATGATGGAATATATGTAATTCATTGTATAGACACTGTTGCCCATAAAGTTTGAACAAATAATAAATACATACCTCTCATCTGTACTATACAGTTAGCTTTGTATATTTCTTTTTGCATATTTTGTTTATTTCAGAAGTTCTAGTAGTACTTTATTACCACATGCGTGTTCATATTTTATCCTGAAGCCTTTGCACAGTCCTACATTTTCTTAATACTGTGTGTGACATTTTTGTTATACAGTCCCTTTTGCACTAAGTGTTTTGCTGCTAAATTGAACTGAGCTGCTAAGGTGATTTTCATTGTTCCCGTGACAGTGACAATAAAGATCTATTCTATTCTATTCTATTCTATTCTATTCTATTCTATTCTATTCTAGCTTTTTAGACCCATTCCTCTTTATATACCTATTTATGCACATCAGTAATGACCTTTGACCTGGTGAAATGATTACATACTGAATCCCAGTTACACTTTATCTATTAAGAATAAATCACATCGCCACAATCATTTCAGTAAAAGAAGTAAAAAAAAAAACAAACAAACAAAAAAAACAAAAAACAAAACTGCTAATGTGCATTTCTCAGCATGTGTGCCAAGGTTTTGTGTGACGCAGGTGGTGACCGACATCACAGGTAATCACAGGTGATGATAGTCATCATCACTTGTGTGTTTCATTACTTGTTTTCTATGTGACCTATATGGACACTTTTGCAGGGATACCGCTGGACAGTAACAGGACCTGGAGCTGTGCAGGTTATATTGCAGCTGTGCTTGTGTTGAAAACTATCCTTTAGAATCTCTCTGCAATCTCTTCCCTGTGTGCTGAAGGAGCTGATGGATGTAATAGTCGATACAGTCATCCCACAGATGTTTTATAAATGTGCGCAACCCTTGTGGTTAATCACCCAACATCCTAAGGGTGAAAACTCATTTTTAAGAATCCTATTTTGGAGCCATTATTTCATCAAATCAAATTATTCCGATTAAACGCTTCTGGTTAGTCCAAGATAAGAACCGAAGCGCTGCCTCTCCAGTGCACCTCAGTGTGATACTGATGCACAGAAATATTTGCACTTGACTTCTGCGCCGTTGTTATAGACAATGTACACAGTAACGCAGCAAGGGATTTCCACAGTCACTTATGGCAGTGTCAGATCCCAGCACCAGGTATCGATTTTTTATTTTTTATTTTTTATTTATTTATTTATTTATTTTTTTTTGGTCAACCTCCGAAACGATCAGTTCTGGTACGCATTATTACATTACATAACTTAATTAGTGCTCAATCTTCTAAATCACCATTCAGGGTTTGTTTTACGCAAAACTGTTCGTACCAGATTTTCTAAATAACCCCGACGAGAGGATGCACAAAAGTTGCAGAAGCATTTATTATAAGAGCCTCTTTTTTGTTTTGTTTTTTTTTTTGGTTGAGTAGTCATGAATCTGCATATTTTAATATAAGCATAAACTGGGTGGACTTACCTTCATTTATTCTCCAGAGTCCAGAATGTGAACTCAGATCATCTGAACCTGTGTCGTTAGGTTTATTCACATCGATTATATACCAGTAGTCAGTTCCAATTGCCACAGCGAGGAGGCTAAAACTGAGCAAACCAGTAAACCCAGCAGAGACAACCACCAGCCCGTACCTCATCATACACAGCCCACAGTGCACTGCTACTCTGAGGACTTTTTAGATTTTTCTCCACTTAGATCCGTATCGACGCTCCAGGGTGCGCGGTGCGTAAAAGCTCTCCAGCTGGGTCATTCCCTAATGTGCCGGGTCTTTACTGCTTCCTCCTCCTTTATGTATGACTGGAAAAATGAAAATAGTAACACAACAATCCAATTTTCGGTTTTATCATAAAGAAGAAATCACACGAAAAGGTATGCGCTCCTTTTGGTATGTGACCGCGGCTGTAGCGCTCCTGGATTTAAGCAGCGTTATTTTGCGTAAATGAAATAATAAACTTCCGAAAAATTGCTTCAAAATAAAACTAATAAATCGTAAAAACGTTGTAGTAGTCAGTGCATCCGCTGCAATTCGTTTTTCCTCTCAAAATTACTCACATCCGGTTTGGTCTTTTTTGTGCAATGCGTACTTGACACTTTTTTTCCTCCAGTGAAAACAGCTGTGCCATATCTGCCCCCCTTCACCGACACCTGCCTGTATTGTCTCTGTCTAAATACTACACAAAAAACGAAATAATGAAACATAACAAGGCAAGTATTACATGCATTCAGCAATTTATTCTACTAACTATTAGTCTATAATCTGCATCTGTGCATTATCTACATGCATTTGGCTCCTATTAATAACAGAGAGATCTAGCAGAATGAGTGCATGTATGAAAAATACCAAATGTGTTTTAACTATGTAATCTTGTATCTGTGTGTTGTATTTGCTGTTGTCTATCTTGGCCAGGACTCCCTTGTAAAAGAGGATATTTATCTCAGTGGGTTATCTCCTGGTTACATAAATGTTAAATAAAAAAAAAAAAATGTGGTTACAACCTGGTCTGGAAATGACCAATGGAAGGCATCACCAAGGCAATTACATACCATTACAGCCATAAATGAAGATAAATACAGTGGTGAGTGCACATAACACTTGTCTGAGGTTCCTACAGATGGTGTGATGAATAATTAAATGTAAAAGCCTATACAGTCTATAGAGTCAAGACTCTTTTCTCAAGTCTGTGAATAGACTTAAACCTGTGCATTGTTCTGTTCCCTCCATCCTTCTTTGTAAAACCAGGCTTGTCAAGTTGCGTGGGGACCATGAGTGAAAGGCAATTTTCAAGTCTTCCCCTAAATTCTCAATTGGACAGAGCTCTGGACTCATTCTACCATCACTCCGGCACACTTTGAGGCCATTCCTGTTTAGGCTTTTTTTATAGCTCTATACTGGATGTTGTCTCGCTGGGAAGATACATCAACAAGGTCCTTGAACAGACTGCTCTAGGTATTAGCTGTTCACCGAAAGATGTAGGAAGGTGGTGGTAAGATAATACCCACAACTGTTTGTGGAGGGGTGTCATGCAGCCACAAATTTTCATAATAGCTTCCTAATTTACATGAAATCATCACAGTGGGTAACTGACGGCTTACTGGGTTCTCTACCAATAACATTTCCTTAACAGCAGGGTTTTCCTTTAAGGGTATTTTGGGCACCACTTAATCAAACTAATGTAAAAAAAAAAAAAAAAATTAAATATAAAAAATAAATAAATAAAAAAATAAATAAAAAAAACAGAATAGACAGCATAAGCTAGTGGTTGAAGTCCTTAAAATTCATTCAGAGACACTTAAAGACTAAATTTGCTTGTTTATTTATCATCTATTCTGTTTTGATCAGATATTTATGCAAAAAAAAACCTTGCCTTGTAGTTACTCTAAAGTGATGGATTGGATTTGACAACTCTCTGCCATATCTGATAACACTGAAATGGGTTTGGAGTTTCGAGTGAGTACTCTGTTTTTCACTCAAAACAAAGGTAGAAGGTTCCTGTTGGCATTGTGTTTGCATCCAAATAGGGTAATATTGGTCCAAAATGTGACAAAATGGAATTTAAAGGTTTTCTATTTAAAAAAAATTATCCTTGCAAGATAAACCTTCAACACCAGGTCTTCCAGAAGCCAAAAAAACCCCCAAAAAACCCTGAATAGGTCAGGATTATAGTCAAATTACGACATGAAGAATCTTAAAATATCCTCAAACACAAGCCTACTGAAAACCGAAAGAAAACCCTGACACGTCTAAAGACAGTCAGTGCAGTTAGACGCTGCAGTGACAGTTATACAGATGCATAGTAACAGTCAGTGTTTTTATTGAGTACTGCAAATCTACAATACATATAAATCCATCTGCTAACAACACCAGTCGTGCCAAGAAGTACATCTACACAATTAGTTGACACAATGCTCTGCAGTCCTGTTAATTTTGTAGACATGGCAACATAAACAATGTGCTGTTTTCCATGTTTTTCCTTAAAAAAGCTGTAGGAGCTGCCAACACACAATATTTGTGACTTGAACATGTTGCAGCCTTGAAAACCACCTCCACAAATCCAAGCATTTTTTTTTTTTAACCCATAAAGATCCAACCAGTAACCGATGACCAAAAGCATCTACTGATCTAAAATGTTTAATACCTGTTGATCCACCAAACCTTTCAATACATCTAAATAACTGGTGTAAAATGCAGTTTGTCGTCTTTTCATGGTCATCACATATGATTCATTTGGACGTTCAGAGGCTCCGTGGTGAACATGGACACACCGTCATCTCCTACAACACTGATTCACCAGTAAAACCCATGAAGTTTAATGAATGACAGAGGATGGACACACTTGTTTTTGTGTTCAGTTATTGATATCTTTGCTGAAAAAGTCACTTTTTCTTTAGTTTTCTCTGTTTCTGATTTAATATCCTTTAACTTTAATCTGAGCTTTCATGAACATCTACATGACTAGTGAATTAAATATTGGGAAATATCTGACTTTCACCTAAAAAATACAATCAGATAGAGGATAATATTATAATAATTGGAGATAAATCACTTAAGAAAGGTTAAATCTAGATAAAAAATTCATTTGGGACCTGCCACAAAAGTAGTACTGGGTCATTATGGGTTAAGTATTTTATTTTGAGGATTTTTGTTGATAACATAAGATACGAGTACAGACACGACACAGTAGACAGGGTCCAAATGTACACCAAGACAAGACAACAAAATAACCATAAAGATTGCCAGTCCATAAAAGATTTCAGTAAGTCAGTCCATGTGATAGTGAAAGTGTTCAGTAGGTGTCAGGAACTGTCCATGAGGGGAAGACCACAAGAGTGTCTGAAGGAAGGTCCTAAAATGCTGTCTATATCCAAAGGACAAAGCAAGAAAACAAGCAGCCATACAGAGAGGTACATTACAGAATACTAAGATGTGTCTAGCTTGACACTGTAGCTTTGTTTGTGTTGAATTAATAAAAGGACCCCAGATTTAAAGAAATTTAGTGTAGTTGTCTGACATTGTGAATTGTAAGTCTTTAAGACAAGACACCATATCATTTAGCCATTTCTTACAACAGGGTGGGGAGTTTGATTTCCATTCCCTCCAAAAAATCCAAGCATTTTTCATAAAAAAAAAAGTTTCCATTGGCAGAAATTGATGAATCTGGATGGACTTCAAGTATTTTGTACCTTATAGTTGCTATCTTCATAAAATAGGTTAATTTTTTTATTTACAAGGACAAGAGAGGATTTGTCTGTCAAGTGGAAGTTGAGTTCTTTTCAATCTTGATGACTAAACACAGGAAGACTTGTGCAGCCTATTTGTAATTGTAATTCCTTCCAGTTTACCAGCATATCCATGACGACATGTTGACATGTTAGACAAGAACACAAAGCAATAAATCCTGGAGTGAAACAGAATTAATTACATTTCTATGTTTAGTTCAGACCTTATGGACTAACCTCCTCTCTGCAGGAGACAATCAGCCTTGACTGAAGACTAATATCCAGCTCCTCAGGCAGGTGACCTCTCTGTGGCATACACATTATATCATTATGAGCATCCTTCATGATTACTCAGAACTCTGCACACATGGGCGAGAGAATAATGATATTTCGGTTCTATATGTTTTGGAGGTTGTCAGGCTGTTGTTAGCTGGGTCACCACTGTGGATCGATGTCAAATCAAAGCGTCCATGATGCCTTTGTCTTGCACAACCCTCTTTCTCTTGTGACTCTACTACTAAACAAAAGCCAAAATATCAAAAAAATAAAATTTATGAGCATAACACATTCAATGAAATAGCATTTGTGCTTTTGATGTTAACGTTTGGGACTGCTATGCTTCGGTACAGTCCACCAGAATTGTTTGGATGCCTTTGTTATTATTCGATGCCCAGTCACATCTTTCTTTTCTGCTGTCCAGATTGTCTGAAGCCTGCGTCGTTGTGCATGTAAAAGGAGGTAAACCTCCTGAACACCTCAAGGGGTTTGTTTTTTTCCCTCTTTGTGCTTTGTAATCATAAGACCTGGGCTTTAATGTTGTTAATAGCTTTTTTAAAGTCCTAATTTAACATGGAAATTGGTCTTTTTCAACAAGGCCTCTAATGTTGGCTGGGTCTCTTGTTTCTGAAGCAGTTCTTACCCATTTAAATTAAAGGGGCTGTGTTGAGTGTTCCTATTTTTACTTTTCTTATTTTGAGGTGCCACTTTTAAGAACTGTACATAGCAAGTGCCGATTCACAGGGACTCCTTGTTTTGAAGAACATACTGCGTATTGTGGTGGATTGCATAAGATTTAGAAGAAGCTGATCACAGAAATGGAAATTAATTATCTTTTCATTTGTGCATAATCACCTGTCGGCTTACAATGATGATTCAATATTTTCTATCTAGTTATCAGAGTCCTAATATTAAAAAATGGTGATACAATCTCCAGGTCGACTTCAAAAAAATCCTCAAACACCTAAAGAATCCCCGGCATCCAAATGCGTCTCCTGATCTAATATCATTAATGACTTTTTAGCCATTAATTCTATCAATATATTTTAATAATTCAGCTAAAATGCAGTTTCTCATCTTTTTAGCAATGTCAGCTATTACCAATTTGGAAGTTCAGAGACTTTGTATTGAAAGTGGAAATACCATCATTTTCTAACCTTTTAATAATCAATAAAACAGTAAGACCTGTGTAGTTTGATCAATAATAGTGATTGGAGATGCATGTTTCTACCTTGGTGACAAACTTTGCTGTAAAAGTCAGTTTCCTTTGCTCTGATTCAATACCCTTTGACTTTACTCTGTGCCTCTGAACATCTATGTGGTTAGTGACTTAAATACTTAAAGGAGTGATATTTTGCTTTTTTAAATGGAATCATGCATTTTAAAACATTTCCTTGCGGTCTACATAAACTGTAAATGCTATGCTTAGGTCTGAATTCTTCATTAATTCAGCTCCACAGGTCCGTCTTCAACCCTATTTCTGAGTAATGACGCCAGAAAGGGCATTTTGAGCGCTGGCCCTTTAAATGCAAATGAGCCACTTCATGCCCCACCCCCTCCAGGTTGTTGACTGCACTGCTCTGTGCCGTTCAACCACTTGTGTTCATTAATACAACCAACAACTGAACATTTTAGGTAATCAGCTCAAAATTTGGACATATTTTCAGTATGGACTACAACTGCTGGTGATAAACAATTATGGCGTGTTGAGAGAAATGTTCTTCAGAAGTCTTGACCTTATATGAGCAAATGTCGGGACGTAACTAGTTATAGACATAACAAATTAAGCAGGAATTAAAATGGGTTGTAGAAATCCACCAAAATGAATACACTTAGAAATAAAATGTTGGAATTTGTTGGATTTAATTAAAAAGTTATGTAATTTGTTCCACAAAATATGGTTTTTGAAATTTAAAAAGATGTTACAGTTAATCGCAAAAATAACCCACTAATAAATCCAAAGTAATTGTGTCGATAAATCTAAAGTAAGGTGTTGCTTTAATGCTACAACTTAAGAATTAAATTTTCTAATCAACAACATTGGTTTGGATTTAAACACATTTTGTTGTAAATTTAGTGATGGGAAGTCCGATTCTTTAAACTAACTCAATTCTTTCGGTTTGTTCTTCTTTTGCGAATCGATTCCTAATCGATGCAGGATTATTATTTTTTTAATTAATGAATAGATTAGGAATTGATTCGCAACAAACAAATAGAACGAATCAAGTTTGTTAAAAGAATTGGACTTCCCATCATTAAATTTACAACAAAATCTGTGTAAATCCAATCCAACACTGTTGATTAGAAAATGTAATTCTTCAATTGTAGCATTAAAGCAACGCCTTACTTTAGATTCATTGACACAATTACTTTGGATTCATTAGTAGGTTATTTTTGCGATTAACTGCAGCATCTTTTTACATTTAAATAACCATATTTCGTGGAACAAGTTGCATAACATTTTTAATTAATTCCAACAAATTCCAACATTATATTTCTTAGGGTGTATATAGATAGCTTAACAGCACCTGGAGGGTTTAAATTCAAACTTTCTGAACTGTTAGGGTCTTCAAATAAACACATAAAGGTACCAAAGACTAACAAAAGTGGGTTTAGCAAAATATGACCCCTTTAATACTTAAATAATAGCTGATTTTCACTGGAAAATGGTAAATGTAAAGTATAAAATTATAACAAATGGCTATAAATCACAAAAGAAAGGTTAAATGTAGAGAATAATTAACATGGAATTCACCATCAAAATACTTGCAGGTCTTCAAGGGTTAATAAACTGGCTGTCACCTACCACACTGCTATCTGCACCTTTCAACACCCACCTGTCACCAATGCCCTCTGGTCAATTGGCCATCACTCTTACGAGGCTGACTGCTCTATTATAAAACCCTTACTGGTAAAACCCCCGTCTATCTCCGCTCAATGCTCAACACCTGAGACAACAGCCGTACCTTGCAGTCTAGCAGTTTTATCCACTTGCTTATCCCTGAAGCTGCACTTCCTTTAGCTGTCTTTTTCCAGTTTACTGCTTCCACTGACTGGACCCAATCACATCAAAAGCTAAACCCCATTCACTCATTCTGTTTTCCTCTTTCAAAAACTCAGTTCAGTCATTGGACCATGATTATTGCACATGTCTCTCATTGTTGCCCTAGTGCAGGGGTGTCAAACTCATTTTAGTTCAGGGGCCAGATTTTAAATTTGATCTAAAATGGGCCAGACCAGTAAAATAATAACAGAATAATATATAAATAATGTCAACTCCAAACTTGTCTTCATGTTTTAGAGCAAAAAAAGTTAATTTACATTATGAATAGGGTTTACATCTACAAACTATCCTTTCAAAAGATGTAAATAACATGAACAAACTGAAAAAATAAGTGTAATTTTAACAATATTATGCCTCAGTTTATCATTTACACATGTACATTATAACTTACAGATCACAGTGGATGTACAAACACACAAAACATTTAATAACAGACAGAATATTGTTAAAATTGTACTTACTTCTCTGAAGACATTTCAGGTTATCTGCATTTTTTGCAAAATTATACTTTGTTTTAGTGTAAATACATGAAAATATTTACATTTACAAAGAGAAACATTTGGAGTTGTCATTATTTTTATGTTATTATGATAGTATTTTACTGGTCTGACCCACAGCAGATTGAATTGATCTGAATGTGGAACCTGAACTAAAAGGATTGTTAATATCTTAGTGTAATTATTGCATTTCACAAATTCATCCCAAGGGCCGGACTGGACCCTTTGGCGGGCCAGATTTGGGCCCCGGGCCGCATGTTTGACACCTGTGCCCTAGTGTAACAATCTTGTATGTTGTATATTACAGTGTTTTTATCATACACTGATCAGCCATAATGTTCTGACCAGGTGACAGGTAAAGTGGTATTAATTATTAAGCGGTATTAGACCGATCAGTGGGTGGGATACATTAAGCAGTAAGTGAACATTTAGCTCTCAAAGCTGATACGTTAGAAACAGCAAAATGGACAAGAGTAGGGATCTGAGCAAATGTGACAAGGGAGAGATATGTTTGTTTGACAAATCACTGGGTCAGAGCATCTCCAGATTTTCTTGTTCATTCCCAGTGTAAAGTGGTTAGAACAGTGTTTTTCAGCCTTGGGGTCGGGACCCCATGTGGAGTTGCCTGGAATTCAAATGGGGTTGCCTGAAATTTCTAGTAATTGATAAAAAAAAAAAAAAAAGACTTACTAATAAAAAATATATGGTGAGTTGAGGGAGACAATCACAATACATAAAAGACATGACAAACTGTGAAGCTGAAACTGAAGCACTGTGGTACTGTTTATCTTTCAAATGTTCATTGTGGTCGGTTTAAGATGCTGCAGCTCTTTCATAATTCATACTTTGAGTGACCAAGGAAAATAAAATTCTCACTTTGTGCAGTAATCTACTCCTGGCTTTTCTGCCTCCGTCAATAATAATATACGTTATATAACCTAAATGTATCTAAAATGAACATTTATTTGCAACATAGTATAGCAAACTATTACATGATCAAAAACAAATTCATTTTGGCAAAAAAAATGTCTCTGTTTTGAATGTCTGGGGTCGCCAGAAATTTGTGATGCTAAAATGGGGTCACGAGCTAAAAACGGTTGGGAAAAACTGGGTTGGAACCTACCAAAAAGGGTCTAAAGAACAACCAATCAAGTATCTATGGGAGCAGAACCTGTGTAATATTGTGTAGGTTCCCCTTTTTCCACAAAAACAGCTCTGACCTGAAGCCTAGACTCCACCAGACCTCTGAAGGTTTCTCCCTGAAGTCCTGGAAGTAGAGATCTGGACCTCCATGGATCAGATTTATTTGTCCAACACCTCCTACAGATGATCAATAGTCCTGAGATTGGGATGTCCTTCCTTTGTCCATTTTTCTTTGGTACTAACTACTGTAGACCAGGAACACCCAACAAGACCTGCAGTGGCGGAGATGCTCTGACCGAATCATCACCATTACAATATGGACCTGGTCAAAGCCACTCAGTTCCTTATGTTGATCATTTTGCTTTTTCCAACAAATCAGCTTTAAGGACTAAATGTTCATTTGATGCCTAATCTGTCCAACCCAGTGAAAGGTACCATTGTAATGAAATAATCATTATCATTACCACCTCCCCTGTCAGTGGTCATAACATCATAGCTGATGGGTGTATTTTATATGAGATTGGTTGACTTTGTACGTATTTTATATTGTCTGCAGTATTTGTCTGCTTCCTCTTGACCAAGTTAATGTAATTGAGATCAGGTTTTCAACTGACCTACCTGGTTAAATCAAGCCAAATACTGTATTTTAATAGTACTTTAGATTTTGCCTGGCTGTGCTGCCATGTTTCCAACCATACACTAGCTTTAGTAAAGACCTTTCACATTTTTTACAAGGTCTCTTTGCATATTTGAAAGGGCAGGATGAGGTGAGGTGTATTTAGCTGCAACTAGTAAACCCTTAAAAAGCTTTTCAGGAGCAATATGTTTTGTTATTCAGTAATACAGTGTAAAACTAGTCTGAATTTAGTTAGAATAGAATAGAATCTTTATTCTGTCAGTAGTAAACATGCACCACACACCGAAATCTGCCTTAGATTTTTAATAATAAATCTTCTGCCTTTAACCCATCACTAGATCGTGTATCACACACACCGCATGCTAGGAGCAGTGGTATCACCATGTCAGGCACCCAGGGAGCAAATGGGGGCATTAAGTGCTTTGCTCAAGGGCACATCAGCCGACAACTCTCTCCCAGTTCAGGGAATCAAACCAGCAACTCTTCGGTCACAAGCTGACTCTCCAGCCATCTAGGCCACGGCTGCCCCCAGTCATGTTGAGGATTTGATGTTGAATAAGGGAGTTTAAGTTGTACAGTGATGCTGCAGATGAATTTATCCAGGCCCCTCAGTAGTTTTTGGGTCAATCTAATTATTTCAGATTGGAGTTAAATAATCACTCTATTGTGTTGCTTAATGTGACTATATTGAGTGTCTCTCATTTTCACATTTTCGTCTAAATTTGCATCACTGCTCTTTTTCCGCTCTGTGTGGAAATTCTGTTCAAGAATTGAAGAAGCATAAAAATGACCAGGTCCATAGTCCTCATACATATTATTGGCTGTATGACTTGTCACTGAGCTAAGGGTTGAACTTTGCCAACAGGCTATTTGTCCAACATACGTAATTTCCTAAAAGCTAATAACAAGAGGTTGTGGTTTGTTTGTTTTTTTTTTAATCATTTTATTTGTTTTTATTCCCTCCTTTGCTGATTTCATAAATAAATCATGTACCTGTATAATACAGTACTGTTTTTCCAGAATAACAACGGCTCCAGGCTAACATATTGTTGCAGCAGTGGGTATGGAGAATTCTGAGCTAGTGATATATATTACATATCTCAGTCCGTTCTCAGCTGAGCTCTGTAATTGTCCATTTCTCAGAGACAGACAGAAGGGGAAACTCGAGACTGAAAGGTTTACTTGGAATATATGTTCTTTATTTAGTTTCAGTGTTGCCAAGCATAAACCTTTGATTTTTTTTTTTTTTTTTTAATTTTATTCTTGCAGTGCCATTAATCTGTTCCACTGAATGAAACATCTGTTCCACGCTAAAGGAAATGCATTTTTTTTTAAATTAAATCTGCCAAATATCTCCAGCTCAGTGAGTAGTGCATATTGATCAACAATTAGATAGCGCAACATTCATGGGCTTTGATTCTCAAACAAAACTTGTGCCAGTACAATTATTGAATCAAACAGAGAAGCTTTGTGTATTTAAATTGTCCGTACAAAGTTTATGTGCTTGGGTGCATAGATCTATGTGACGTCAAAGGAAGAATTATCCTTCTTTGCTGATGGATGATAAATAGTTTGAAACATAAAAACACCTTTTTTGAGGACCAATAATTGATTTTTTCCCCCTTTTTTTTTTGCAAACAGACATCAGGAGGTCATTTGCAGTGTGGTGGATTTCTAGCAGGTGGATGTGCTTGTCCTGATTGCTTTAATGGGAATGGCATTTTTACTTGTCCTTGACTATTTGAGAATGAAGAAAGAGAGGTACACACTGCCACCCAGTGTAAGTGAAGGGGAAAATCCTCTTAGTAACACCACATCGACCTTTTTATGCTTTCATTTGTGTTGGATTAATAGGGAATGGGCCAAAGACAAACACCTCTGGGAGCAGATTTTGCAAAACTGTTGGATCCTGCAGGGGTAGAAATATGTTGATTAAAAGATGCATGGTGATGTAGACAGTGTAATCAAATCGGGAGGCTACTGAATATTCATAACTTCTTATAAGGCACTCCAGAAGGGTTGGAAGTGAGTCACTGACATACTAGATATAGACCACCATATGGAAATAATGCAGCTGTTTATATTACATAAGCATACATTAAATAAATAACTGTATGTCATAAAGAATAGAGGATGCAATACATAGAGATGCAAAAAAATCTGCATATGAACTGTTGACAGGAGAGTCATTAATAAAGAAAAGATAAGTGAAATGTGCTGGTTGACCATAATTTAAGATAAAGTATTGGGTTAAAATGTGAAATTCTATGAATTACTGAGAAAATGGGTTTTACTCAAAAGGAAAATTTGTTTCTGTTCCAACAGTTCTACTTCAAAACACATCAATATACATTCACTTTAAGATTCCCTCTAGTCTGCAAGTTATTAATCTGTTACATAAATATACACAAACTTATACACATATACAGTACGGATAAACATACAGCAATCAGGTCTTCCATCACCAAAAGGCGTAAGGTTAGAAACCCATAATTACTAATCATCATAATTGTTAAAAATGTTCTACCATGAACTAATTATGAAAAAAAGGATGTAGATTTGGTTTTAGATTGATTTTATTACTCAAAATTAGGCTAAAGTTGAAATGCATTTTAAATTAAAAAAAAAACAACAAAAAACAACAAAAAAAACCCAATGGAATGTCTTTTGCGGTGGACCGTTTTTGTTTTTTGTTTTTTTCCCACAAAGCTGTGAAACTCTTGTCCACAAATGTGAACACAAAAGCCATGACTCAGTCTTAGGAGGTTAACTTTATGGGATCACTGAGCAGTCCAAATTCTAAAACTAAGATGATACTTTTTTCATTGTATTGCTGCAGGTCTATAGAGACTGCCCCCATGTGGTTTGGAGAATATTGTCTTTATAACCCTTTGGAAAATGAGCTTAAACTATGTGTCAACATCATGCATGAAAGGGTTAAAGTAACTGGGAATAGGAAACTCTATGAGCTGCAGGTCTCAGTATTTTTGTCCATATAATGTGCGTAAAAACACATGTAAGCACATTTTGTCTCTGTAGTAGATAATTTCCAAAAAACTGCAGTTCAGTGGTACTGAATGGGATCATAAGACTCCCTGAGGCTTCAAAGTTCTTGCACATTCTGAACATTTTTTTGAATAAAAGACTGTGGGGCCTTGGTGGAGCTTTCTGCTTTCCCTTTTGTTAATGATTAAATGCTGTCATGGGTGGACTGAGCTCTGGCTTGAATTTGCCAGCCATGTACCCTTTATATTTTTGCTGTAGAAACCATTTTATAGTAACAAAAGGTCAGCTCATAAAATAAAATTCACCCATTTTCAGCAGTTAGAACTTGGAACTGTGAGACCCAAGGGGAATATAGTCATTAGTGTCATTAAATACAAAGCATCTGTTCATCATATCTTTAGTGGCTGAGTTGAAAATGCCAGTAATAAGACATTATATTTAGAGGGAAAAAATACTTGACCATTGGCATCAGATGTTTTGGAACCATACCAACCTTTATGTGATGCTTTTGCTTCAGGGTAAGCATGGGTTTAATGTCTCCCTCAAGGATTCTTTACGCCTAAATGTTCTTTCCATGCAAATGTAATCAGCTGATTACCCTGGAGAACTGTACTTGTAGATTTAAATTTGACATAAAAGTCTTCTTCCAATGTCAAAAGTGTTTTGACAGTTTTTTTTTTTATTTTCATTAGTAATTCCAAAAACAGAACACAATAGACATCTATAAATATTAGATACATTCTAAAATATGGCTGGAGGCTCTCTATAGAGCTGACACAGGATGCTCAGGTGACCTTTAAGACATTGCTTTCTACCATGATTTTCTACTTGCAAGTTCCACACATCACAAAACAATTGATTTAAACATGTTACTCGACCTATAGTGAATTTTAGATCTCCCTGAACCGATGTAAGTCTACAGGCTAAGTGATATTCTGTTCAGTTTGTCCTCTTTGTCATCAGCATCTGTAGCAATCAAGTCTGAACAGCTTGTGCCCTTAGTAAACTGATGGGCATCTGCGGGACATTGATCCTTGATGTGACACAGTCAAAATACTAATTTTCTCCTTTTAAGCTAAAGTTAGAGGCTACTGATCACATTTTTTAGAAATATACAGAGCTGGGTAGGTTTCCATAAGGAACTCTCATTCGGTGAAATAAATATGTTTGCCTTCCTATCCAGACGTTGATGAGAAGACAGTCTTGGCTTCAGCTTTGAAAGGCTGGAAGCAGAGGGAGGATAGATTGCCCGGCTCTGTCAGGTGAAATGTTTTCTCCAAAACAGCCAGAAGGAGCTGTTTGGGAGTGCACTCATTTTCCAACATCAGTGTAATGTTCTCTAATCTGGCTATGGATAAACAGAAGAAACACGCTTAATTTCAAGGTTGTATTAAAAGAAATACATTTCCTCCATGCCTCAGTTGGAGTGTGGTTAGTAAATCTTATGATTCCACTTTAAAAATGTCCTACTAAGCAACACATAATTTGTAAAAAATATCTATTTTCTAACTCTGAAAATGAGAACAGGGTATAAAGGGATATAGCGTGCAGAATGATTTAAGGCCCCTAGGCAGAACACCAGAGAAGCACTTTCTGAGTTCACACCTGGTACATTAAAAATGATGTGTAGTCTATTGAAATATGTTCCTCTACTGTTTTTTGCATGTCCCTAATGTTTCTAATGCTCTAATGCTCCTGATACTCTTTGTGAATGGTGCCTTGGTACAGTGGTTCAATAGTTTTGCTTAGACTGACACCAAAGAAAATGTCATGATACTAAAATCATCTAAGAGCTGCAACATGGAGGGGTTGTTGACAGAATTAACTCGAGACAGATCCTGATAACGACAGTATATGAAGAACATGTTACCTAAACCAAATGAAGTTTGGAAGTATGTGTGTGTACCTGTTTGTGAGGTGATCCTCAGAAAGCAGCCACACTGATCGTGTCTATTTGTTTTATTTTTATTTTTCACTATTGTTTTGGAGTGTTTATATTTTTCTATTTTTTTTACCAGAATTGGCCATATTTTAATTAAATGACAAAAACATTGCATAGGCTTTTGCAACTCTGGAAAATATTTAGGCAATTTAGTCGGTGCCATTTATCAGCAGGAGAAGGAATAAAGATCCTTTTGTTGCCATTCATGGAGATGCTTTTCAAATAGGCCAAAGAGAAAATGTGCCAAAAGCATTCAGAAAAGAACTCAGACTGGCAAAAGCACTTTAAAGCTTCATTAGACTTGGCATCATTGGGGAAAAAAAATCTGCAATAAGCTTCCCACATGTTTAAATTCAAGTGGTCTAACCCTGGAGTAGGGCTGCACGATTCTGGCAAAAATGTGACGATTTTTTTGCTTTGAATTGAGATCACGAATCTCTGGCACAATTTTTTTCACTAAATGTTTATTGCACCGCTGTCAAGGAAAATCAGTTCTTTTACCTCTGATTCGCGTTTTTCATATCGCTCTACAAGTAGTCCGGTCACTCATGGTCCCGGTTGCTAAGTGACGTCAGCTGATCTGTGAAAATTTGCAGCGCAAAGAAACTTCCCAGCCGGTACAATGGAATTTTTTTAAAATAAAATTTTTGGACAGGGCGAGACTTTTGATTCTTGGTTAAAGGTTGAGTTATCCTCACCAGCAAAGAAAAGAAAAAGGAGAAGAAGAACAGTGCAGAAGTCAGAGAAGTGAAAGTGAAAAGACACTTGGATCTGGACAACAGAAAAGAAGACCGATATGAGATTAACACCGCCGAATGTGAACCTTTATTGGGCACGAGTTCGGGTGGGTGACTCTCCCACTACCACTGGGGTTTTCATCCATTTCACTCTCTTTACCACAGACGTTCCTCCACTATCATTCACTCTTTCTTCACTCAACTCCAGCCGACAGCAGCAGGCTCATGTGCTGTAAAGACACTTTACTATTGGTTGAGGGAGGAGGTGGCGGCAGTTCTGCATTTGTGGGCATTTGTTTGTAATGCAGCCCCTGAAATAAAATGTTCAAGACTCGTCTGTGTTTAGAAATGAGATCATGCACATGTGTGAATCGAGATCGCGATCTTTTAACAATTAATTGTGCAGCCCTACCCTGGAAGCAGACTTTTGCACCTCATCTTGGATCTGTTTGCAAACTTCACAAAGTCTGGTGGGAGATTTTGCCCAATCACAAATCTTTGCAGAGATCGGGGAGATAAAAAAAAAAAAAACTGACATGGCAGCTTTGTTTTAGGTCATCATGGTGAATAGTAGGAAGCTTTAAATAGTGACTGATCAGTGTCGCTGCCCTCTTCTACTAATACTGAACAATATATGTTTGAAAGAAGTGGTACCGCCATTGTTGTTATGCTCTTGAAAATTACAAATTTCCACAAAGTGTGGATTCTTCAATGTTGGCATTGTCATTTCAAAGATAAAACATTTAGCATTTAAGAGATAAGTCACACATGTCTTCCTAAAGATTTTCACTTGTCTCCAATAAAAAAGGGTTTGGGCAAATGGCAGCTAGAAAAAAAACAGGCAGAAAAAAGTTCACGTCAAGTTGATGCTGGTCGTTGTGGGTCCTGCGCCCTGTCATCGAGCTCACTCTTTAAGGATTGCGATGACAGACGTTAATATTCCCAGAGAGAAGCTACATCCACAGATGTGCCATCGCCCATCAGCGTGCCCCCCTGGTCTCCACGAAGGTACTTGCCGTTGGAGCCTTTTATGGCGATGCGTCCGTGTTCCAGGAACTCAAGGAAGAAGTCCTCTGACTTATCTCCATCTGAACACACTAGGCCACTGCTGGAGACGTACCAGAACTTTCCATTCACACCTGCACAAAGATATAAGTAGTTTTGGAGATCTTAGCCATGAGTTTGATCAAATAAACAAGTGCTTTTATGCTAAATGGGTTTTTTTGTTTGCTGAAGATAATGACTGTCTTCGTTACTTTTATCCATGTTACAACTTATCATATAAAGGACTCAAGCATTTTTACACCAAAAAATCTGGACAAAGGCTGGAATATATTTGTAGAAAATGACAGCATTGCAAACATCAAGTACATATAGGTAATTTGTTTGAATCGGTGTTGAGAGCCTGACTTTTTTCACCCTCTCCTACAATCCTCTGCTTCTTACACACACAAATTCAATGCAAATGGTTTGAGTACCACTGTATTTTACGGACAGCATTGCATTATGGGTTGTAGCATTAATATCTTTTTGGTTAGTGCAAGTTAAACCCATAAAGACCCAGTATAACTTTTGGAGCAGTTCTGAATTTTTTTTTAATATATTTAACTTTTCTTAAATGATTTATCACCATTTATTTGTATCATCCATTATATTTGGCTTTTTTTTGTGAAAATCATGTATTTTCCTAAATGCAACTTACTGATCATGTAGATGTTCATAAAAGTTGAGGGTTATTGCATCAAAAACAAAGAAAACTCAATAAAAATAGGACTTTTTCAGCAACAATATCAATAATTGAACATAAAACAAGTGTGTTCATTCACTCTCATTGATCCAACTCCATGGGTTTTACTGGTGAATCAATGTTGGAGAAGATGACGGTGTTTCCACGGCAACTAAAGAGCCTCTGAATGTCCAAATGGGTCATATCTGATGACCATGAAAGGATGACAAACTGCATTTTACACCAATTATTTACATGTATTGATTGGATTAATAGCTCAACAGGTGTTAAACATTTTAGATCAGTAGATACTTTTGGTTTCTAGTAGATGTTTGGGTCTTTATGGGTTAAAGACTCTACAGCAGTGAGTATTTGAATAATCCACTTCAACCTTTTAAGCCCTGGGCTATTTGTTTCCAGTCTGAATCATTTCAATGTAGAGTAGCTGATCACATTAGTTTCATTCATGTAAAACTTAAGTTATGATCCAAAAACAGCAGAGCTGAGAGGCAGCAAAGGTAACGTCTCAGCCTGTCAGATTGTTTTACATATTGGCCTGTTGAAGTCCTTGTTGTTTGGATTGTTTTCTGTTGTCTGACAGTTGGCTTTGTTGAGCTTTTAGCTGATGTTTTTTCCGATACATGCACATTTATATTGATACAAGTGTAGAATACTGTTACCATGGCAACACAGACGGGACCGCAGCTGCCCCCAATACTGGGGTACTACCCTGCAGGCATGTGTTGATACGGCGCCAAGTTCACGTCAAATAAAAATGAGTTCAGATCATGTCACAATGTTCTTACAGCAGAAACAGCACAGATAACACATGAAACAAACAACAGACACTGAACTGTCAGTGAGAGGACTGGCTGCAGTACGCTGGCAAGTTACTTCATGAAACACACCTATTTGCACTGGCTTTTAACACAAGTGTGACTTTTATTTGTTTTATCTACTGGTTGTGTTTTAGATGTTCTTATCCTATTTATCCTATTATAGTGTATCTGTTTTATCAGTTTTAGTATATCTTATTCTTATTTTAATAGTTTACCATATCATGCATTTTTTTGCTCATATCTTTGTACACCACTACGTGTAGCTTGCATTGTTTTAAATGTACTATATAAATAAACTTGACATTGAGTTTTCACAGTTCTGTACAATGTTTTGTTAAAGAAAATTCAAATGTACTTATTATGGGTTATGTTGTGTTCCACAGTTCATCATTCTGTCTGTTTAGCCAGTCCTCTTTTTCTATTTCATAATATATGTATGCAGTATTATTGCGAGAACATTATTAAATGCAATCTTATTGTGTGTTACCATAATGATGAGTTAAATATTTATTTGCCATGTACTCAAATTTTTACCTTGATTCAAGATTCAAGATTTTTATTAGTCACATGTGGATGTACAGGCACACTCACAGTGAAATGAAGTTGCAACAAGCACCCCTGTGCAAACTGCTTAGCACAGAAGATAAAATATACATAGAATATATAAAACATAATATGAAATATAAAATGTACACATGGACATGTAAATATTCAGTGTAAACCGCAGCAATATGTGCAATATGTGCAATTGGAAAGCAGATTTTTGTTTTTTAGAAAAAATAGGTTTAAAAGATAGGTAGGTTTAAAAAAAAAAAATAGTGCTTTGTCATTTCTCAAATGGTTGTATTAAATCTCACTTTCGAAAAATATTTGTCATTATGCTTAAATATACTTCCTGTTTGTCCATATTTTGTCCATATCCAAGCTCTGTGCTCACTTCTTTAGCATCTTCAGTTCCTCTACAGTAGTAGAGAACCATTGTAGAAATAGAGTTGGCAAATGCCAAAGATCTGTCATTTACCAAGATGGTCTAGTGTAGCCTATACTTTACCAGTGTTATGTTCACTTCCTGTCACCTGAATGTGGTCAGAATTGTTGAGAACATTGTAGATATATGAATATAGGCTAATATGACCTGTAATACAATGCAAATTAACTAATATCACTTTGTTTTGTTTTGTGTTTCCTTTTTTTGCTGATAATGGACATTATTTTCTCAAAATGATCAGTAATTTTATTTCCCTGCTCCTTTTTTCCAGCTCCAGCCAAGATTACAAGATTGTTACAAGATCTTCCTGAGACAGAGAAAGGCCTCAAGCCAAGTCCCTTTCTCCTTATCAGTGTGTGTGTGTCTGAGAAATGTCATTTTAACATCAGCATGCTCAGGAAATATGTGGTTTGTGAAAAATTATTATTTCTTTAGTGATTTTGGGGCAGAAGAATTAGTTGATATTTGTAAGTCACATTCACTTCCACCTTTGGAATGAATGGGGAAGGATAGAACACTAATCTCCTTAAGGGGCAGGACATCATTCAACATCATTCCTGCTGAACCGTTCTTAACCATCTTTGCCAGCATAAGCAAAAACCAACAACACATACTCCACAAATATATGGAATCTTTAAAAATCAAAATAAATACTGACTTTTTATGTGATAGGCGCCATCATTGAAGATCAATGAGAAGATGTCATAGACTGATCGATTAGCATCCAAAGTGTTGGAGTTCTTGTGGTGGCACACAAAACCATTCTCTCCGCGAAGAATAAGCATCGGGCGGTTGATGAGTTTCATCAGGAATAATTCATCATCACCTACAGTGAAGGAAAAGAGGCTTTTAAAAAAGAAAATCTGTCTTGAATCTGTTCAATCTGTTGCTGTGATGGCACTTCCAACCCAACACCACATTGATTTTCAAGTACATGCACTTACCCACAGTATCACTGACTGCTGAGAGCTGGCCATTCTTCTTTGTACACACATACTTCCCATTACTTGCTTTGAGTGCCACCCTCTGTCCTTGCCATTCAATGTCAAACATAGTGTTGACCTCTCTAGGATAAAACAAATAGAAATGGGCAGATGGATGATGAGATAAGAGGCAGTGAAAGCACATGAAAGCTCCTCTTGGAAATCTATCAGAGCTACTTACACCTCTGTTGCAGTAGATTGGATCTCTCCATGAGTCACTAGAGTCCAGTAGGATCCGCCATTGGTCCTGAACATAGGCTTCTTGCTCTCTTTGTCAATTTCCATCTGGAAGGTCTCCATGTCTGTCTCCACATCTTGATTGGCTGAAATACTCACCCCTTGCAAGAGGTGAATGAAAGACAGCTTTAGTACTGGAAAATCCCTCTACCACTGGTGTCCATTAGAATCTCTCTGTAGAATTGTAGAACTTTTAGACATTTGTGTGCATAATGTTCATCTGGCATTTAATTACAACCATGCCATCTCTTCACACAACACTGATTCAAAGTTTCTGTCCCCTAATATAAGCAGCACTTAGTAGGTCAATAAAACATTTCTATTCTGTATCTACCACATTAGTTCCACCCATATTAAAGAAAACTGCAACAATTTACTTGAGTTCAAGTGACATAAGTGGCAATGTCGCAATCTTTGGATTTGTATTGAATCAAGGCAGCTGTTGGACCTTTAAAATGTGACCTTATCTACAAATGCATCAGCACTGCATCAACAAGTGCTAACTGTTAATATAAACATAAACTGTGTAAATCAGGTTGCTCATACTGATAAAACCCCTCTGCTGTTCTTTGGAGCTTTTAGCGCCTTTTAGTTAGTTATCCTCCTAAACACTGTAAATGAGCCTAAATTGCACTCATTTTCCCTCTTTGTCAGTTCCGGTGTTTTCCAAACCTGAGTGCCTCGCTTGTAGTCGATCTTATGTTACTTAATCCACCAGTATTAACTCCGTCTGGTAGAGTGTGTCAGGTGGCGGCGAATATACAGACACATATATCTGAACTGTGTCTACTGGAGTTCAAATTAGATGCCACAGAAATATCCTTCAACCTTTCTCTTAAGCCTGTTACAACCCTAATCCCCCACAGTCACCCCTCCACCCTTCCTGTTCATTCGGCTGCTGTAATTCCCTGAGTGGTGAAATGCAAATCTGCACTGCAGGGCCCACTAAGCAGCTTTCAGTCCCTTGCACCTTAAAAAAAAAAAGGAACCACCACCAGCCAAACACTACTGTCAGAAATTAAATTCTTTGGGTCATATTATGGAACCTACTGGCCTGAAAGTGACCTTTTATAATACATCTTTTATTCATGCATAGCCATATGTCATATTGTAATACACTGCTTGTGAATTTCATTGCCAGCTTTATGGCTTTACAACTACATAACTTATGTTACCTTCCTTCCACAAGAAAAAAATTTACAGCTTTAAAGCACTAACACAATATGTTTCTCTATTATATACTCCTTAATAATTATGAGGGCCAGAGCAGAACAGATTATAGGCAGAAGAAAGACCTTGTTACTTATTATTCAAGTCTTTTTTTTTTTTTTTTTTTTTTTTTAAACACATATACAGCTACATATACAGACGAGTTTTCTCAGGGACGATGGTAAAGAGCTTGTAACTACAAGGCTTAAAGGCCATTTGTGGCAATTGACACCCTTGGGGCTCAGACCTGCCCCAAAGTCATTTGCACGCAGCTTAATCTTCAATGGACACACAGTGGAAATGACAAAGCCCATTACCACAAATACCTCCTCAATGTGTCTGTCAACCATAATGGCTTCTGCATGTAGTCCAGAAAGTGAGGGCTGTTCTTCCATTTCCGTTTTACAGGTACATTTTAAATGTACAGTGCAATGAATCTGGGCATTTAAAGTACATTTTGCTTCACTATATAATAGCAGTTCTTAGCTTGACTCCACTTATGTGTAACCACTCCACTCCTCACAGTATATTCTATTTTCTAAAAGGACAATCTGTCATGTTGTGTCATTATTTGACTAAGGCTAAGGCTAACGCAATAATGCATTTAGACTTTTAGTACCTGTATAAGGATCTAAAAACAACCTTCAAGCTTGCTGTGTCTCATTTATGGAGATGCAATGCAGATTTACAATCACTTTCTTCATTTGTTAGTGTAATCAGCAACTCAGATGGAAGCCCCATTGGCTTCAGGCTCATTCTTTATGCCATGGCTTCTCTGCCTCACTTTAAATAGTAACAAGTTTTGTATAGACATTTGCAAATAATCAAATCTTCTTGAACTACTGTGCTACTTTCAGCAGTGAAATTGTTATTTTAAAGCTTTGCAGTGTGTTTGCCAGTCAACTGAGAACATGATAGCAGCGCTCTGATTCAATATCTAGAAACAACCGCATCATTTCAGTCATATCAAACTCACATTAGGGACAGTTTGAGCTGATTACCTTGTTTGACTGAGACAAATCTTTTATTGGCAGCTTGAAAAACTACTTGTGGGTGACTCTCCTCAAGATCAAACAGCTCATCTTTTCCAGGTTTGGAGCATCGGCCAGACCTCAGTGTACCTGTAGGACCTACTGGGGTCAGATACTTCCCATCACAGTCCTTAAAGGCCAGCTTGCCAGATTTCAGCTCCAGTGTAAAACTAGTCGTATTGCTGTGCTCTTTCACCAGTTTTCCATCATTGCTGAGGAAACGGCTGTCGCAGGTCTTCAGGCTGTACTTGCCATCAGTATACACCAAGGTGACCAGAGAGTCCACTCCCCAGGGGATGTTGCTGTCCACTGAGATCTCTCCATCTGTAGCAGACAGATGGGCATAGCGTTTGCGTGCCACGCTAAGCAGGCTGGCCTGTGGGTGTAGAGCCAAATGGACAGCCCACAGCTCTTGTTCCCCAATAGCCTGGGCGAAGCAGGACAGGTAGTCAGCTGAGCCACCGAAGTAACGCAGGTAAGGCTCTGATTGAAGCGCCCAGCGACCATCAGACTGGGCCACAATAAGGAATCGACACTCAGGGTCTGGCTTCTCTGCCCCACATGTGATCTTCCCGTCTTTGTCGGAGGCCAGATACCGTCCCAGGTGACTACGGAGGAACACCACTTGACTATCCTGGTCTTCTTGCTCCAACGTCCAGATCTGTTTTTTCTTCATGCTAATGCCAGAGGCATTCACCTTGAAGCCGAAGGCCTCAGCTGTCAAGTAGCGGTTCTCATAGTTGATGAGGCCAAATTGCAGCTTCAAGGCCTTGTTAATTCCGTTTGTGGGCATGCTTTACCAGGCCACACCTTAGGATTGCAATTAAAAAGGTTTAGGACTCACAAAGGAAAGGGTAATCAGGTAAAGCAGGCATGAGACTGAGAAGAAAAACTAAAATGCTCGCCTTTTCTCCTTTGTCTCTCAAGCCGTAAATTAGCTCCACTTATCTCCCTTGATGGATTGTTTAATGTTCCTTCCGTCTCCTGTCACTTTCTCTGTCTCTCCCCAGAGGGCTTGCACAGGCACATGCTCACTGTTCCTTAATGAGTTAGGATTAAATTCAGCAGGACACAGCACCTCAATCCAAGAAGCCGTTGACGTCACATGTCAGTGCACCAACCACAAATCTCCCCTCCTCCCTCACCTTACTCAGTGCAGTTTCATTCTCTCTCTGTCTTCCATATCTTATTCGACTCTCACCTCTTCCTATTCACCTCTGCCCTTGTCTTCCCTCCCTGTAACTCACACTGACACACTCATTTGTCAACCTGACTCCCTATTGGTTCTCACTCACATATTTAGGCCTATATCTATGCTTGTAGCAACACCATCCAACTATAGGATTATCCTGGCTTTGATCTGCTGGACAGCCACTGCCTAACTGGAAAACGTCCAGAGTTTAACAGTGCTTTTGGTTGCTACCCGCTGCCTTTCCCTCTCTTCTTTGTTTCGTTGTGCTTTTCATGGGTCACAGTTTAAGTTGATTTAAGTATAACTCATGTTGTTTCTCCTAATAGAAGACTTAGAGAACTTAAAGAACTTTGTTGAGATTAAACTGAACCTGAGTAAATGTACATGGTTCACTGACTAAGGAGAATATCCTTAATTCTCAAAGCTGTACAAAGGTTTCTTTATGGAAGGTATTACCCCAGTTTTACTGTGTGCATGCCCACAGCTATAGCAACATTTAGGTTACTGGAACTTTCAGACATATAGCCAAGGCTTAGCTCAGAAGAATTTGAATTCTGCACATTTGCATGTGAAATCATTTGCATTTCCTTCACTTCAGCCTCGGATAATTCTCAGCCTCTCTTTACAATCCTCTCAGATGTTCCTCTGTTATTCTGTCAGTCATTTGACAATAGAGGACATGACTTCATGCTCAGTGACCTTTGTCACAGTGCATGCCAAGATTTTTGTAAGAGCATTACCACGCGTTCCCTCTAAGGTTGTGGGTGATATTTGGTGAGAATGCCGAGGAAAGCTGTCTATTGTGAATACAGATCCACCAACAAACTCAGTATTTCTAAGTGTACTCCATGGAAAATTGCTTAGGCAGTTATTTGAACTTAATACTCTTTAATGTCAAGTTGCCCCTCATCTATTAGCTTTGACAGTTGAAAATAGGTAGGGGGGTTGGCATGATGACCTAGGACAAAGGTTAGTGACATCCCCAAGCTGAATGTTTTCATTGGCTGATCTTGTATTAGAATATATATGTGTATAGTGGATAGTGTGTATAAAGTTCTTATTTTTACGTTAAAGTCATGGTAGAGCCACTACTGCAGCAAATACTGACAGGTTTTATGCTCTCTGCTCCAGCTTGCAGAAAAGAATCTTATGTGTTGTTTAGTTCTATAAATTAAATGGGAGTAACTGATCAGACTGAAAATGTTACAAACAGTAGCTATGAAAAGTTTGCAACTCCTTGCATTTTCCCCTTCAAAAATGGAATCAAAGTCACTGTGATGTGAATTTTTGACAAGCAATTACAGGAAAATCTCCTTAATGTCAAAGTGAAAATATAATTCAATGTAATATCAATTAATTAAAAGTATTTAATGTAAAATAACCCTAACATGTAAATAATTGTAAAACACAGTTTGTCATCTTTTCATGGTCATCAGATATGACCCATTTGGACGTTCAGAGGTTCCCTAGTTACCATGGAAACACCATCATCTTCTACAACAGTGGTTCCCAACCTTTTTCGGCTCGTGACCCCATTTTTACATCACAAATTTCTGACGACCCCAGACATTCAAAACTGAGACATTTTTCTCTTGGAGATGTCATAGTGAGGCCAGGCTGGGGTGAAGAAATCTTTCCATCCTCTGTTTGGTCCAGTTTTCTGACTGCAACTGTGTCCGGGCAGCTTGAAGTGTAGCATCGCATGCGGTCACATGATCAGGCCAATCAAGATATGCCCTCTCAGATGTTTTATCCTGTATTTTATTTGAACTTGATTTATATTAGGAAAAATGTGTGGTGTTTTAATTACAATGAATTATATATTGAATTAAAAAATATTTTTTATTAGCAATTCATTTTTTTTTAAATCAATTACTAGAAATTTCAGGCAACCCCATGTGGGGTCCTGACCCCAAGGTTGAAAAACACTGTTCTACAACACTGATTCACCAGTAAAACCCACAGAGTTTGATCAATGACAGTGGATGGAGAGACTTGGTTTATGTTCAGTTATTGATAACTTTGCTAAAAAAAAGTCAGGTTTTTTTTTCAGTTTTCTCTGTTTCTGATACAATAACCCTCAACTTTAATCTGAGCTTTTATGAACACCTGCATGATCAGTAAATCAATTACAAGAAAATATAATATTTTCACTGAAAAACTGCTAAATACAGAGGGTAATATTACAGTAAATGGTGATACATCACTTAAGGAAGGTTAAATAGAGAGAGACATTCATTTGGGAACTACCACAAAAGTCATGCTCGGGCTTTATGGGTTAATATCAACCCCTTAGATAGTATTAGATTAGTAGTGGTATTATTTAGATATATTCAAATACAGTAGATGCATCTTTGACTGCACGCTGAGCACTCCAATTTTACATCATTCTTCTATGCAAATTTGTTCAACCTCTATCAGGTTGTTCATGGATCTGTCTTTAGCAGCCTTTTTAAAGTCCATCCACAAATTCTCTATTGTATTGAGGTCTGGATTTTGACTTGACAACTCTAGAACATTCAC
The DNA here is from genome assembly GCF_902148855.1 of Sphaeramia orbicularis. NCBI lineage: Eukaryota > Metazoa > Chordata > Actinopteri > Kurtiformes > Apogonidae > Sphaeramia > Sphaeramia orbicularis. The sequence goes on along the minus strand of NC_043964.1, from coordinate 27,322,082 downwards.
TTTGTTGTTTGTCTGTAAATCATTTCTTTTGCTTTCACTGTGTGCTTCAGGTCATTGTCTTGCTGGAAAATAAATCTTCTCCTAAGTCATTGCTCTCATGCAAACTGAATTTGATTTTCTTCCCAGGACTTTTACATATTTTGCTGCTTTCATTTTACCAGACTTCCAACAACTGCTGCCGAGAAGCATCTCCATAGCATGATGCTGCCACCACCATGCTCCACAGTGAGGATGGTGTGTTTATGGTGATTTGCAGTATTTTGTTTCTGATGGCCACAAAGCTCCATTTTAGTCTCATCAGCCCATATGACGTTCTTCCAGTTGTCCCATATTTGTTTGGTTGAACTGTAGTGGAGCAGTAGCTTCCTGTTTCCCATTCTTCCATAAAGCTTTGGCTGATGAAGGACAAGAAATAATTGTCTTCAACCACTGAAGCTCTACTTCCTTCAGAGTGGTCTTCAGGGTTCGGTGTCCTCCCCCACTAGTCTGCTTCTTCACGGTCATAGTCCAGGAGATGTTCAGTGACTTCAACATTTTTTTTGTTAGTGTAATTAAAGTCAGGGATACTGTTTAAGCAGTTACTGAATTCCAGATACAGGTGTCTTTATAATACAATCACTTCAAACACATTCACTGCACTCAGGTGGGACAACTACACCACCTTTGTTGAATTAGGTCAGTCACTTATAAGAAAATGAATATGTATGCTATCAGTTATTTTACATGATGTATTATACTGATGAGACAGGATATATTAAATTAACCCTTTCATACATGACGTCCACATTTGTGGACACATAGTTAAAGCTCACTTTTCAAAGGGTTATAATGGCAATATTCTTCAAACCACATGGGGGCAGTCTCTATAGACCCTAAGCAATCCAATGAAAAAAGTATCATCTTAGTTTTAGAATTTGGACTGCTCTGTGATCTCATGAAGTTAACCTCCTAAGACCCAGCTATGGGTTTTCTGTCCACATTTGTGGGCAAGAGTTTCACAGCTTTACAAAAAAACAAACAAACAAACAAACAAACAAACTGTCCACCACAAAGGACATTCCATACAAAAAAAACAACAAAAAAAAACATGCATCTGAAAAAACTGTTGCATCATGATGTTTCCAATGCAGGCAATTATTTAATTAAAAAAAGCCAAAACTTGTACTTTCCTGGGTCTCAGGAGTTTAAATATCTTCTTAATAGATCCATATTTAAAAAAAAAAAAAACATCAAAATGCATTTCAATTTTAGCCTAATTTTGAGTAATAAAATAAAAATTTAAAAAATTTAGATACTTTATTTCATAATTTATGCATGAAAGGGTTAACTACCATTACTTTGTACAAATTTGTACTGACTATGATTCTATTTATAAAAGGCATAAAAAGGAAAAACATTCAATGGATTAATACTTTTAATACGCGCTGCATCATATCCAGACAGATGGACATAGAGGCCACAGAAGCCTCCAGTAACAGCTGGACATTTTAGAGAGCTGGAATTAAAGTGATGTAAATAAACTCTTCTCACATAATATGAACAAAACTTTTGACCATGGTGGAAGTGCAGTCAATATGTTGTGCATATCTGCAGAATTGTTATATTAATTGGAAAATCTTATTTAAGATGCAACTGTGGCTTGGTAATCAAGCATTCAGTAACAGTTTGGGGTTTTTTTCCAGACTTTTTTCTTTTTAGATGTTCTTTGCAGTCTCTCTTTGGTTTAAAATGAAGTAGGGTGTAGAATAGAGCTAGTACATTGCAATTAGAATTAATTATTATATTATATTATATTATATTATATTATATATTGCAATTCTATACCTCCTTCTGCGCTCTGTCTTGAACTATGAGGACACTTAAGTTTGCTGAGCTTTCCTCTACTTTTGTCTCTTTTACTAGATTGTATTGGTATTAGTATTAATATACCCCATTATTTTGGATAGGTGATATATATGAATTTGTGTATTTTCACTCATTTCCCACTAGGTGGAAGTATTGCATTTACTGTTAAAGGGTTGTACAAGGGTTGTAATTCACCAGCACAAGTCAGTGTAACACTAATTCTTAAGGTCATCATTGCCACATACTTTTTCCAATGGAATCATGTTGGCAGTTTCTGAAATACTTATGGATGTGGTACATGGAAAGATTGTTACTGAATTAATTAGCATGTTTGCCGCAACTAATTCCCAGTGTTAGAGAGTACGTCTAAAGGTAGTAGAGTGCCAAATAAATGCTTACAAAATTCTGATATCTGTTTGTCAGTACAACATCTGCTCCAGCAGTCCACTAAATGTTTCCAAATACAAACAGATCCATCTGATGCATCTCGTAAAAAGCACTTCCAGCAGCTTTGTGAAAGAGCCATTCAGTGCCTTTTGTCTGTCAACTCTGAAGTGACTCTTTCTGGTTCCCAAATATTGACTAAGTTCTTTTTTTTTTTCTTTTTCAGAGAAGCTTTTTCAAAATGGGCATAGGGGCTGTAATGAAAGACAACCGTAATTTTGGAATCTGACTCAAACCAGGGGCTAAATGTAAGTGAAAGCTAATATGTTTTTCTCTCTGAGTACTGCAATCCAGTGAAATTAATTACAGTTGCTTTAGAAATGCAGAACAGACACAACTACAAACATAACTTCTAAAACGTTAGGGCATTTTCTAAAATATAATAAAAGCCAAAATGTGTGATTTGATAGTTTGTGTGACACTATTTAACGCTAGGAAAAGATTTCTATTGGATTTTATAGTCTGCAACACAATCAAAAATGGTGGGACGGACAAAATGAGAAATTTACAGAGTATAAGTAACGTATTACAGTCAGATTTAAGAATTATAAGTTATCTAGTATTAGACGAGGAGATCATGATTGGGTATAAATATAGCATCCACCAGAGGTTTAGTCTTTGCAATGATGGATTCCGTCTAAACACTTAGCGCCAAATGTCATGAGAGAACTGTCAGTCATTTCCAAAAAACCTGCAAAATTTTGTATCTTTCCCCAGAACATCATCTCAGTTCATAAAGGTTAATGACAGAAACATTTGAATGTGCATGACCTTTAAGACCTCAGGTAATATTGTATGACTAACCCTCATGCTACTGTGATGAATATACCCACATGAAACCCTTGTCACTTCTTGTAGCTTGCTGCTGCATCCAGAAATGCAACCTGAAACTCTACTTCTTAAGGAGGAGGCCATATATCAATGTGCAGAAAGTGTGCCGAGTCCACTGAGCCTGAACTCACCTCAGATGGACTGAGAGACAGTGGAAATGTGTGCTGTGGTCAGACCAGTCCTAGTTTCAGCTTATTTTGGACAATCTGGATGTTGTATTTCATGAGGTGAAATGAAAAACAGATGTGTCCATGACATGGCTGACCAGCATATGATATGTGTAAAACTAGACTGAAAGCATAACTCGGAATGTTAGACAGACATACGCTTCCATTCACTAGACATCATTTTTACATGAAATCTGAGGTTATTTCAGTGGGACAATGTCAGGGCTGATTCTGCATACGTTCTAACAGTGTGGCTTCATAATCTAAAAGTGCATTTTTTTTGAATGTCATGTCTGCAGTCCACATCTATGTCCCAATAAAAATGTGTGATGATCAAGGTGGAGGAGACTCCTGAGCAGTCCTGCAAACAGTAAGTCTGGTAAACTACAAGAATGGGCAAAAACTGCACTTGCAAAAGTGCAATAACACGAACATAAATGATAACGACGCAAAAAACTAAAAAGAATACAACACAGTGGTGAAAATGGATTTGTCCCTACTTTTTTTTTTGAGTGTGCTGCACATGTAAGTTAGTCTAACAAACTGCAATTAAGTTGGTGAAAACACTGAAAATCTTTTCTTCGCACTTCTGTCAATTTAATGAAATTTCAAACAAATCAACAAATCACAGACTTACGTTTTACTGCATGTGTAAGGTTCAAAGGTCAATTTCACTCATAAAGACCCAGTGTTACTTTTGTGGCAGTTCCCAAATGATTTTTTTTTTCTATTTTTAACCTTTCTGAAGTGATTTATCACCATTTATTGTGATATTATCTTCTTTATTTTGCCTTTTTTCCCCTCTGTATTTCACATTTTTTCAGTGAAAATCTGGCATTTCCCTATATTTAATTCACTGATCATGTAGATGTTCATAAAAGCTCAGATTAAAGTTAATGGTTATCATAAAAGAAATAGGGATGCACCGATCCAATACCAGTATCGGGTATCGGCTCCGATACGCAGTGTGCGTACTCGTAAAAGTAATCCGATACAACTGCACCGATACCACTTACGGCCGTGTGACAAGTTGACAAGCAGACAGCAGGCACGCAGCAGTGGAATAGCATGTGGGGAGTGTGAAGAGTGTGGAGATTTTTCAAAATAAATGACGGTGATAAAAGTAACGTTGACTGCAAGTAACGTTAAAGACACAGACAGATATGGATGGAGCGTTCTGTCCGTCCTCTGCGTACATTCCATACGTTTTGCTGGTGCTGGCGGATGCGTACCCAGACGGAGAATACCAGCGGGAACCATGGAGGTAGAGGATCTGTTCAAAGAGCGACTGTGTGAATTAGTGAAAAACTACTGACAGATTTATGACAACTACCCAGGGCTGGGCCCGGGGGCCAAATCCGGCCCGCTAAAGGGTCCAATCCGGCCCGTGGGATGAATTTGTGAAACGCAAAAATTACACTGATGATATTAACAATCAATACTGTCAAAATCATTTTAATTCAGGCTCCACATACAGATACATACAGTCCAATGAGATTTCAAGTGGGTCAGACCAGTAATATATTATCATAATAACCTATAAATAATGACAATCTCAAATTTTCTCTTAGTTTTTCTGGTGTAAAAACGTAAAATTATATGAAAATGTTTACATTACCAAACTATGTACTTTTACAAAAAATGTGAATAATCTGAACAAATATGAACAAGCGGAAATATCTTAAGAAAAGTTAATGCAATTTTCCCAATATTCTGCCTGTTACTAAATGTTTTTTGTGATTGTAATGCACATGTGTAAATGATAAACTGATAAATTGAGAAAGAATATTGTTAAAACTGGACTTGTTTTTCTTAAGACAATTCAAGTTGTTCATGTTATTCAGATTTTTAAGGAAACTTTGTAGATGGAAACCTGATTATAACATAATTTTACTTTTTTCAGTTATTATTTTAACGGTCCAGCCCATTTGAGATCAAATTGGGGTGAATGTGGCCCCTGAACTAAAATGAGTTTGACATCCCTGCTCTATACTATGGGGGTACGGAGCGGTGCTGACAGTGCCGCTTAGGGATGTAACAATACGAAAATTTCATATCACAATTATTGTGACCACAATTATCATGGTTATCATTATTATTGCTATATTGTTGAAATTGTGCTCAAAATGTTCAAAAAGTACTTACACACTCAGTGAAATAATTTAACGAAGTTGTATTTTGAAAATTAATAAATAAAAAATAATAGGCACAATGTACTTTCTGTTGGCAGAAACATTCAAATATTAACATGTAAACATCAAACATACAAATGTGCATTAAACATGTCAACTGGTAGAGAGAGAGAGATAGAGAGAGAGAGTGGGAGAGAGAGACAGCTACCCAGAACGTCAGCCAATGACAGATCAGTGTCACAGAATGTCAGCCAATGAGAGCGCAGGGTCACAGAACATCAGTCAATAAGAGTGCAGCGTCACAGAACATCAGCCAATGAGAGTGCAGCATCACAGAACATCAGCCAATGAGAGTGCAGCGTCACAGAACGTCAGCCAATGAGAGTGTAGTGTCACAGAACGTCAGCCAATGGGAGCGCAGCATCACAGAACGTCAGCCAATGGGAGCGCAACGTAACAGAACGTCAGCCAATGGTAGCGCAACATCACAGAACGTCAGCGAATGAGAGCAAACTGTCACAGAACAGCAGCCAATGGGAGCGCAGCGTCACAGAACAGCAGCCAATGAGAGTGCAGCGTCACAGAACGTCAGCCAATGAGAGCGCAGCATCACAGAACGTCAGCCAATGAGAGCACAGCGTCACAGAATGGCAGCCAATGAGAGCGCAGCGTCACAGAATGTCAGCCAATGAGAGCGCAGGGTCACAGAACATCAGCCAATAAGAGTGCAGCGTCACAGAACATCAGCCAATGAGAGTGCAGCGTCACAGAACGTCAGCCAATGAGAGTGCAGCGTCACAGAACGTCAGCCAATAAGAGTGCAGTGTCACAGAACATCAACCAATGATGCGCACCTGGAATGCTGCTGCTTCTCTAGGAAATGAGCAGTACTGTGAGTTTTCAAAGCGCGGTAATCAAACACGGTTATTATGATAATTACAATTTAAACAGTAATACTAAACGTCGGGAATTTTACCGCGGTTTATTGTTGTACCGGTAATCGTTACATCCCTAGTGCCGCTAACGAAGTGAAAATGAAACTTATCGCTCATTTATCTTTTGTGCACCTCCTGAAGCTCAGCTTTTAAACCTTACCGGCGGAAACGCTGCAACATTAGTATCCACATTAGTGTTACCTAAGTCGTCTCCGTGTTTGTTATTACTGACTTTCTTCTTCTCAAAAAACTTTCCTCTTCTTCGTGGTATTTGTCCAGTATGATTAATTCAGAGCGGCGCCCCCTGGTGGATTAATTGAGAAACGCTCATTCCAACACATTAAATGTCAGTAGCAGCATTTAGTTCCAGTCAGATTAATGACAATGACAATAAAGCACATTTACAAAAGGACCTAAGGACTGGAATGAGATTACATAGTACTCGTATCAGTACTCTGTATCAGCAAGTACTCAAATGTCAGTACTCATACTTCTACTCGGTCTGGAAAAAAAGTGGTATCGGTGCATCCCTAACATGAAACAGAGAAAACTGAAGAAAAACAACTTTTTCAGCAAAATATGTCATTAACTGAACATAAAACAAGTGTCTCCATCCACTGTTATTGATCCAACTCCATAGGTTTTACTGGTGTGTGACAGTGTTTCCATGTTCACTACGGAGCCTCTGAATGTCCAAATGGGTCATATCTGATGACCATGAAAAGATGACAAACTGCATTTCACAACAATTATTTACATGTATTGATAGGATTAAATTATCAACAGGATTAAACAGTTTAGATCAATAGATGCTTTTGGTCACAGGTAAATGTTTGGGTCTTTATGAGTTAATTCATTCAATTCATGTATTTAATATTTGCTGTAGTTAATTTATAAAGTACCTGCATTCTATACTATGTACACATTCATGTTTATATAGTTACGGTTTATATATTTACAGATTCAGTGCTGATGTGGTCTTGAGATTCGCTTTGATGGTGGTTCTTGGATTGGTTATGCAGTTATTCCTGATTGGATATAAAAACATCTTGGAGTCAGGACTCAGGAGAGGTGACTGTTGGTATGAAGTCTATCACAGTATGTGAAGTTGGACAGTAAAGTTTGAACCCTCTGCGAAGTTAATTTGTCATCTTTTTTGCTCATTCTTTGTATCAAGGATAACTTGATATCCTTGATACTTGGATAACTTGAGAATAACTTGAGCTAAAAAAAACAAAAAAGGAAAGAAAAAGGCACACATGTAAAAGTGAACTTGCCAAACATATAAAGGAAGGACATGTATGTGAGGGCTTCAGTTTGTTTGAGCTCAAGGTGGAAATAAAATCCCTTATTCAAACCAACTCTGTCTACGTTCCAAAAAAAAAAAAAAAAAAAAAAAGCATCCCAAGATCCTCTGTGTCCTGGCTTATACAACCAGTATCTGTACCTATGAGATGAATCAAGGTTCTAATATATCAATCAAATTTTCAATTTACAAGCTAAACCCTCTCACAATACATTAATAAATATCCATAATATGTACCTGTAAGGGCATTTTAATAAGACAGGTGACAAATTAAAGGAAAAACCTCAGTAAACAAGTGGAGAAACTAATGCACATCCTTCTGAACAGGTGCATTCAGTCATGCTCCGTAGCATGTCTAAAAAAATTATACATGGAAATGATACATGATAGTGATTTAAAAGATGACAAGAGGGAAAGATCTAACTGACTTCAGAGGAGGATTTATTATGGCATGGATGGCAGGGGTTCCAGACACTAAGACCACTCAGCTGGCTGGTATTTCAAAAGACACATGCATTTAGATCCATGGGAAAAGCATCAGGAAATAGGGTCGGAAATTGTGGTCGACAGCACACATCTGATGACTGTGATGCTTGTGCATTAGTGCGATACGTAAGAAAAAAAAAGAGGAGTAACTTTTCCTCAGGCGACCGAGAATGTCAATGCAAGACGTGATCAGACTGCATCAGCAAGTAAAGTCTGTCGGCAGTTACATAGGGAGGGATATTACAGTAGGGCTGTAGTGCATAAACCCCTCATTACAAAGATGAACGCACTTTTGAGCATTCAGTGGTGCAAGAAACACTGGCACTGGTTTACACAGTTGTGGGGGAAAAAAACGGTATGGTCAGATGAGTCATGTAACATATTCTTGACAGTGGGCAAATGAACGGGTGTAGTTCTGAATGCAGTGGTGGCTCTTTTTTTTTTTTTTTTCCTCAGTTCAAGGTTTGGAAATCAAAGCAGTTTTTCTGAGTGATCACCATCAATGAAAAATTTGGAAGTGGTCTGTTCCAGGATGACAATAGGGGTCGCTAAATGGCTTCGAATATAACATGAAGCAGATGTTATGGCCTTCACAGTCACTGAAATCTGAAATAACTGAACACCTGTTGGACTGATGTCACTCACCTTCATCATCAAAACACCAAATACATGAATATATTTTAGGGAGAATAGAGTTCAACCTTACAAAATCAATGTCAAGGTACAACGACGGTGTTGTATAGTAGCCTAACACTTTTACTAAGAAATTTACTTAGTTTTTTTTTTTCTTTGCTTGGTTGAATTTATTCCTATCCAATAGATGGCAGTGTTGACCATATATTAGAGCCACTGCTTACTAGGTTATCCTGGTTTATTTAATGGGAAATATTTCAAGCTTCCAAGTAGAACGGAGTTGTGTTGCTGGTTGCACAGAAAGGGAACACTGAATTAATTCATGACATAGTTTTTGAGAGTGTATCGATCAGAATGCCAACAGTTTATCACTTAAGCAACTTTTACACCTGTAAGCATAAGCTAAGGGGCAATTAAACAGTTACTCAGAACCTGTGGGTAGGACTAGGTTGGTTGGTGAATGTACTTTTACTGATGTGCTGTGAGTGTCTAATGATGAGCTAATATTCTACTAATGAGACCAGTCTTTTTCCTGTCCTTCAAATGGCTCCACTGTCACTTAAATCAGTGTTTCCCAGCAATCTGGGAATCTCCTGAGCCATAAGTCACTATGGTGGTCTAGTGACAAACCCAAACTGTGAACTAAATGGCTCCAGTTTATCTGCCTTTATGTCTTTCCTTGTTTATCGTTCTGCCTTTTTACTGTTCTCTTTCGCTCTCTACCCTCTCTCTTTCTCTCTCTCTGTCCTTGTTCCATATTCTCTGTTGGGGACTGGTTAAAAGCAAATCAAAAAGAATAATAAAACCATTTGCTGTTAGAGCTCAAAGAAAATTACTGAATGGGGGGAAAAGAAAACGAAAGAGTGACAGAGGTTTTTTTTTCTTCACACATGCACGTGAACATGTGCACATTTTGTATACCTGCACTCACACACAGATCAAATGGTGCGCTAAGGTCTCCCCCTAGGGCATGAACATGGATTAATGTGCCCAGCGCGATTATTTCATTTATAACTGTCCTGGACCTTTTCAGATAAGACCATTTTTCAGGTTGCCATCCATTAGCACCTAAGACTGCATCTATTAGCCTGCCAAGCACTCAGAGCTCCATTTAAAGGGCCAGCAGCCTCCCTGTTTAGGTTCTAAACCAAAGTAAAGCATTGGAAAGAGCTTTTAGAGAAGAGACAAGCCCATGTAACCCCCAAAATTACACTAAAGTTAACATATTAAATCTTATCACAGTAAAATGCTAATAAAAACTCATGTTCTATCTATGGAAAACCAGTTTAGGTGGGATTCAGAGCTGCGTCCACAATGCGTATACAGCAGGATAAAAACAAATGCAGTTTTCGCTTTGGGAATGTCCTTGAGTTTGCTGAAGGTATCAAAATCATAACTGCATAACTACACCCCTGCTGCTTATGTCCTACATCCAGTACAAAGGTTCAGAAATGTCTGAAGCCCCAGTGGGACCCCCCTTTTGCACCCTCTAAAACCAGTAGAGGAAAACGGTCTGTGAGACATGCAGTAAAAGTAAAATGTAAAATGGCTGCCTTGGCTGGGATTCTCCTTCCTCAGCAGCTTGGTAATCACTGACCCCATTAATCCAGGTGTTCATTCATCTACAGGACGATCCTCCCACAGGCCTTTAACAGCTCGCCCCACTGTGTTTGCCCAGCCCTGGCCCAGTCCAGCCCAGGCCCTCTCACTACTGCTTTACCCAGTGAAATGGGGGGGGGGGGGGGGGGGGGGGTTGCCAATGAACTAAGTATGGGCAGCCATATAAATGAGCTTTGGTAAATGTCAAGCCTTTTAATACTCAGTTGTAATGCCACATTTGTTTTGCAGGCTGTCATTTGTTTTTAGAGTGAGCCAAACTTGTTAAACCATTCTTTTCCTTCTTCTCTTTTTAGTAGAAGTGCAGACAGAGATCTGGCCATTCAAAGAGAGAAACTGATATAATTTAATTAGAGGTTGCATTGCTGTCAGTGCAATATATTCTTAGAAGATATAAGATCCCCCTGCTCTCAAGGAAAGCAGCTTGCATTAAAAGCAGTTTTTCATTGATTGAGCTGCAGACAGGTGGGCGCTGTGTTCAGCCGTGTGCAGACTGGACAGTGTGAGCTTTAAGGGACAGGAGTGTGTACATATTAATGCCAACCTCTGCTCAATTGCTTTGACAGGAGGCCTAATATGAGACCTCAGCTTCCCTGGCCCTTTCATGTGAAGTGAATGACCATGTGAGCTGCAATGTCAGGTAAGCACGTCTGTTAGTGAGAAAAAGTGTGTGTGTGTGTGTGTATGTGTGTGTGTGTGTGTGTGTGTGTGTGTGTGTGTGTGCGTGCGTGCGTGCGTGCGTGTGTGTGTGTGTGTCCAAGCCAATATCCACAAGGATGTGAGCTTGCATGCATAGCAATCCCTCGCTGTCCTTGTGTGTGTGTGTGTGTGTGTGTGTGTGTTTTTTCTTTGTGCCGGTGCATGAATGTGCATGCATACATGCTAATTTATGTGCAAACACATGTTTCAGGGTCTCTGCATGTAGGTCTTGTGTTTACTCCAAGGTTTATATACAAGTCCCGCCATCCTGAAAGAATCAGACATGCATTGAATTGCATTTCTCCTCCCTCGCTTTTTACTGCATTCCCACACGCAGAGACTGGAAAACAGATTGATTTACACACAAGTGAATAAATACAGTGAGCTGGTGATGCAGTCTATTCACTTTACTGTCTACCCACTTTACCCCTTACATACTGATTTGGGAGCTTAGAAACAGGAATTTTTAAATACAGTCATATAGGCCAATAAATTTGGGGTACAGAAAGGCAACATGACTCATGTAAATTAAAATTAAATTAAAATTAAACATCTATGGCAGTTCCTTGAGGCAACAGGTGTGGTCGGTTAGACAGTTAATGAAACTGGCTGGAAGACAGCAGTTTAGGCCAGCCTTTAGAACAGAGGGGACAATGTGTGGAAGACGAGTGAGAGATAAAGAAAAGATTGGGAGCCTTTATTATGTAGTGTGAACTCAGCCAAGTTGTATATCCAGTGTCTGTCTCCGTAAGCCCTGAGCACTTGCTATGTGTTCATCCACACAGAGAGATGCCATTTGTCCTTACACACACACACACACACACACACATACAAACACACAAATTGCCCTCAAAGAGACTACCGTAGCTTGTCTGACAAATTGAGCACATTTGTTCACTGGAGAAATTTTCATTGAGCAACTGGGTCTTCTCTATGTTTCGTGTTGTTTCTCATTCAGAGGTTTCCTCCCCTCTTTCTCCGTCTGTGGGTAGATTGTTTACAGCAGGAAGTGCCTGGCATCCTCTCACTTGGCATTGGGAGACAGTGACTTGGCTGGTGCTCGTAGCCCAACATCATTCACAGTCCCAGTGCCTGCTTCAATGTAATTCATGTGCTATTGGGAGACATCCTTACCGGAATAGAGAGCATTTTTGTTGATTATTCCGTCTGTTTTTGATTACATTCTGGCTGGCCTCTGAGAGCTAGCAGTACAATTTAGCTATCATTCCTAGATGGGTTAATGGGGCCCGGGCTGGAGGTTTACACTGGGGTTCAAAACAGTAGGTTGGCTGAGATTTTTAGTTGTTACTGCAATGATTATTGCTTAGAAATGTGCAGGACTTCTGCTTTGTGTGTGTGTGCCTGTGCAAACATTAAATTTGTGTTGCACATAAGTGTCTCTATTGTTATGTTTAGCCAAAGTTATCAGTTTAATTCATATATTAATGTTTGACCAGACACATTCCTGTTGTTTGCCCAGCTGTGGTAACAGACACATTATAAAAGACAGGATATTGGTGTCGTCAAGGTGCAAACACAATTTTAGGCCTTTAACCCTTGAGTCGGATATTGCACGGTCAGAATAGTGCTAGCTTCTACATAAGCGCTCCAATTGCTCTCTGCTAAAGTGCTAAGCTCACTGGAGCTGTTTGTGCTGGGTAAGGTTGTATTTCCTTGAGCATGCACCACCTGTCAGCAAGTAACACAACTGCGTGTGGATTTGTGTTTGTGTGTTTAAGTGTTCATGCGTGGACTTACAAGCGTGTCACAAGCCATAACTGGTGGTACAAATTAAACCCATATGTTGTTTTAAGTCTACTGTATAGCAGAAAGAGATCGGGGCTGTCTTATTAAGCTTTTAGACAGTGTAATTGTGTTCCAAAAGCACTGGCTAGTACACGCCTATGTTAGTGCATGAGCATACATGTAATATTCCCATGGGCCACCTGATCCTATTACATTATCCAGCGTACATCAAAGGGTTAAGAGCTGTCTGCCTCTATAGTCATTAAGCCCTCTCTTAGCCACAGTAAATCAACGCTGTGCCGACAACAGCTGCTCTGATCACCTATTAAAACTTCCATAATGTGCCGTGTGTACAGAGTGGGGCCTGTAAGCTGACACTGACCAATAGACCTCAGATAAAGGCCTTCTTGAGCCTCTGATCTGGTTCCTATGGTCAGGATAGCAGGGGAAGTGGAGCTGAGTGGGGAGAGATGATAGAAAAGCCTTGTCATTAAGGACAACTGCCTCAGGGGCTGAAACCATGCCGGATAAGAAATGGATAGGCCCCGTACTGTAGATGTATTTATATCTCAAGGCACCAGACTGTAAGATGTTATCAAGCCTTTAGCCCAGTTGGTTGAAGTCTTAAAAACATAATGTATTCAAAGCTGGAGATTTCCTGGGCAAATGCCTGTTAGCAGCTGAGAAAATACTTTATCTGATGTAATGGGAGCTATATGTTGGAATTTGGCAAAGGAATGCATCTGGCACATATAAAATGTTTATTTCATGTAAAACTTTCCACCTGAAACACATCTGATAAGGTTAATTAAAACGATGGAAAGAATAGAAAACAGCCTTCTGCAGTCATCCACATCAGTTCAGTTTGCAGGAGAGGACCTAACCACAGGCTTGCTTTTTCCACTGATCTGGTCAGGGAAATTGTGTGGAAATCAATAGCAGGACTAGCTAGCTGGACTACTGTCAGTCTATACAGAAGCACACACTCAGGAGGCCTGTCTCCATGGAGACACAAACAGGGCATGAGACTGCCCTCAGGTGAATTCTCTGTGTGGCTCCGCCAGCTGAATTGGTCCATTTAGGTTTCATTTTCTTTCTTGTCTACATCTTTCTCTTTCTCTTTTTCTCTCACTTTCTCCCCTACTGTTCAGCAGCGGGGCCTGAGCCTGACTTTTCTATCTATTTCTTTCACTCACTCACTTTCTGTTTCTCTCCCACTGACAGGTGGCAGGGCCAAAATTCAAGAGAAGATATAAGGTGAAATTGGGTCTCCATACATAACAACTGTCACAGGCTATTCAGACGATGGTTAGTGATTTGCCTCTGCTAAGGTTGCAGAGATGTTTGTCAGCTGATCTCATAGTGCGGCCCATGCATGCTGTGTGTCTCACTGACTGAATTTCTTTTCTTTACCTTTTCATGGCCTCACCTCTCTTTGACTTACTCTTTTCTTCTCTTTTTCGTCGTCTCAGTCACACATGCAGATTGTTTTCCAGCCTCTCGTCTCTTTATTAAACAAACCATATATAGACTTTTTTTTGCGTTCTGAATCATAAGGTACATTCAGTGCTTTGAGTTTGTTTCAAATTTAGCACACCAACCCCAATGGATTTGTTTGAAGAAATGAGAGATGTCTCCAAAATGTCTGATCAAAGCCTGGCTTAGTTGCCTAGGGGCTTCAACTCATGTTGATAAGATGTCCAAGTGCCAGTCATGGAGCTTATGACTGCCTAGTATCTAAACAGATTGTATATTTTTAAAGTGCTAGATATATATGAGGAGGAGAGGGGAGCGGAGCCATCCAGTGAAGGACATGGATGTGTTTAAGGGCTCTGGCAACCAGTGCTGGGGGCCTGGCAGCTGGGCAGGATTCTTTTATATCCAGCAATGACTGGCACTTTTATACACAGACACAGACATGCGTGCATTAGTTCATGCTCTGCCTCTCTCTCGGCGTCTCTCTCTTTAATACGTTCACTCACCACTCGTGCCATTTCACATGCTGATATATCCCTTTTCTTTGTGGGTGAAGCTGTTACGGAAGCAAGATCCTGGGTATGTGGCTGCATGTCTTCCTCAACCTGAGGTCCACAGTGATGGTTCTATCAGGGGGTTTTTTGACCGCTTGCATCCCATGATACAGAAAAGTCTGTTCTTTGTCTTTAATTTTTCTTCTCATACACAACTTGGGAAGATAGGGCAAGTGATTAGTGAATAGACTGTGAAATGCACCATTAGCTGACTTTGTACAATAATCAGAATTGTTTCACTGCATGCCTCATCAATAGTTTTTTTTTAAATTTATTCACCCATATTCATATTTTTAAATAATGACTGATATGCTGAATAAAAGGGAATACTGTATTAGAGATTTAAGGAAGACTTAACTGTGACTAATGCGGTTATTTTATCAAATTGTTGTTCATACAAAAGTAAAAAAAAAAAAGCACCAATGTTGTCATAACTTAGATGTGACTTCCAATGGAATGTAACCCCACGTTTAACGTTTCGTTACTGATTAATCACCATTTATTAGAACATTATCCTCTGTATTTTGCATATTCAGTGAAAAGAAGTATTTTTCCTAGAATTAAGTTAATGATTGTGTGCACAGTCATAAAAGTTTAGTGTAAATGCAAAGGTTATTATATCAAAACAGAGGAAACAGAAAAGCGACTTTTTCAGCAAAATATATCATTAATTGAACATAAAGACAAGTGTCAACAACCACTGTCATTTGTCAAAATACATGTAGCAGAACATGATGGTGTTTCTATATTGACTATGGAGTCTCTGGATATCCAAATAAAACATATTAAATGCTGATGGAAAGCTGAGAAAGTGCATTTTATCTGAATCATAAAAATATATTGAAAGGATTTGCAGTTAACAGTTATTCAACATCAGTAGATCAGTAGATGCTTTTGGTCACCTGTAGCTGTTCAGGTCTCTGGGGGATTCAACTATATTATTGTTGTTCATGTATCTTCTAACTAAATAATAGTTACCAATAAAACACAACACACATTGTATGTTGACTGAAATCACTTTTACATACATGTAAGACTGTCAAGTGTATAATTAGTTTGAATTAAGAACTGAAACTTGTTCACTTTAAGTATTTGACATTGTCTGTGCATCACTGTGACAGTCATACAGGGATTTGAATTAAGACTGATAAAAATATTGAGGCTTTGATTTTGAGGGGTTTTTAAACTGTGCAGATCATCTGAATTAGAATCAGAAACTGACAAATCAGTCTCCGCCCATTTGGACTCTTTAAATGGTCAAGTTCCTGGAGGATATGCCAAATTTGGTATGGTTGAAGGGCGGGACGTTTACTCTGTTAACATGTTCAGTAATATTGTTTTCACTGTTATTTGTCTGTGGATAATGGATAGAGCACTGCTATAAGTTGATTAATAGACTAATTGTTGTTTCCTGGGGGAGGAGGAGCTACTGTTTGTGTAAACAATATCTAGAGCTTCTCCCAGGAGTTCAGACAATATCAGTGTCTGCCAATGTACCACACTGTCCTAAATTAAAACAGGGCATAATTGTTTTGTAGTTGGCATTTCTATTTTTTTTTGTTGTTGTTTATCTTCAATTTGAGATTTAACAGGTTTTCCCCAAAAATTCTTATAGGAGAGCATAGACCGTTGAAGGGTTCAAAAGTCCCTATCTTTTTTCTTTCACTGCTCAACCAATCTTTCAGACCCTATATGGCACCCTATAAAAAGACCACCTGTTACCTGTACACTAACTCAACCTAAGGGAAAAACTCCTGAAAAATAGAGACACACATACCCACACTCGCACACAGATGTCAAGTCACATTTAGCACATGTACAGGAATATATGGATTCAGATAGGTCCATATTGCACCAGCTCGTGGATATTGTATTGTGATAAATGGAGTGTCTGCTGTCCCTCTCGCCACAGGGCCTCGCAGTGGTCCACTGGGAGCTTGGGGATGCTTGGTGGCCTTTCTCCTAGCTTTCCTGTCTCCTGACTCAGCAGCAGCTGTGCACACCAGCAGGAAAAATAACATGCGAAGGATAAAAATAATTCACTGGAGATTTATGGTGTAGTGTGACCCAATGGCGATCAGTCAGACAATATTCTTACCTGACAGATGTTTCCAAGGAATGATTATCATGCTCTGTGTAGTAACAGCAAATAAACATATGGGTTACAAACAAAATGCTATGTCTTATGACAATGATACTAAATCCTACCCTTTAAAACAATATTGCTCTGCTTTAGTCGTCATCATCTTGATATGGTTGCTGCATGTAGTGAATCACCACAGAACTGCATCTCATATGGAAACACTTAATCAAAAGCTGATCTCAGCAAATTTGCCTTGTGCTTTAAAGACAATCTCTGACAGTTGCCCTGGCTGAGTCGATACCCAGAGGCCACCGTGGCACTGAAGGAGACTGAGCTTTATGGCAACAATGGCAGGCGTGCCAGTGGAGCCAGGCACTCATCATGGTAGCAACCAGGGTGGGCTGTCAGAGAGAGAGGGGGCTGTGTGGCAGTGCTGTGTTAAAGCGGCTGCTCTCCTCATAATGGAACAGCTGTTTGGAGCGCGGTGCGCCAGGGCGCTGGAGCACAGAGTAAATAGAGGAGAAGAGCAATGTAAACAGAGATGGGATGGTGGGAGCTGCTTCCCTGCTACCGTGAAAGGGGGTAAACACCCCAGAGAACTAGACAGAGGGGTTGTCGACACAGGAATGCACAAACACCACTACACAGGAAGGTGTGGAAAGAAAGGCGGATGTGCTCTGAAACAATGGAAGAGTGATGCTTTACTCCAGTCTAAATTCCCCTACAAAACCTGATCTGTATGTTCTTTACACGTATTATTCAATGTGACAGAAAAATACAGAAGTGAAGAGACAATAATTATGTCCAAGTCATAAATTCTCAGGTCTAAAATCTTGGAAAATATGAGATGATTATTAACCACATAGCTAAAAGCTGTGCTAGGCAGATTGTTTTTTGTTTGCATCATTGGGCAAAAAAAAAATCCATAATTACCTCTCAGCATATTGTAATTCAAGTGGTCTGAGAGGTAAATGTGTCTGTTCTTGGCTCTGTTTTCAGGCTTTAGAAATTCAAGCCGTTGACAGCAGACTTTAGCAAATCATAGGTCTTTTTAGCAGACGTTCTATTGGCTGTTCTACACATGCACATGTCCATGTTTGTCTGGTGGGAGGGCCCTATGAAAGAGCAAAAGAGGGAAGAACTACAAGAGGAGGGCGTCTGTTTTCACATCTTTTTTCCTTGTCCTGTTTTCTGCCTACTGCAGCTTTAATTTGACATGCTTTAGATGGAACTGATTAAATGATTGACAGTCTTTTGTTAATACATTTTCCCCCTAAAAAGTGCCAAAAGCCTTTCTCATACATGAAGGGGCCTGATTGTGTTATGACAGTTAATGTCTGTAATGATTTTTGCCAGTGTAAGGTCAGTACAGCGCTGAGAATACAGGACTGTTTTATAATGTGATGAAAACGTCCAGGGAAGCATCTGTATTGTACATGTTAGATTAGACTCAGATTCATGGAGTTGTTGAGGCCCAGTAAGGAGTCCCAGTGACAGCCAGCTCCTTTGACTGTACAGATAAACTCAGCAGTCTGTTGAAATCCACTCATCATCGGGTTTTTAGCCACAGCTAGATTATTTGTGCTAAACTGATGCAGGGAAAGATTGGTTTCTGGATTCTGAGGCCCAGTTATAAATTTCATCTGAGTATGATTACCCAGTATTTTGTGGTTGCTGTCAGCTGGATAAATATGAGTTGTTTTGGGTAGATACAGGTTAAATACAACCTTCTGAGATGCTTTTATATCATCAAATGTCATTGAAACCTAAACTATGATTCTACACTATTATCATAAAAATTTTGACTCTTCTGACCATGCATTTCCATTTTTCTAACCTTCCCTTTTCATTTCCCTGATTATATCATTAATGGATACAGATGAGATAATGCCACTGTTTTACAAAACATGTGGGTTGTGCTGAAGATAGAGTTATGGATAAATGTGACACAAGCCCCGTGACACAAACCCACAAACAAATAGAGGGTTTGTAATTTTGTCAGCACCATGTAGACTGGGTGGCAATATTGCATCAGAGTTTGTCAGCAACATATGTAGCGAGGAGCAACAGTAATCCCATGTAATACTGTGAAAAGCTCTTTTAGCATAGCTGATACAGAATCTTTACAAGCCACTAATAATGAGCAACAGAGAAATGGATTATGGGTGGCATGGCTGGATCTGGGCCACAGCAAGCAGCACACAGCATGGTTAGCGAGTCGAATGTGTGTTTGCACATGTGTCGGTGCAACACAGGAAGATGCTTTAGTCCGACATATCCCAATGAGGAGCCATAGGTATTTGGAAACAGCAGGTGGTTTAGCATTTAGCACACCTCTTTAAGCCCCCCCATTACACATGCTGAAAATGCACCCACACCTCATGCATTTAAAGGTGTGTGAGGACTCAGGCCCTACAGTTTCTCTCTTCTTTTTTTAGTTAGAAATTGTTGTTCTCACATTGGCATGTCTTACTTTTTAATATGTGTGTGAGTCCAGACCAGTTATGACTGGTCTGAAACAGGAATGAAGGCAAAATAATATAAGGCATGAATTAATGTGAAAAGATCTTTTTTTTAAATTTTATTTTGTTTTTAATGTTTGATTAAATTCCACCAGCAGTTTTATTTATTTATTTATTTATTTATTTATTTATTTATTTATTTATTTTAACTTTTTTCCTGGTACAAACAAAGGAAAACAGAAATTAAACCTTGTTCCTTGTAGGAATCAGGCTCTTATATGACCTACATGGTTCTACATTAACTCTTAAGCCAAATAGTTGAACAATATTTTACTTCACACTTCATTAAACTACAGTCTCTAAGAAAACACAGAGACAAGGACTGCCTGGACAGGACTACATTTTGTGACCTGTGACATTTAGTGCAGGTTAATCATCTGCTTCGTGTTCATTCTGGGGTTGTGGAAGCATCGGTATATCGCTCAAGCGAGAGGAGTCGAGTCACTTAAAGACAGGAAAATAAAAACAAGTCTAAAAGTCTGATTAGGCATAAGAGACATATTGTACCCCATGGTGAATCTTTAGGGTGTGTGTCCATTTTCTGCGCAGGAGGCACTCACGACCTCTCTTTCATAGTGCTTCTTATGGGCGTTTCTTGTTGCCATGGTTACAATGTGACTTCCATATTACTGCTTGCTGGACGTATCCTCCAATGTCAGCACTGCCTTATGTCATCTATTCTCCTAAACTTTTAGGAGCCATATACATACTTATTTTCCCAGGACCATATAACCAGGAAGTGAACATATTCATGCAAAAATGAACAACTTCAATAAATGATATGACCTCTTCGACAGGGCAACCAGAGCAGATTTTTTTTTGCTGTTGTCAATTCACTAAACACACAGGACATACAGAGAACTGAAATGCTATTTTTCTCTCACCTTGGTAATAAAGGCCATGTAATTACAAAGGAGATCAAAATAGAAGAAGAATAAATAAAGAAGGGTAAAAGATAAAGTAAAATACAATATAACAGATATACAGTCGTGGAAAAAAAATATTAGACCACCCTTGTTTTCTTCAATTTCTTGTTCATTTTAATGCCTGGTACAACTAAAGGTACATTTGTTTGGACAAATATAATGATCACAACCAAAGTAGTTCATAAGAGTTTAATTTCAGAGCTGATATCTTGTCATTTTCCATGGTTTTCTTGATAATAACCAAAACCACTTCAGTTCTTACATCTATAGCTATGGCATTGTACTGACAAAAGCAGTGCATTTAGGCATTCCATGTTTTCTTTTCTGTCTTTTTTAGTCATATGATACACACATGAGTCAGTACTTGATTGGATAACCATTCATTTTGATGATTTTTGATTGTCTGGACTCTAAATCTAACCTGTTTACAGTAGTAGTGGTAGTGGAAATAACAGTAACAGAAGGTGAGGAGGTGGATATTGGAACAGTTTATGAGGTGTATGGACAGTGGTGCAAATGACCAACAGCATCAGATTTGGCAATAGTGCAAATGTTAGTAATAAAGTGCAGAAAGACACTCAGCAGCAGATGTAATAAGCGAGTCTTTAGGTTCATAGACTTTCTATACTTTTCATTATGAAGCTCCGCTCCTTAGAGAAACTGTAGTGGTACAGCAACGTATGTGGTTTGGGCCAAATTTAATATGGTTTTGATGTTTTATTTTTATTTAGTCTTTCATTTTTTATTATGAGTGCATAAGTAGTTTTACTTCCAGTTTAAAGAATTGAGTAGATTTAGTTAGTTTTGATTTTTCAGGTATTATGAGGAAACCCTTGATATATATAAACTGAAAAAGACATGAATGAATCCTGACATGAAATATTATCTATAAAAATGTCCCATACTGTTCAGTGGTCATTTTATAGTTGTGCAGCATGAACCAACACCGAGTATGCTTTTACTTGCAGTTATATTTTATTTCACTTTGTATAGTTTTTTTACCTGGTTGGGGTCGTTCTTCATGCTGTTAAAGCCTAATAGTCGATATGTTCAGGCGCAAATGATCAGGGTTTTAGTGCCATTTAAGACGAAGTAGTCAGCACCTGAGTGATGTGTTTGTCCTGCTCACGTCTCCCAGTACCCTGTTAAGACCCGAGACCTCACCTCAACCCTGATTCCTGACACACACACACCAGGCTGTCTGTCCCTGGTTCAACCCCCTCACAGTCAGAGGCCAGACAGGGTCAAGCAGAGGGTGAGACATTTATGATGTGTAGATATTTGTGCAGGAAAGCATTCGGCGTGTTGACACTGAGCAACACAGCCTAGATGCTGAGCGAGCAAAACCAGAGACTGCCTGAAAAGTAAGGTATAGACGGGCTGGAGAAGTAACAGTATCTAGTTTTTAGACTTTAAAATGTGGCTGAAATGAGAAAAGCCCAAAACTTAACAAGTGTTATGACTTGATCTTTCCCATAGATGCAACATGTTCAGTTGGCAGAATTCAGAAGGTCTAATTTGTTAAAAATATCTTAAGTACAACCCAAATTGTTCTCATTAGATCCCTGACAAGTCTTATCTTGACCGTCTAAGCACAGATGGGTAATGAAGCGATGCTTTTTCAAAACAGTAATAACCTAAACACACCACACACCCACTCCTAAGCCGAACCTCAGCTCCAGTGAAAAGGACAGTCTCTCCCGCCCTCACGTTGCTCATGCAGGAAGGGCCATGGCTTGGACACGGGGCAGTGGCCATAGTCAACACAAAAGGTTGTGGTGGTAAACAGCACTGTTTGTGTTCACTGGACCGCTGTTGGAGATGACTGATATGCCCATTAGCCCCTGACTGGGCATTAGGAGGAGGGGTAGTGCTCCATGCGGGACAAAAAGACCCCTGGGCCTGCAGAGAAAGGTCACTGACCCATATTGTGCTTCCTTTGGGGTGAGCCAGTGGTTATTTTACTAATTTAGGTTATAAAGATTGGCTTTGTTAATGCTAATGAGCATGCATGCAAATGGACAGATGCTGTAGGTTATGGGTGCTGAGGTGCGACAGGAGGATTATAACTTTTTACTTCAGGGAAACATTGAAGTAGACAGAAAAATTACACCAAGCTGAGTCAAAAATAGAAAAAAGAAATCTTTCTGTGAGGTGAGTTTGTGTTCTGCTAATGGGCATTATCCCTTACTCTTTATTTATTGCTGCTGTTTCCTGCCTTGACAAAGAGATCCCCCATCTCACTGGGACCAACCTGGTCAAATAAAGGTTAAATAAAATACAAAATAAAATAGATTTTTTTAATTTAGGAAATGTGCAAAATGTTTGCAAAAAATGTCTTTATTTTGATCAGAAACCAACATTTATTTTAAATAAAATCTTACATTTTTCTCACCGTCTTTACTGATAGAATCTATAAAAACCCTGACCTATAACAGGTATGTTTTCTTTAAAAAAAACATCACAAATACAGAATTTTCACATTTACAGATCTTGAAAACGTTACCACATTGAACGCTGACAGACTTCTTCAAAGGCTTAAGACAAATGGTAGCTTTAGTTAGTTTTTAGGTCTTCAAAAACAAAGAACCAGCTTCTTTTAAAATAGAAAATAAGCAAATATACTCCATCATGAATCATAAAAATTCACATCTATCTCTGAATTACTCAACATTATATTTACAGAGCTTGGCAGCTAAACCCAGTAGGCTTTATTTGATGCTGTGACAGATCTTTATCTGTTTGCTAAGGAACTCAAATCGTACAAAAACTTAGTTCAGTCAGAGACACTAACATCAGAGGATTTATTGCAGTAAATAAAAGGAATTGGCAAGAAAAAAGAGCTCTGCGTTTCATGGTACCTTCCACATGAATCCAAGTAGCCTCAAAAATCCTAAGGGGAGCACATTAAAACATCCTAAGAACCCAGCCCAGCACGCAGATACAAATAAGATATGTGATCTACACAAAGAAACAACCAGACAAGCCCCGCCATCACTATATCTAGAAATAAAACTAGAACAGATGGAGGCGAAGGGAGAAATCAGCTGTGACACAGGATAGAGTAAACAACGCCAGCAGCACCAATGGGAGAAACAATGACCATAACATACATATGGAAAGTGAATGTCTCGCCGTATAGACATTTTATTGATTTACTGACACACCATCTAGGTAGTTTTATAGTTAAATGTTATTGATTAGCTAAATGGCATCACAATAAGCTCACATATTTGACCCCCATAGTGTGACAAAAGTAACTCAGTCAATATCGGTCCGTCTGAACTGCAGGAGAAAATTTCATTCATTGTTTTTCACAGGTTCTGTCCTGTGTTGTTTGTCTTTCCCTTAGCCATTTAAGGATTTTAAAGGAAGGTTTGTTCTCAGTGCTTTACCTGCTTAAACAATAGAAATAAAATAAATAAATGTTGGTTATTTTACTATTCCACAAAGACCCTCCAAAATGTCTCACCCTGGTTTCCACTTCACAACGGCTTTAAATGTTTTCGACACATTCATCTCCCTCTCTCTCTCACACACACATAAACACACAAACATAATAATGTGTGAAGATCTTGCTATTTCTGTATTACCCGGAACAAAATAATTGGTTTGCAGTTTGATAATGCTACACAAATACTGAAAATATGAAGCTGCTAAAGAGCTGAGTTTAACATAAATGTGTTGATGGGAATGGCAGGTGCAGTACGATGAAGGGGACACAGCCAAAATAATAGAATTAATTCACAGAGGTTTGTGGATGAGAAGAATCCAGTGTTGCTTTATTTCTTTTCACTAGATGGTCTCTACAAGACCGGTTTTATTTAAGAAATGCAAATGCGACATCACACCAAGAAAAAAACAATGTCACATTCTCATAAAGCGCTCTTGGCATGAAACAGCAACATTGACAATAAATAAAAGGTTGGCCAACAAAATAAAACTTTGTGAACAAAGAATACTCAGGGTTGCATATCAAACAAGACAAAAAATAGACAAAATGTACTTGGCACAAATTAAATACACTTAAGTAATTTTAAGATTGAGTGAAGCTACTCTATGTCCATTGCTTTGTGAATCTGATTGTCCTTCACAGTTAGCATTGAGTATGTGCATGTACTGTACAAAATAGACACAGATGGCTGATGAAACTATAATAGGCAATTTCCAATACATTGTCAGTACTTAACCGCATACTTTATCAGTACCTTGACCTTCATAGTCACACTTCCATGTGGCCTTTTGCTGCATATTTTTGCATTTAACAAAACTGCAGGTACATGTGCAAGACACCATTGTCACAAAGTAATGTCAATATTTATGCACATAGCGGAGGACAATTACTCTATAAGTTACCAGTGATTTCTGATTTAAGTTCAATACAGGTGCTTGACATATGTTAAATTTAAATAACTGAAAAATAAAAAATATTAAAGACACTTTGGTATTTTGCAGGTCATAATGTGCTGGACTATGCATTCATAAAGCACATTTAACACAATTTCATTTAATAAGACCCAGTCTTGTTTTGAACTGATTTGTATGGACATGATTATAGTGATGCCAGGACACTCATCACACACAAATATTGTGTCAAAATGATATACTCATATAATTCATCTTAAATCATTTTTGACCCGTGATTGCAGTCCACTGGGATCTGCTTTGTGACGATGACTAACTGAAACGTACATAAATAAAAAGGTGTTTTTAAATAGGATAACAAAAAATATGCAACAGAACACTTATACAAAAAGCCACTTGACCTATTTTTAAACAGGCTGACTGCCTTCTCTTAGAAAGCCAGTTTTGACCTGTTATAGACTAAATCCTTCTGACTTTGTCTGTGCTCTGTCTGTCTCTGTCTCAGCAGGGCATATGCAGTGCAACACTAACATCTTTAATCTTGACTTCCAGAAGCAAATGAAAAACAAAACATATTCTACACCCATATAAAAATAATTCAATCGCAAACATGGAAAGATACATCTCATATATACAATAAACTCCTATATAAAATAGCTTTTATGTACATATAGACAACAGACAACATTTCAATAATTGAACTGTACAATGTACACCTGAACAGTTAAGACAGGTGAGAGGTACTGAAGTGTATGGCTTGATTGAGAAAAATTCCAAATATTTACAGACATCAACTTTACATCCTTTACATGTTTTCAACTTCCCTGGAATGATGAGGTTTAGGAGATGCCCCCCACCTCACTTTTTGCTCTCATTCCCCCTGGTAAGGCTACCTTTAAAGAATTGGTCCTCAGAGACCAGTCAGTCTCATGGTACTTTGACCTTTCATAAGTCACCCAAGGAGTCCGAAACCAGTTATGAAGCTGTCAATCACATACAATCTATTAAAAAGAGATTATTTAGACCAGTGAAAGCCCATGAAATGCCTTTTATTGAATTTTGTGATGCCCAAGAAGACCCAGACTGTCAAGCATTTTTTTTTGAAAGGATGAACTAGTTCTGGACATCCCCTTCACTTCAGCGAATATTAGACCCCATCAGACTCCAGTGTGTAACCTCAGACAGTCCCGCTTTGGTGCTGGCATGTAGTCCGCCGGTCCTTGAGGCGTACCCAGGGAAAACGTGTCTTCCAAGGGTGGTGGGTCTTTGTCATGACTTCAATCGTTCCTCCAGGGGAGTCCTTCAGTAGTATCCTCACAGAGGTTCAGCACAGTATAGAAACCCCTTCAGCAGTGACTAACTGACCAGTGGTGGGGTCGTATGTCCCAGCCAGGTAGTAGAGGTCCGGGGAGGGACTGTTCGGCTTCTGATTACGAGTCAGACACTCATACTCCTCCCTGCTCACCACCTGGCACTTATGAGAGATTGTCTGGACGTCGTTCTCATCCTCGTGACATGACTGGTACAGGCCATGCTGGACAGAAAAAAAGAGTGTTAGTAGGTAATAAAAGTACAAAAAAGCACCTAGAGTTTAATCACCATTTTAGAGGAGTAACTAATTATATGTAAGGCTATTACATAATTAAATTACAAAATGTAAATAAATGTAATCCTGTTAAAATAACTGTTACTCAAATGCTGATTGAAAAGGGGTTACTAACATATTACTAACATATTTGTTCTCTAATACACAATATTATTCATACTACTGCTTTGCATTTTTTCCCCTTGCACAAATGCTTTCTTTTAGTTTAGGTTTTTGTTTGGTTCTCTTGAATTGCCTCTCATTTGTTAACTGAATCAATGCTTACTGCTTTAAGCAACCTGAGTCTGCCATGTCTGGATGCAAACAGCCGGCCACAAAGAGGCAGTGTGTGATCTCTGTACTCGTGACTTGTTTTGATGGTGTTTTAAAATGACAACACTCAAATTATTCAATTCAGACTGAAGAAGAAGCTGTTTCGTGAGTTTGACAGTAATTAGGATTGAATACTGTTGTCAGGTGTACACAGCTTTACCCATTGTAAAATGTTTCAGAAATGTACTGTAAAATATCACATGTACTTGCATTAAGTAAGTAATTAAAATAGTTTCATTACATTTTTAAGAAGATCACTAGAAATCTGAAACCTTTTACTTGTCAACAGTAACTTCCACACCACTGCACAGCTATAATCTCCATTAAATTATTGAATTACTCCTTCTCCTTCTCTCTTCCCCCTGTTCCTTCCTGTCAGATCTGGCATCAAAATGTGGTTCAACAAAACCCAAAATAAAGACAATGGAATATCAAGGGGAGCCTCATATACTTTATGAAGTTCCCCTTGGAAAAACAAATTTGTAACAAGGCAGCCAGACCACCATTTTGCTGATATGATGCTGGACAAGACAAGTTAGAAAAATTTGTAAAAATTATTGAATAACTGCCGTCGCAACTCACCTTCCCATCTCGAATCCTCTTGCCCAGCTTGGTCTCTTCAGGGTGGTAGAACCACTTGACTTTGACTACCATGCTGGAGGTCCAGGACTCCCAGAAGCTCTCGATACGACCTACATATGGGAGGTTTGGGCGTCCAGCTGAGAGGAACACAGCACAATCTCCCACTTTTACTGTCTCTCTGCCTCGTACAATGGCCTTATAGAAAAGCTTCCTGGCCTTGCCCTTAAGACCTCGCCTCTGTGGAAAACCAGACACTTTGACTAATCTTACTTGATAGTTATATTTAGCATTAAAGTTAAAGATTTAAATAGGCAAGTTTTGCACATGCTTGTGCACTTACATAAAGTTTATGTTGGGTGTGAGCTGGTTGGTTTGTTGCTGATGCTTGCTAACTGTGTTCCAAAGCTAACCGGTGTCACAGTTGTCACAGGCTAGATTTCTCTGTGGAAATCCTTACACTTCCTGTCTTCTTCAGTGCCTCTCTTTTGCTTTCTTCTGTACAAAACACTAGCCTCTGTTAGCTTAGAAATAAAGTCAACAAAATTCAATAAACAATCAGCTCCCAACACAACGCAGACTCCAACACAATCTTCATGTAAGGACACAAGAATGCAAATATCTTACATACCTTTAACCTTTTAATCAAGTACTCTGTGCTAACTTTTCTGATATCTGTAAAGTTAGGATCGGTAGACCTTGGCAGTATAGATAGCATGCACTAAAAACTTGGATAAAGTATTCTCACCTGTGTAGGGTTTCCTGACCACCTCCACATCTGTCGTCCTGCTAGAAAAGTGGACATCTTCGGCCTTGGAATAAATGCTGTTTCATCTGTGAGCATCCTAGGTTTCTTCATGAATTCCTTCGATGGTTTAGAGATGGAGCTGCTGCATTCCTTCCTCTTCAGTGATTTGCTATTTTGGACATGGTCAGGAGGGCCTCTATTTGCATTGGAAACAGCCACAGCTTTGGCCACAAAGGAGTGCTGGTGTGACCTGGAGGACGTGGAAGGTTCAGAGGGTTGTAAGAGCCTCGGGTGGGAAGACAGACAACTCTGCAACATCAGTGTGGAACTGTCCTCGTCCTCTGAGCTATAGGACGAGTCATTGTCAGATGAACAGACACTGGAACTGGACAGAGAGCCTGATGAGGAGGAGCTGGAAGAACCGGAAGAAGAGGAGGAGACCGAGAGTCGAGAGAGGAAACGTCCTGCTGTCCTTAGCCCTCCTGTAGCTGCAGCCAGTGCAGCCCTCCTCCTCTCCTCCTCTTCCTCTTCTTCATAATCCAGATCAGAATAGGAGCTGTGACACTCTCGATGGGAGCTGAAGCCCAAGTCGCCATAGTCCCCAAGACGAAGAGAAGGGAGGGCTTTCTTTGGGCTGGGGTTCCTTTGAGGAGAAGTTCTACTTTGGAGGCGCCACCTTTTTTATTGTCTTTGACCAGCAAGACTGGATGAGAGTAGGCTTCTGTCCTGGGTATACCACTCATGCCAGCAGATCCACCTCGCAGCAGCAGAGCCTTACTGTTCTTCGTCTTGGGGGAGGTCACACCCTCATGGTCTAACTTGACCAGGAACTCTTGTCCAGACTTCCTGCTTCTGCTTCCTTGCTCATCTTGTCTCCGCCTCTGGCCATAAAGCCCACTTTTTGGTCCCAGAGATAACCCTGAACCTGGCCCTGTAGAATGGGTACAGAAGGAGGAGTAACCGTTTGCAATGCTGCTGAAGGAGTCCACTTCAAAGGAGCTGCTGCTGAAAAGGCCTTTGGATGGAGGGGAGGCCAGAGGCTGCATCGAAGGCAACGGGAACAAGTCATCCTCCTTCCCTCTTAAAGCCTTCCTCTGTGCCCCATTTAGTTGAAACAGATTGTCAGACATCCTCTTCCTGGTGCTAGCTACTGAAGGCCAACCCAGAAAAGCTGAAGGATTTTTATTCTCAGCCTGCTGCTGTTGCTGTTTTTGTTTTTTTCCAGATCCCTTTGGTCTGCCTAGAATAAGAAACACAACGACAACAAAAAAACCTTAAAAACAGTAGAGTTTTTAAAACTTTTTTTCAGCTACTTGAGTATTTATGGCTGTGTTCAGATCAGGAATTGGCAATTGTTTTTTGTGATTCGATCACAAGTGGAGAGCTTTAAGTACATCACTTCACACCTGGCATTACAATGTGTCTCCACATGCTTCTTGAGTGATGACTCCTGATTCAATTTCACTTCCCCGCTCTATATGCAAATAAAAAAGCTCATCTATAGCCTAAAATGTAGCTAAGCCAGCTTTCATTTCCTTCAGGCAGTACTGATGCTGCACAAGCTGTCCAAGTTTAACAGACTGCCTTTGTAATGTTTCTTTGCAAATTTGATTCAGTGTTCAACTCAAAAGCTACCAAGGCAACTTTTAAGCTGCTAATCCATGAGTTGATGTGAATCATGATGTAAATGTCAATGCCCTTTCCTTTTTGTTTTTTATTGTTTGTTGTTCATGATATACCCTTTCATGGTGCCAGGATCTTTGAGTGCATAAAAATGTTTATTAATTTTCTTTTTTTTCCACAGCACACCACCCATGAAGGACTACAATACAATATCTAAATTGACTTTAAAGTCTTTAAAACACTAAAATATCATGCGGTAGGCATTGCTTTGCCTGTACAGGGGATGTCACTTGGGCCTGCAGTCATTCATTGTGGCCCAGTAATCACATTAACACTGCTACAGGAATAAGACTACATGTGGTGGATATGCATCCTAACTGTGTCTTGGGTTGTGCATTAGAGCTGTCCATTTCTGATCGAATCATAAAAATCTCACATCTGAAAAAGCCCTATGTAGAAAGAGTTTCAGAGAAGAATTCTTACCTGGTCTCCTTTTGTGAACAGTTTGGTTGCTGGTAACAGTATTAATAGTGCTGAGTCTGTCAGAGGGTCTTTCACTAATGGGGCCTGCTCCAGACTTGAACTTCTTTTGGCTGTTGTCCCACTGGGTAGAAGGGCAGGAGGCGACTCCCCACCTAAAGGTCAAGGGGCAGGCGATTATTAGTGTTTTAGCTACAGAGAGACAATAGAATGCAGCAGTGTTGTCTTCAGAAAAGAGGCACTCACAGTGAATCTGATATCCTGGAGGTAGGAGGCGAATGTTTTGGAGGGAAATCTTTCCTCGGTCTCCATCATCAAACTCCACCATCACTCCTCCTGGCTTCCCCTCTTCAGATGAACCACCTATGAGAAAAAAACAAAACAAAACATGTTTATATGTTTAAGAGGCACAATTATAAGCTGTTCCATACATGTGTATGATGCACAGAAAAAATAGGGATTAGAAACTGGTATCTCACCTCTGCGAACGTAGCCGGGGTATAAGCAGCGTGATCGTTCACTCCAGTAAGCACACACCCTTGTCCCTTCAGTGAGTACAGCCTCTGACTCTGGACGTACATCCAGGACCTGAAAGTCAGACCAAAACATAATTAGGATTCATTACAGGCAACACAAAAACACACACATGGACATGCATGCATACACACCCACACACACACCCATATAAACCGTGTGAGAGCAATGAGGCATTGTGCAGGGGCAGCCACTGTGCCACGTTTCCAAGCGGCACTTATCTCATGCCAATGTGCCAGTCAGGGCTGAAAAGAGCGGAAGCCGTGATGCAGTAAATCCTGACTTGCTGAGTAATACTAAAGAGGCCCTGAATAGAGGGCTTGTGATTGCAGGTTGCCAGATCCTCCCTCCAACAATGCAGGCAGCCCCAGCATCCGCCACTCACTGGGGGCTCTTTCAGGTTGCTTCCATTTACTGTTGCCATGGCGAGGGACCCTTTGACTGATGAGGTGTGGATGTGGGTGTGCATATCCGCAAGTGTGTATATACATATATATAGGTGTGTGTGTGTGTTCATGATGGAGGGAGACAGTGCTAGGTGAAAATCAGGGTGTTGGTGTCACAGTCAAATAACTGGCTATTGGACAAATGTAAGGACAAGAAAGTGGATGCATGGTGTAGTAAAAACCATCTTTTGTTTGGTGAGGTTGTAGATAAGACTAAGGCTGCAGAGTGTCCTGTCTGTGGAAGTGCCTTTGATGGAAGCACTGTGGAGGGGGATTACTGAGGAAATGATAGTTTAACAGTATGACATACCACTTGTTCTGTTCATTCAAACACACTCAACATTGTCTTAGACCAAAAAAAAAAAAAACTGCTCATACTGCTCATTACTATTTTCACCATCATGTTTTACTGAATAAAGTTACTTGCAATTTTGGATGAACTATTTATATAACCAGAATCCCTTAATTTCTGCACTGCATTATAACCTACAGGAACTTGGCTGCATCTCATTTAAAAATAATCATCAAGATAAAATTTAATCAAACTGATTAAGATTTGATTTGGTTGTGTCTTTGTTTTCATTCCCTTTACTCTACTTGGATCACAGCCAAAGCAAGTAATAAGTCCAACCATGATCTATTTCAGAGTTCATACATATAGTCTTTGGACACTCCTCTGTCTGTAAACACAATGTCCTGTGCCCTCTTTGGCAGTAGTGCTGACTGATTTCCACAGTTGAAGAACCTGTGGGTATGACAGCGTTGCTTTGGGTGACCCAGCTGTTATTAGTACAAAGACCAGCGCTCTTTCAGAAAATGGAACAAAAGTCACTTGCTGTGATAACAGAAACACTCCATTTGTGATGTAAAGCATACCAGACAGCATGGTTTACCTAAATGGGAATAAACAAGCCAAGAATGTGAATGTGCTGTCTGTGATGCACTGTATAATTAAGTCTGTTAAATATACAGTCATGGAAAAAATTAATAGACCACCCTTGTTTTCTCCAATTACTTGTTCATTTTAATGCCTTGTACATCCAAAGGTACATTTGTTTGGACCAATATAATGATAACAACAAAAATAGCTCATGAGAGTTTAATTTCAGTGCTGATTTCCAGCCATTTTCCATGGTTTTATTGATATTAACCAAAATCATTTATGGCATTGTACTGCCAAAAACAATGCTTTTAGGCATTCCATGTTTTCTTTTCTGCCTGTTTTAGTCACGATACACACAGGAGTTAGTACTTGATTACATAACCATTGTTTTTGATGACTTTAGATAGTCTAAGAATTTTTTCCATGACTGTATATCAAACTGTGCAAGGGTTACTAATTAAAATGATCTTGTAGTCTAAGTTCTTCAGTCTCTAATGAAATAGTTAAAAAGGATGACCTTATTTTTATAAAAATGCCTCAATATACAATAAGCTGGTTAATCAGTTTTGTATCTTTAAACCATTATTTAAAACTCTCTTTAAATGCCTTTATATGGAAAAGGTTTTTCTGTGTCTTTGCTGATGTGAGACCTTAAACAACATCATTACTTTACAGACAGCAGGGATGTAAAGTTCACATCACCTCCTGTTTAAAGCCTAAGAACATCTCTCCCAAGAACAACAAGAATGGATCCAGGTGTTAGTAGGATTATCCCACCCACACACAGAACTGGCTTTAACGGACATTTACAGAATCACAACCAAACCCAAAGATCCTGCCTTCCATCTGCTCATATTCACTTAAGAGGCTTAGATGGCCTCAGTGACCCCAAGAGACAGGCAGGGGATGTTAAAAGAGAAAGCAGAGGACACAAAAAGGGTGAAAGGCAATAGGTGACAAAGAGAAGACTAAGTGTTTTCATGCAGCCGGGTGAACTTACAGCTTCCTGCAGCAGTTGCTCCAGTGAATAGATTCTTGGGCGGTTTCCTCGTTCGCCATCGATAACAATGCTAAAGCTAAAGGAAAAGCACAGCAGAGAGAGAGAAAAAGATGAAGCTATTTTCAGCTTTTTGTGTTATTCTTGTCTTTCTGTGTCATATACTACTCCCACTCCTGCTGTTATTATAGTATCTCTTTGCTGCTGGAGCCACAGCTGCACTGACACTGTGAGCCAGGTATAGGAAGATGTGGGATTTATTATATAAGGACGAATGACACTTCTAGCTCTCATTCATTGATATCTGGAAGGATGTACTGTATGATAACCTTTAACCCAAAAAGACCCACTGCTACTTTTGTGACTGTTCCCAAAACATTATTTTCAGTAGATTTAACCTTTCTAAAGGGATTCATCATCATTTATTACAATATTATCCTCTGTATTTTGCATTTTTTCAGTAAAAATCATGCATTTTTCGACATTTAATTTACTGATCATGTAGATGTTCATAAAAACTCAATGGTGAATTCAAAGCTTATTAAATCAGAAACACGGAAAACTGAAGGAAAAGTGACTTTTTCAGCAAATATATCAATAACTAAACATCTCCATCCACTGTCATTTATCAATCTCTAAGGGCCTGATTACCAAGATCACAAATAATGGACGCAAATTTGCTTGCTCGTGCTAAAAATGCACTTGCTATTGATTTGCATGTCACAGGTGATCAACTAAGATTGCCTGCGTAAATGACAACAGATGCAAAGTCTTGGAGATCACCCTATTTAAATGAGGATTTTGCGTGCGCTACTGGTGGTTGTCGTGGAGACAGTAGGCTGGAAAAACTGCTCTGGGATACACCAGCGCTAATGGCAACAGTGCGTTAGAATGATCCAGACGCAAGGAAATGTAACGTTGGAGGAGTTTTGTCATAGAAGGTATTGCATGACTCCTCCAAATCATCCCCTAGTTCATCTAGAAGTTCTAAAATGGCGTTGGTGGGTAGGCCATATGTCTCAATTATTTTTTCTTCTATCATTCCAAAAATGTTGAGGTGAGCAGAAAAGATTCATTCTCTGCATTGACTTTGGTTGTGCCTATGTCGCCTCCTCGCCACAACTGCAGCCAGTTTTGCACAAAGTTGTGCCAGTTAAAACCTGCCTTTCAGACGTGCTAAACATAGACGCAAAATCAGCCACTGCAATCAGTTTCAGGTTTTTAAATCACATTCTGTGCACTACATAAATATTTGCATCTACTCTGGCAGGAACGCCCATGTTGCATATTCATCAAGGCAAACTCGCTAAATGGGTTGTGTCAGCTGTTTTGTGCCATTTGAGAGACACAACCTTTGGTGTGTTCTGTTAGTCGATAAGCTTCAACGTGTTTTTGCGTGCGCACTCAAGTTTGCGCACGTTTTTACATGCGCAAACCTTTAGTAAATCAGGCCCTATGGGTTTTTTACTGGTGAATTAATGTTGTAGAAGATGATGGTGTTTCTATGTTCACTTTAGAGCCTCTGAGCGTCTAAATGGGTCATATCTGATCTCCATGAAAAGACGATAAACGGCATTTTACGCCAATTATTTACTTGTATTGATAACATAAGTGGTTCAGAAGTTATTAAACATTTTAAATCAGTAGATGCTTTTGGGTCTTTATGGGTTAATTTAATTGATTAATTGAATTTCCAACCATGTGCACTACATCGGCTTGTAAAAATGCCTTTTTGCATGAGTTCCATTCTACCAGATACATCAAGTTTACATGTATGTGAGTAAAAGTACTACTAATAAATTTACACTGATCATTTGGACCACTGCCTATGTACTTACATGTCTGGCAGCTCCAGACTGTGGACTCTGGCAGCGTAAAGAAGCTCATCCTCCTTAGAGATCAGCACCTTCAGCCCATCAGTTAAGAGTTCTTTGGTCAGGACACAGTTAGGAACTGCAGAACAAAAAAGCAAAGACCACATTTAAAGTTTAATGTACCTGAAACCTCCTGTACACTGAAACTCTTTTCAGGGTTATGTTTTACCTGCAGGACTCTTATTGTCGTATGGATGGCTGCCATCCTCCTCCTCTTCTGAGAAGCTGCTGCCATCCATCTGAAAGCCTTCATCAGCTGCGAAACTCTCCAATAGTCGACTCACAGCGCGTCCTTTTGGCTGCTGAACACAACAGAAGGAAGGCACAGAAACATAAATGGAGGCAGGAATGGTGAAAACATAAACATGCAGATAGAACGTGTGACAGAAGAAAGAACTCCTTTAGCATGCTACTTAAAGCTGCAATTATCCACAGGGGGCTTTTCAGTGCCTATACCATCTCCTATCAGTAGCCATTTTCTTCAAACATTTTTTATTCTGTCACAGCAGAAGGTGCGAGTCGCCCTGCTTCCCACTTCCACTCTCCCATCCTCTGCTCCCCTAAGATTACTCAGCAGGAGGTTGGACTATCTACGTGCAATGTGCTAAGTACTTTTAATAGTTCTACTGTAACAATCTTCATGGAAATCTGGGACGGTTACACATCACCAGAATAAGTAGAAGACAAGAAGGACTGGCATTTTCTCTGAAGAAGAACCTGTTTGTTGGTTTGAATATAACTGTTTTCTGCAGAGGACAGTATGTGTGTGTGTGTGTGAGTTTTATTTTTATTTTTTTCATACCTGTTGGTTCTTGTTTCTTCGACTTTTACTTCCCTGCTCACTCTGTGGAGACGAAGCTCCGACTGACCAGCAGCTCCTCCTCTGTCGAAGTGAATAGAAGCATAGAGGTTATGATTCAACAAAGTGTGTTCACCATTGAGCAATTTGTGTACAACTGTGTGTGCAATTTACATGTTTAAAGTGTAAGCCCGTGCAATATGGACAGTATTAGTGTTATAGTGTTTCATCTTTTTTTCATCACTAAAGACAAAACAGAGCAAAATATAAATTTCTTTTAGTTTTTGTTATCGAAACAATAAAGCATGTGTTGATATCAATACACAATAAAAATAACAAAAGAGAAAAAAGATGTGCGAGGTTGTTGTTTGCACTATTTGTTAAAAGATACAAATAATTTTACGTAATAGAGAGCACTACTGTACTGTGAAACTTAATTATGTACTATTAAACAGATTGTGCTCTGAATTTCTGTCAAGTAAAACAGAAAAAACAAACAAACAGAAAAAAAACATTCCTATTCTTAGTTTTGTCATTTAGGGATTTTTTTTCCACATTGTTACAAGAGAAAAATGAGGATTCACTGAATTCATCTGATATATTTCACATATATTCACATTCATCCATAACCCATGTACATTAGGGGTATGATGAGATGATAGGACTCCTCATGGGCTACATGCAGTGCCGTCACAGCGCTATATGTGGCGTGACTGCACTGCACATCATTAAAACTTGAAGTACAGCCTATTTATAGACATACAGTACAAAAAAGAACCTACTTATTTTTGTTCCCTTATTGTGCTGCTAATTTTACAGTTTCCTTATTCTAGGAAATGTAAAAAAGTGATTTAAACAAGTCTAAATTTTATACATAGATATCCTGAAGTACTTTTCGCTAACCTTATTGATTGCGCCTCTCAACATGGTGTTCTTGCGGGTCGCCCTCTTCAGCCTCTCAGTGGTGGTTGGGAAAGTAGCCAATCCCATGCTTCTCCTGTAGCGATTGCCTCGGGTCCCAAGGCTGCCCCACCGAGGCTCCTTGGACCTGGGTCCGCATGACCTGCTAACCCCTTCAGGCCGATGATCTTCATGGTAGTTTCTAGTTGTAGAGGCCAGGCCCAGTTTACACGGGGGCTTCTTCTTCACTTTGACCTCCCCCTCTGCTCCAGACAGACTGTGGGAGCCTTTGCGGTTCAATTAGAGAAACAGATTCAGAGTAAGCTAACAACCCAGGAGAAGAAACACAAACCAGATGCTTCCCATGAAGATGTGGGGCAGCTTTGTTGACTTATAAATCATTTTCAAAGGACAGTCTTACCATAAAGCTCCTGTCTCTGTTTTTTGTTCCGTGCTTTCTGATTGGCCTCCAGTTTTACAACAGATGAGGGACTCGGACCTGTCACAGAGGAGCTAGAAGTGACATCTCTGGGGGGTTGGGCTCTGAAGTCCTGTCCTTCATCAGTGTCGTAACTGCCTTCCTCTTCTTCCTCTTCTACTGGAGATAGAAAACATTTTACAATAGAAATTTAGGGTTACATGAACTTATGCGGCTTTATCAGATCCATCTCCTAAAGTAATTACAAACCAGTGAAGTTCTTTAAACTTACTCTCCATCATGTTGCAAGCACTTCATTAGCATTTAAGTAAATAGTTAACTGTTCATAGAAATGATGTATGAAGTGCTTTTCCTCTGTGGTATTTCCTGGTGTGACCCCATTTGCTTCAAAAATAGTGTGCTCAGGGAGTGTAGGAGTCGGTTTGTGTGTGTCACTGCACTCTCTCAAGCACCTCTTTGACCCAGTCTGCTAGTCTCCAGGACTGTCAAAATCTCTCACAGGCAAATGTCCACAGCTGTGGCTGCAATTCTAGTCTAGGTCGGCCAGCTAGACCAATCAGTGAGGTGTTGAATATCTACGAGCTCCACTGTCGTTTACTAGCCATTCGTCAACACCTTTTCACTCGCCTCTGTTTGCTTTCAAAGTAATTTACAAATTTACAAAAGGCACATTTGAGTTTGACAGTGGAGGCCTTAAGAGGATACCTGATTGAGTGTCAGTGGTTCTGTGGTTCTTTAAGATATGATGTTTTTTTTGTGTGTGTTTAAGCTTGACATGTGCAATAATGTGCCGCAGGAGTTCTTTTGTAACATAAAGCTCACTTGTGATTGTTCACAGGATTCAGAGGACCACCTGTTTCAATAAATGAGGAGAAAAACATGACTTAACTTTCAAAAATAAATAAACTGACCCACTGGTTGAGAGGGGTTCAGGGTTACTGTAAAGGGGTCTATCCAACCACCCAGAATATTTGTAAGTGGTTGCTCTTCTGTAGCTAGCCTTTATGTATCTTTCTTCAAATAAGCAGGACAAACGCTGAAGCCAGTTTTATTCATCACCCTATTACTACTAATTCTCATAAGTTGTTGCCTCACCCTGATCGGAGGAGTCGGTGCCTGGTGGGGAGCTCTCTCCCTCCTCCATTGTTTCCTGTCTCTGCCCGTGGAAAACCTTTGCTCTAGACCGACTCAGA
This sequence comes from Sphaeramia orbicularis, assembly GCF_902148855.1. Lineage (NCBI taxonomy): Eukaryota > Metazoa > Chordata > Actinopteri > Kurtiformes > Apogonidae > Sphaeramia > Sphaeramia orbicularis. The sequence continues at coordinate 27,283,902 of NC_043964.1, read as the reverse complement.
TGGGATGAACCCTGTGTCAGAGAGGTAGACCCTTTTTTCCGACCACGACGCCCCAGTCCAGTCCAGCTCTCCTGGGGGCCACTGTCCACACTAGCTGCTGAGGGATTTTGAAAAGAAAGAAAACACAGATTAAGAATTTGTGCATTGTTCTCAGAGACAGTACTCACTAAAACAGTGCATCATCAGGCAGAATCAATACTATTATTTCCAGTATCTACCTGTGTCACTCTGCCCTCCAGACTCTCGCCTGGATTCAGCTTTGCTTGCGCCCTGACCTCGGTGTCCATGCTTGGGGTTGACATTACAAGGCGAAACCTCCTTGTCCCTGGAGCCAGTCCCTGAGAGATTCTTTTTACCCGGGGCCTTCTGTTTCAACTGAGCCACATCACCGGCCAACTTTGAGCTGAGCACACTATGGAGACTGCTTTTTCTGCAGCCCTGCGCTTTTATCTGTTGCAAGAGCAGGAGATGAGAGAGTCAGAGAGAGCCGGTTACTCTCCCGGTCACAGCAGCAGCAAAAGCATCAAAACGTCAGCGGTAAGGGGCTCTCATTTGCTCACATACAGAGAAGAAAAAGGAATAGTAGCACCCTCAATGAAAAAGGTATTAATATGTGAGGCATAGGATTTGACTCCTGAGGTTAGCACCTAATTATAAATAGTATGCAAAGAAGGAATGAAGCAAACGAAGAGAAACAAAGAGTGCTGTCTTTCATTTCTACTTGCACAGAGGACAAAGGAGAAGAGGACAGGGGGACCCTGACCTGCGTGCTGCTGAGCCTCTCAAAGCTTTGACTGGACAGCCTCTTCTTCCTTCTCTGGCTGTCTCCGCCCCCTGCTAGGTGCTCAGGCGATAGGGCAAGCCCCGCCCCCATGGACCTGCCAGTCAAAACAAGGGAGAGGCATTCATTAGAGAAGAATGGCGGTGGTTTGAAAGAAAAAGAGGGGGTAGGTGATCACAGGGGAAAAACAGAGTTGAGTCACCTCTCTGTGGGATCTAATAACTCTCCTTTCTCCATCAGATGAACAGAATGTAAAAAAAAAAAAAAAAAAAAGGAAAATGAGGGCGAAATGCCTGAACCACACACTTGAAAAATTGGGATCTAACAAGGAACCTGGGATTGTTTGAGGGCAGTGTGGCATAAGAAGCCTTAATGCTTTATCTAGGGAGTGTCTTTGCAGCTTGTGAAGCACTGCATCGCTTTGAAAGATACAGTGAATGGTTGGAAGGCATTGCATTTGTATGCAGCTCTATTGTTCTCAGTGAATATCATAGCTCTGCAGTTGCATTTTCATATCACTGTGGCACACTCTTTCCCCTACGCTGAGCAGCATCACAGGCCAACCACTCAAAATGCCCTTGAATTTCCCTCTGGAAGCCTGCCCATAGACCACACTGACGTGAGCCAGGCCATGCTCAAACAAAAGATTAACTTCCCCTCTCCTAGTGTGCATACAGCCTAGGAAATCACTCACATTTACAGAGTAAGCAGGGTTTAAATGTGCAGTTGATAAATGCAGTGCATCCAAATTCCCTTTTTTTTTTCATGTATTTTACTAGGCCTGTGTATTGTCAAGAATTTTACAAAATTTATAACACAGAGGTTGCAACTGACTGTACTGTAACTATGTGAAAGACAATATGTCAGGATCTTTAACACATCACAACATGCATACAAAATTAAACATTGATATAGTGATTATTTTTGTACATTTTGTGTGTGTGCACCTCATATACCAGTGCATGAATAAAGACTGTATGTACGCCTTGATTGTTTGCAGATCTCATCAGCAGACATACAGTGTCAGTGTGCATCTGTAACAGAACATGAATAGAATGAAGGCAATTGTCGGGCAGTGGGACTGTCTTCCCACTGACTGACAGAAGAGTGACAGAGGTGACAGTGAAGTGTGAGTTGTCCCTGCGAGGCAGATCCCGCCACGGCTTGCCTTCCGCTGCTGACAAACACAATGTGACAGTCCCTCCCCTCTGTGGGGGGCTGGTAAGGCTGAGCGTACAGTGACTAATTAAACAGAATTGATTAGCAGGGTTTGCTGGCGTGCAGCACTTCTCTACTGCTCCCCCTCCCAATCAACACTCCACGAAGGACCCTAGCACTCTACCCACAGGAATAACAGAGGCACGCACAAAAAACAAACAATGCCTGCATAACGCCTCATAAGTGCACAGCTGCATGCATATGTAATTGCACAGATGCATTGAATGCAAGGCAGGCTTGAATGAATTACTTACTCAAATGCTAACGGAAAGAGTCATTGTTGTTTGAGCAAAATAAGGAAAAAGAGCCAAGATTTAAAGGCTCCGTTGTTACCCACTGACCCACTGCCCTCCATCATAGCACCCAAGCATCAGTGTCTTGTAGTGGCATGAATGGCAGGTGCAGTACATGCTTTTACATAACCCTGCCATGTAACACAACATGGGGCTAATCAGTCCCCAGTCTGCTCGCCTGCTCCTTGTTCAGCAGCGTCACATCATACTCCACTGGTTTGTACACACAGCCAAAAACACAGAGCGCTCTCTGAATTCCTCTGCAAAAAAAGTTGAAGTACCACAGCTTTTGCTCAAATTTTGACACATAAAAGAAAGAATTCTCGCTTATGTGTACTGTGGTCTTTGGATCATCACTACCCCCATGTCTGCAGCCACCCTCCCTCTGCTGCACTTTGCTGCAGGGTCCTGGCCTGTTACCCTTTCATTTGGGTGTCATTGTCACCCAGAATCAGCATCCCTACTTGGATCAGGGCTGGCCTTGGCGAGAGGGCAGGGGTACACGGGTGGAAGGAAAGTGGAGGTGACATGGCAGAGGAGCAGCTGGGAAGGCTGTGGACTGTTGCCCAGAAACCACAGAGCAAAAGGGAGAGGAGGAGAGAGAGAGAGAGAAATGGTGAGAGAGAGAGAGAGAGAGAAAGAGAGACAGAGAGAGAGAAAGAGAGAGAGAGACACTGCGAGGTGACATTTAGTCCACTAAGCCTTTCCAAACCCTGATGACAGCACTAATTGAAGCCTGACAGCAAACCTTTATCCCCCGGGCACCCATGCCCACCAACCCCCCCATGCACCACTAACCCCAAAGAGCAATGGTACCCCTGTTTGGACAGAGCCTGAAGCTCATACTCCTTTAATGTGATGAGTATGGTCCGTGTTTGTCAAACATCCCCAATCCCCATCACCCTCTTTCCTTATATTTAACTGTAGTCCACTAATTGTTTATTTCATGCACATACATTGCATGAAAGCACTAAATGTCAGCTTATCTCTGAGTGCCTGGACTGTGTGACAGTCATGTTATCCTTTGGACCCCCGGTGACCCTGCGGGACTGTAATGGCAGTGGTGTGTCACATTCCTGCTGTTGGGACAGATTACAGGAGAATTCACAGGACTCTAATTACATCCTCTGCCTGTCGTCCCCTGCCCCACCTCCTAAACCCCACTGGCAGCCAGCTATACCCTAAACCAGCAATGCTTAACATGCACTACAGTACAGTCACTGAGGTTTACTTTATGCACGGCTGAAACCATTGAATGGTTTTGAACATATGTGCAGTCAATACACGAAGGATAATTATTCTAGCAGGCACCTCACAGGGATTATAATATCACACAATTAATGCCAGTGTTGATTAGATTAGATAGGGTTAAGGTTGACTTTCTTAAAAGGTTCAGCTGTGTTCTCCCATTTCCTGTTTATGCCAATGAGAGGCAGTCCCTGTATACCAGCGATACAGAGAGGCTTATCAGGCAAGGCTGGACTAGAGCCAGCAGCGGAGATGGGCTGAGTGATACTCACTTGACTTTTCTTTGGCCCTCAGTAGAGGACAGTGGACCTGTAGTGAGGGTGGGTTTCCGCTTCCTTGGCCGCCCTGGTCCTCGTCTTGCTGGGCTGCGAGGTGTTTCCTCCTTCCTGCTTGCACATGCATAAAACAAACACACAAACAAGCAAGAATATTGAGATACTACACCCATATATACAGTCTGTGTGGGTCTGTATAGGCTCTAATGACAAAGACTTTTCCTCTTTTAAATTATACATCAGTGTGTCAATTGTACGTCAAATGTATGAAAGGAAATTGTGAGAGGGGGATAAGGTCAAACGCACTGATGATCATGTTTTCTCTGAAGCTTGGCCAGTTCCCTCTGCTTCTCTTTGTAGCGACGCTGTAGCTCCGCCAACTTCACACGCATTGCAAGCTCAGGAGCGTCCATTGTTTCCATGCTACCTTTGGCCGGGCACACCTGAAGAACACCATCATTAGTGGTTATTTTTAACATCAAAAATAACTGATGAACCTCAGCTAAATGAACACTGTGTTGACTAAATGATCCATACTACTGTTAAATAATAAATAAATTAAGAAATACGATAGAATATTAGTCTTTTGTGGCATTAACAATGGTACATCAGATTGCCAGACTTACTGGTTCATTTCGAGGGGTCCAGCTGCATTTTCTACGTAAATTGAGAATCCTGCGGGCTGGGGAGTGTCGTCCTGAACCTGTACTGTTTCCTTCCTGGGAGCTCATCTCCAGTGCACGAGCTGTGGCTAAGGTAGCAAGACTCTGGAGGTCGAACATCAGCAACTCCTCTTCTGTTACGGAGCAAAAGATTGAAAAAAAAAAAAAACTCATCTTATGCCCAAACGTGTTTTTTGAGGACTTTACAGTAAAACATGTTGGAAATTCTGTTTTGATGTATGAATAAACAGGGAAAGAATTAAGGGGTTAAGTGATATGAGGGAAATTTGGCACGATAAGACAGAATAAGTAAGCAGCAGCATATAGTTTCTGAGGTTGTATGAATGAAGACTCATCAAATCTCTGTTAGTATTAGTTACAGTGGCCCTGAATGAGTCAGGAATATCAGGGTTACAGTCTAGGTCACAAAGATGGAAAAGTGTGACATTTTGTTTACAAAGACACTCTAACTTACATCCTTACATGAATAAATCAAGAAATCTTCATCCTCACTTGTGTTAGTAGTTGTTTTTGTAAAGACTACTGTTGTGACTCTGAAACGACATGTGCCACTTCCCTGAGCTGTCAACAGTATCACATCACGAAGACAACATCACTGACTCTGGAATCAGTTGATGATACCCTTTTTATAGAAGCCTCTTTTGGGAGCAGTTAAATGCATTAGGATGCTGTGGTAAACACAAAACATCCTTTTGCATGAATAAAAAAAATACATGGCGCTTTGAAAAACAAGGAAGCTTTTAAAGGCACTTTAAAACAATGGGGTCTAATTAGCCAGGCAATGCTCCAGGGTGCTGAAAACATCGACTGCTTTTGTGATTACACGCTAACTTTCAGTAACATGTTGTGTTTGGGAGAGAGGAAAGCCAATTGGTGCATTTCTTTTTTTCCCTTTCTGTTAAAGTGTGTGCATTTCCAAATGTGTGTATTTTAAGTGTATTTGGTTGTGAGTGTGCGTTTTTGCACATGTGTGGATCAAACAGCGGCAGGATGGAGAGACAGCTCCCTAAGGAAAACTGGAGGGGAGAGAGAAAGAGGGAGTGAGAAAGGGAGGTGTACACCCGTCACTAGTAGTTCAGCCCTGTCCTCCTGTTTCTCCTCCCTCTCCTGAGGCCTCTGCATCGTTAGAACAGCCTTTTAGGAAATAAAAGTGCCTTTAACACACCAAAGAAGAGGAACGGCAAGCAGGCATACAGACAGTTTCTCTGGGGATGTGTTAGAATCCACCAGAGGCTTTTGAGACCAGGAGGAAGAGTGGAGTATCTGGGAGGGAACACAGAGCGACGGAGGCTAGGCCTGAGGGGGGAGTGGGAGTTGGTCTCAGTGGACACAGAGGAAAAGGAGGGTAAACTACGAAAACGGAGTGCATTCAGCTGATGTGAGACTGCTTCTGTGTGCATGTTAAAGGGTATGAGTAATGGAAGACCCACTGTCCCTCACCCTGGCTTTTCCCGCAGGTGTGCCGTTGCTGTTGCAGCTCCAGATCTGCCAACTCACTCAGAAGTTCCATACCCTGGTGGGGGTTGGGCTGCGATGGGGGCACTGATGGGGCGCTGAAAGGGAACAGAGGAAAAGGGGGCACGTCTGTGCAGAAGGCAGCAGCAATCAGCAGCTCCAGACTCCAGTAGCATGGCACAAGAGGTTTGTGGGGCATGGCATCGGTCGCCTTGCTAGGGCTGAGGGCAGAAGTAGTGGCGGGAGAAAGACACACTAAATCCACCGAGGCGTCGTCAGGGGTCATCTCGTTCTCGTGCCGATGCCCGCTGTCCTCTGCCTCCTCGGGGGCTGAGGTCTGTGGCTCAGGGACTGCAGGGGAAGCGGGGTTGAGCTCAGTGATGGCGGCCAGCTCTGGTTCCTGCTCTCCAGGCATGTTGACCTTTTGAGCATGCTCCACCTGGCTCTTCTCTTCCACTGCCTCATCATCCTCTTCTTCATCCAAGGTGATGACAGCATCTGGCCTTTCAGGCTCCTCTGTGGAAAGGGGGATTGGACAGGAAGCGGCCTCACACACAGGGCTTTCAGTAGGGGGGCAAACAAGCACCTCATCCTCACTGGGCCCCTGCTCTTCCACCTCCTTCTCTCCAGGCACATAGTGGGTGGCAGTTATCTCTGCTACCTCCACCTCCTCCCTCTGCTCAAGAACTCTTTCAACCACACTTTCCTCCTCTTCCTGAACCACATCCTCAGGTGGGAGTGGCTCCGGCAGAGGTCTGACCACAGCTTGGCAGTCCAGCTCCTCCCCTAGGGTGGAGAGAGATGAGGGAGCATGCTCAGCAGGCTCCACTTGGACCGCTTCCAGGTCTGCTGGCTCAACGAGATGAACATCCTCAGGGGACGGTCCACTCCTGTAGCCAATGGCAATACCAGGATAGGTGTATCCAGGAGGCAGGTCTATAGAGAAGAGGAAATAGACAGGAATAGATGAGACCATCGGAAGTTGTCACCCATATTTAGATGAAAACTAACAAAACATCTCTCTTAAAATTGTCATTTTTTGTGTTATTTTATTACATTTTTAAATACAAGAGAAAACACTCTTCTCACATAATTAGAGATTTATACATATCAGGCCCACTCTTCACTTCAGTCCCTTGCTACTTTTCAGAGAGTGAAGGGAGAGTAAAAGGGAGAGAAAATGAAGTGCCACTCTGCCTTGATCTCCCAGCAAGAACTAGAGAACCACATGCAACTGTGTGCTGTTTGAAGTGGGCCAGGCCTTTAGTTTATCAGAGTGCCTGACACAATTCTTCTGGCGTGCGGTGGCCATGAGCCAGACATTAATGATTATGAAGAGAGTGTAAGGCCTGTGGGGGCGGAAAAAAAGGCGAGGGGTGGAATTGAGGTGTTCCTCAATGATTATCGAGGTAACAGTAGTGGACAACCTAACTTCAGCTAGCAGCCATTTTCTGCACACAGTCACATGGCTGTCATTTCCTATTTGATTGGTCTCTGAACAAGGGGAATCTTATAAAAATATGAATCTTTCAAAGACACTAAGAGCCATTACTTTATCAATTTATAGAAATACAGTTATGCAAAAGACACCAGTACTAAATATCTACAGCAGTAAAATGCAACATACACATTAATGCAGCAGCAAAATTAATCTAAAAATTAACCATAACATATAATAATGAACATTATTCATTGGACAACAACTACTTTTGTTTTTCACTTAAGTGCATATTAATGATAATGCAGAACTTGTACTTCTTGTGGAGTAAAGTCTGGTTTTAGTACTTTTACTTACTTTCCAGACTTTATGATTATTATTTGTTGTTGAGTTATATAAAGATAAATCAGTACATGCCAACTTATCATCACTGATACATATAAACGCTTCTGTGTACCTGGTTCCAGAGACTCTGGGTAATCCTGTGGCGGCTGTACTTCTCGCTTGTCCTGGGATTCAGCACCCTTTGGCATCTGAGGTGGCGCTGGGCTGATTGCAGGTGAGTGAAGAGCTGCTGCAGCAGGGCTCGGAGCAGGGCAGGGGGTGGAGGGAGTGCTTTTGGGATGAGGTCTTAATGAAGGCGACTGGCAACACGGGGACAGGTGGGTAGCACAAGCCCCAGCAGGAGAAGCATTCCTCTGAGGGGGATTGTAAGAGTAGGGCTTAGCCGGTTTAGACGTCCTGGGCTGAGAAATGAGTTCCTCCAGTTCAACAGAAGGCTCCTCTGGCCTCTTCTGCATCTGCAACATTACAATAAATAGATTTATATATCAGTATGTATGACACAACATCTCATTCAGGTGGATGTAATCATATACAAACCTATCTCTGGAAAACTGAACACTGACACAAAATGCTATTTGTTTCACAAGCCACATTCAACTATTCACTCCATCCAAAAAAAAAGCAAATCACAGAAAAAATAGCAAAGTTAAAAATACTCATGTGAGAACTTAGATGACTCATGACTCACACCGCTAGAGTGAATTACTGTTTTAAGTTGTCGATTAGATTGATGGAATCATGAAGCTGCTGTCATAATAATAATCATCAACATCATCAGAACTTTCTTGTTACATTGTGACCTTCTGTTCACCTGTACATTGTGAGTGGTTTGGTGTTGCATGTCCATGTTATGTGCCCTGTGCTGCTGCTGGGGTTGAGACTGTGGTTGCGTCTGTTGTGTCTGGTGACTCTGGTGCTGATGTTGATGCTGATGCTGGAGCTGTTGATGTTGTTGGAGAGCATACAGCTCCTGTTGCCGTAGAAACTGGGATCGGGAGTACACAGCAGGATGCTGCATGTGGGAGGGTGGGCCCCGGGCGCCATACACAGGGGGCCACAGCCCAGGCTGCTCCATCACATCTAATGAGAGACAGAAGAAGCAAAGTGACGGAGGGGGCTACCTTAGAACAAAAAGACAGGCATGCACATACACACACGAGCAACACTTTTCTACAGATTCACACACACACGACATTGAAGATTCCTTATCTCTCATTATCTACCTCCCACATACCCATTTAAAAACAGTGAAACCATTATGGGTCATTTAAAAATCATTGAATTCACATTTTATAGCACTGACAAAGATAAATCTCTTCGAAAACGATTTCTGACATCACAGAACAACATTTCCCCTGGCAGAAGCAATCCTACACTCTCTCCCACACCAAACAGAAAAAACTGTCTCTTAAATATTGCCTTGAGAATTTGCTGGAATGCTGGAAAAATATCATGACAATGATGAAATGCGAGCAGATGATGATGGTCATAGGTTGATTAGCGGTCATAATACTGGACTGGAAATGTGTATTTGTCTCACTGGAGCCATCAGCGTGGCCTTTCCGCTGAAAAGTCCCACCTGCCCAGCCAAACCACAGAGGGGGGTCTGTGAGAGGAGCCAGAGGAGAGCTAAGTTCCCATGTTTGTGGGTGGACAACTTCTCCTTATGTGGCTTTACAAAACGGTACAATTTGGTGTGGGTGATGTGCAATGACACAAGTCTAGTACAGCAGCCTCACACTCAAAGAACAGACTGTTTTTTCTATCCTTTTATATTTAACACACTGATCATTAAAAGTCACATCCAAATGGACTTGTCATTCCACCTCGTTTTTCCTTGACATACAAAGACCCTTTGGTCAGACAGATAAGCATGGCTAAGCTAATGTTTCCTGTGGGGAAGCTTTTGTGGATGCACTTCCTTTCTCGGATGAAACTCCTGTGGAGCACAGAAGGAAATGTACCGTTGAAGTCCGTGAGCTTATTAAATTTCACAGTCTGTTCACTGAATATGTCTACAAAGACTTTTGAGAAGTGATTTTTCCCTCACAATTACACTTCCTCTTTCTGTACTGCGGTACTCTATATCTCTACGTGTGTATGTGTGTGTGTGTGTGAGAGAGTTGCATGCACATATGGCTTTGCATCAGTACTTTGACCCACTGACAGCAAGATTCCGGGCAGCTGGAGCTAGAAGCGTGACAGAATTGTATCTGTGTGGTGAATGTGTGTTTCTGAATGAGCCTATTAAAGGAAAGTTTGTCTGAAGTCATCACGCAATTACCAATGTGTGATCTAACGTTAGCTTCAGATTATATGACCACTGAAATTACTTAGTGTTAATGATGCATCAATGGGAGGTGAAACCATTGAACACAGGTCATAGGGTAATTTCAATACCGTGAATATGTGGGGGCTAATATCTGAGCTACTATAGGATTATGAAGGATTAATGTGTATGTGTGAGGCTGTACATACACATTATGCATGGCCTTATAAATACACCTGTCTTTAGAGAGGAGAAAGCAAGGTTATGGCATACCCAGGTGATGTGTTGCAGGATGAGCTGACGGCTCAGTGGGAAGGACCACCAGCTGGGCGGAGGGATCCTGGGGTAGGGGCAGGACTGGCTGCAGAGGGCCTGGCATGGCTGCCGAGAAACCTGGGGGCAGATTCTGATGCAGGGCTGTGTGACCTATACCTGCTTTATAGAAAAGACATCAGTTTAGATTATGTGAAAAATGGCAAATATCCTAATGCTGCTATTTTAGATCATGAAATATGGCTGCCAGTGAAAAAATGCTACAGATTTAGTCATGCTCTTTTCCCTATTACATAAAATCCTGGGCACTAAATTATGCACAAAGACATTTTAGAGCTATTTAGCTATAAGGACATTAAATAAAACTTCACATGTGTCGTTGATGAAACAATGCATAATTTTTTGGAGCATATTTGTTGATTATAGTAACTATCTTTAATAGCAACAACTGATCAATTCCTGAAACCAATCAGTCATACATTTTTTGGACATTATAATTTGCAATATAATATTATCTTACCATATGAATGTCCTGTCATCCAGAGAGATGGGCTTCCAGTTCTTGGCATCCAGTGATGGTGAGCAGAATGTGCAGCAGGATCTCCTAATTGGCCAGACTGAAGGGAAGTTCCACCCGGGACCATGAGATGAGAGGTGAGGTCTCCGTGACAGCTGTTGGAGGGGTGGATCCTTGCAAATTCTACCCTTTCCTTATTATCCCTGGCATCAGGACAAAGTGAGGATTATTCAATACAAGTACAGAGAAGGATTCTGGAATACAGACTTAAACAGAGTATTATGCAGTACCTGATATATGCATCTCTCTCCCTGTCCAAGCATGTCAGCCCTATCTGTTCTCCGCTCATTCTTTTCCTCTCCTCTTCTGTGGTGGGATCTGAGTTATACATGGAGCGGGTCGGTCCTGTGAGACAAACATTAGCTTAACCATTTGCTTTCACTGTTATGTCTCTTGGTGGCAACATATTCCCAAGTCTCTCACCATTTTTCCACACACTAACACAAATCACAAGAGACTTGGAGTACCTACAGCTTTCATTGGTCTGCCCGACTATAAAGATTTCTATTCATATTTTTTCAAGCCATCTCAACTGAAATACTTCACTGTTTACTAGTCTTCTTATTTTATTTATACAAATATTTATTCAGTAATAAATAATATTAAATTTGAAGAAACCCCAGGAGACTTTCGCTACTGTTTGCTTTGAAAATGTAAGTCACATGTTTCTGATGTGCAGTACCACAGTTTCTGTAGATCTACACATCTGTGCAGTTTGGTACAACGCAAATTATTTGGATCTATATTAGATTTATTATTTGGAAGGCTGTAATAAATAGAAAAGTGTTCACAGTGCTCTCATTTTCAGCTTTTGACTTTTCCCTGCTTTATCCTCTTCAGAGCTAGGTCATTAATTGCTTTGGGAGAAAAAATCTGGTCTCTGCTCCCGACTTCTTACCTTTCACTGAGGGGTGTACCCTGCCCTGCCGGCTGTTGGGATGACTGTCTGCAGAACGACATGGTGGATCCCTTTGTCTGGCAACAGCCACTGCAATTCCCACTGGTGGCTGCCGTACCTCACTTTCCCCATGGCCTGCCTCTCCCATCTCCCTGCTCCGTCCACCGTAATCAGAGCGTTCACTGTCATTGGCTGGGCCCTTCCTGGAAGGTAGTGTGTGTTTGTTGCCCTGTAGGGCACAGCTCCCCCCAGCAGGACCTGATTTAAGGCTTCCCAGCCCCCCCCAAAGGGGCTCTTCTGGGACAGGAGCAGGGGTTGTTGCTGGTTGCTGTACTTCAGTAAGCCTTTAATGGCACTGCTCTCCCCCTGAGTCGGACCCTGGGGCTCAGGTTGCTGCTGTGGCTGTTGTTGCTGCTGACTGAGGGGAGGTGCTGGGGGAGGCTGGGGAGGAGGCAGGCTCATTCCCGCCTGCTGCTGTTGCTGCTGTTGTGAGTGTTGGGCACCAGTGCCCCCTAACTCCATGTAGGACTTCCTCTGTTCCTCTTCAGGTTTTGACATGTGGTGTTGAGGCCTCATAGCCCAGGGTGGAACCGGGGGCTGCTGGTGGTGGTGTTGCTGCCCACTGTTGTTATAACCATAAGGGGACATGTCCATCTTTCTTTTTAACTCCTGATTACCCCCCTGATTCAGCTCAGCTGGAGAGGGGGCATCTGGGCCAGGTCGGCCATGCTGCTGGTGGCGAATCCTGGCTACCTTCTGGCCATCTCTTTGTAAGGAGCAGCTACCTCCAGGCCCAGGGCCGTGGGCTGCTCCAGCCCCATTGTGTTGACTCATACTTTTATTTCCAAGTGGAGAGGAGTTTGGCGGGGGTCCTGGATGGGAACAGTCTCTGTAAGGAGAAGTGTTAACAGAATGGGGAACAGAGTGTCCAGTCTTGGGCCCCTGGGGCAGGGACGATCTGAACACATCCATGTCAACCCCACTGTTTATGCACTCAGCACTACGGGAACGCACAACCTGGTGCTGCTGTTGGGGATGTGGAGGCTGCTGTTGTTGAGCAGGTGGAGCAAGCTGTGAGGACTGAAGATGCTGGTGGTGGGACTGCATCCAGTCTGGAGCCTTCTCTGTTTTTCTGTATGGGTGCTGCTGTTGTGGTTGTTGTTGTTGCTGCTGCTGCTGCTGTTTTCTGTGCCAGTTACTATGGTGCCCACCACCTCCATTCTTTTCTATTACCTTGTCCTTGGCATTGCTGCCAGCCCCTCCACCACCCACTCCTTGGCAATCAGGGTTACCAAGCTGGAATGGTCCACCAGATTTGTCCCCCAGATCTGCCACAGATGGCACAAATGTAGGTCCTGTCACTTTAGGTTGTCTCCCCACATTGGCTGGCCCCCTCTCATGTGAGGTGGGGTTGGCTAGAGGGGCTGGAGGAGGTGGGCAAAAGAAGTCTGGGTGGTGGTGGGAATGATGTGGGTGGTGTGGGTGGCTGGGGTGAAGCTGAAGACAGTGGAAGCCCCCTGGATGTGGATGTGTATGGGTGTGGGTGTGAGGATGTGAATGAGGGTGTGCCCCTCCAGCAGCAGAACCCATGTGTAAGGGTGGGGGTACAGAGTAGGACAGAGAGTGGTGCAGTGGCGCCTGACCTCTTTCTAGACAGTCTGAAGGTTGTTCACTGATCCTCATCTCCCCACTTACCCCCTCTTTGGTGCAGCGACTACTACCACCAGACCCCATATGTCTGCCCTGGCTGCTTCCCCCACCTCCCATCGCCCCAAGGCCTGTGCCCTCCCCTCCACAGCTGGACATGGATGCCTTAGCCCCTACCCCAGCTCCTGTATCACCGTTTTGCATCTTGCCATTGTGCAAACAGGCACTGAGGGGCTTTCCCATACTCTGAGGGTGCTCCATGGCAAGTGATGATTTGTGCCTTTCCAGGGCCCGACTGTTGACCTCCTCCAAGGGCAGTGGGTGCTGTTGATAGTGGTGTTGCTGATGTGAGTGGGAATGGTGATGGTGTGTGGGCTGTGGCTGTGGTTGGTGACTGTGATGCTGTTGTTGCTGCTGCTGCTGCTGTCGCTCCTTTGCTTCGTGTTTGCTACTCGATCGCTCCTTGTCTTTGACAGATACTACTCCTCTCTCTACAGACCCTTCTTTAAGACCCTTATGCAGACCTGTCCCCACCCCTGAGTCTCTGTCTCTGCTGCAGGACCCCTGAGAGTGTCCTGACACTGCCCTGGACATTGGTGGCAGGCTGTGATTGGCTGAGATGAGAGGAGGTTGAGAAGGGAGACCTCGGAGATAGAAGTTCTCTAAAGGAAAGAGGAAGAAAGGCCAGTAAAGACATTAGTCAAGAAAGGAAAAGGCAATGACAGAATTAGATTATTCAGCTTTCATCATAGTGTCCCAAGGCATCCTCATATCAATATCCCAAATCAAATTACACCATACTATATTGTATGAATTGGATTTAAATGTCTTATTTCTGTCTGATTAAATTTTAATCATCCAGTGCCTCACCTTTTTGGGTGTCATAGAAACGGTGCTGCCCGTAGAGAACACCGCTGTTGGCATGGTGATCCAAGTGGCTCATTGGAAGGAAAGTGTGGGCCAGACTCCCTGAGAATCGAGGATACCCTGGAGCTGCTGAGGGGGATAGCACAGAGAGGGAGAAAGAGAATTGATAAGACAGGACAATAACCACCAAGATCCAGTTATCCAGACTAACCCAGCATAATCCTTCAGGTCCTATGCAGCTGGTGTCGTTCATACGCAAATAAGTACTGGCTCTGCCTGTCATGTTTGCCTTTCCAATCCGAGTTTGGAATGCAAACAATACAAGACAAGCTGAGTCTTGGGGATTGCGGTTATGTATGAAATTTGTCTTAGAAACATATGGCTCTTTCTTTATCTCCTCAGGACTGGCAGTGGCACATCTCTGATTGAAGTAATACAGATGGATTTGAGGCTTCTGTTTACAGAGATGAAGGAGCTGGGCACCTGACCTTTACTCACCTGTATTAGGGGTCAAAAGTCATTTGTATGTTGGGCCTGGAGACCAGAACACCTGAGCTTATTGTACAAAGTCCAATGGGAATTTACACCCAACCTCATTTTGCTTTAGGACATTGAAAAACATAAAGGACTTTGAAGTTTGAACAGAGAGGAAACATGGATGGAGATGAAAGCCCATCACAATTTCAGGGCAATGAAACAACATCATCATGGTAGCTCATTTCTTCTGTAACTATACCATCTAAACAAATTATCATATCATGACAAAATTAAATAAATGCATGTATTAATTAAAAAGGCATTTAATTATAAATCAAACAACTCATCTCTAGTACATACGGCCCTCAGAAATGAACACTGACACAAATTTTTAACAACTGTATCTGTATTCTAAGTAAGAAGGAACCAGTGGGAGAGTAAAAGAAACACATATGTGGTAGTACAGTGTGCTTCATGTATTCTCTGTTTGGTCCTCTATGCATCAGGACTGTACAGTGTATAAGCATCTGTGCGACCTGTGAGTAACTTAGAAGAGTCCAGGTGGTTCACGTCTCTTTTTCCCTGCTTTTGCACCTGTCTCACTCTCCAGTCTCTCTTTCAAACATAATTCATATACTTACTGAATGAAGGAGGAGGGGGAGAAAGAGAGGAAATCATGGCTCTACAAGCTAAATGAAAGACAGACGTATTTGTGTTGGCAAGCATGCGACCTGATCCCGGAAAGCGCAGATGCAGTTCATTTGGCCTTGTGTGTGTATGCATGTGTTTGTGTGTACAGCAACGTGGTTTTTACAGCAGCTCCAAGTGTTGAATGTCTCACTTTCTGCCGGTAAAACAATGGGGCCGGTGCTGTGAGCTGGCTCTAGGGAGGGAGGAGTGTTGTGGTGGGCTTAATGACCTCGTCTCAGAGCGGCCTCCGCAGCCTCCCATCTTAATTAATGAAATGCACAGAGAGGGCAAACAGCTTTACAATAACACAGGAGGTGCTGCTTTCTGAGGAGGGCAATGGGGTGATAATTACATACCCTTACTTTTTCCCTCTTTTTCCTTCTTGCACCTTTTTTTCTACCTCTCTTACTCTTTTCCTTCGCTCCCCTTTTGTCTCTGTCTCTCTTTGCTGTCATGATTAATAAGCATGCACATTTATGCCAATTCATCTACAGAGAGAGGAGGGGGGACCCTTTGTTTAAGCAAGACATTTTTTCTGTGATTTTGGAAGGCAGAAAAGCAGAGAGCTGTTTGGCAGTCTTTATCCAAGCTGGGAGAAGGGCTTTTTTTCTGCAGCAGCATGTTGTTTGTGAGCATGACGATTGACGGCGTAATCCCTTTTTACAGCGTGGTCTGGCTGTGCCCGATAATGCCAGCCTGCTCAGTTTCAGCATGCTCTCCACTGGGGCGGCAAGAGGGGGACTGCTGGGCACGGCAGAGCCCATTCAGCCATTAATCTGGCCAGGACAAGGGAAGCTGCTGCTTCTGCTGCTGCTGCTGCAGGCGACGTGAGCAGGGTCTTAGTGCAGTCTGCTGACTGCACAGCAGCCTCGCTCTCTTATGCTGCCTCAACACACTCACGCACACACCCACACACAAACAAGACTGCATCAGCAAGTGAATGACGGAGAGCAGTTCACAGCGCATGCCCTCCTTTCCACAGGCAGAGCAGGGGCAAGAGGCAGAACAAACAGAGCTATATCCCAGGGATGGGAAGTTCTGCAGATGCTTCTCATGGCATGACAGGTTAAAAGAAAAAGACTGAGAGAAGGACAAAAATGGGTTTGATAATAGCAGAGCACTTAAGAGTACAATATATAAACCTGAAGAATTAGAGGCAAGTGAGAGATAATACAAAATGGTTCTTTTCTTATTCTTATCTTTTCCTTTTTCGGACCAAAAGAGATCAACTCGAGCAATTACTTCATTTTCGCCAAAAGGCAAAGTAACTTAAATGCCTCATTGTATATCGTTTCTAGGAAATGGCTATACTATTTCAGAGGGACAGAGCATGGCAGAGGAAGACCAAGAGGAGAGGAGGAGCAGGCTGAGCTGCCTGTCAGGTCCGCTAATTGAGAAAAACTGACAGAGCCATCAAGACACAGACAGGGAGGAGAGGAGAAGAGCAGACGAGATGTTTGGCGGAGGAGGGGCAGTACTGCGGTGGATCTCTTCAGGTTTGACTAATTGAAAGGAAGGGATGCAGGCTGGCATGAGAGAGAGAATGAAAGAGGCAGGAGTATGGAAGACAGGAGAGGTAGGGGGTGCAGCTTAAATCCCACAAAAGGAAAAGCTCACAACTGCTCACAAAAGGAAAGATGGACAACTGAAGATAGGCTTGGAAAGGCGTATCAAACAGAAGTGGATTAGACAGGTGTATGCTGGCAATTGTGTGTGTGCATGCATGTGTGTCCATGTGTGGACAGAGATATGAGGCTGTGATTGTTTTTGGCATAACGTAAGAAGTCATTTGAACTGTAGCCAGCTGGCCTCAGGCCTGTGAGGAGCCTGCAGGGTTTTTTGTATGTTTGCCTTTTTTTTTTTAAATTTTTCCATTCAATGCGGTTTATTCAGACCATTCTTAACATGAAAAAAAATCTTTCACAAGCTCAGTGAGCCCAATCCATTTCACCAGGTGTTATAAAAAACAATTTAGATTGCATTTATTAACATGGTCAGCACACCACATCTGTCCCTGTTTTTCCCTGTCTTCTTGGACCCAGAATCGTATGCTACAACTCCTCTCACTTTGTTTCTCTGGATGTGACAGTGCATCAGTGTCTTCCCCTGTAAAAAGACAATCCCCTGTGTGGCATGTATAGTAACTTTAACTGTATTCTGTATCCAATCTGAAACAAAAGTCTCCTTTAATCTATCATACACACTGACATCTTCACAGCCACTAATGGTGTAGTTCTTGGCACTGTCACCTCATACAAATACCTCAGCATTTGTAAGACAGTATACTCCTTCCTTCTCCCAGCACAAGGCATCTTTTTTGTAAAATCACCACAAGACTTGGCTTACAAGCATCACATTCATTCACTCTCTATGTCAAAGTAATTTTAGTCTAAAAGACAATGCCACCACTGTGATATGTTGATGTTATTTATAGGTTTGCTTTTTGTGTCGCTCAGCTAATGGTTTGTCACAGATACTCCCAATGGGAATTAGGTTTACATGCATAGCTAAAACCTGTAAAAACCAACAAGACCATGCTCACACTAATAATGTTCATATTGTTCCCCCGCTCTCTCCCAACCCCACAAAATAACCTATGAAAGCTTTTCCCCGACTGGATGAATTAGAAATGGCGCTTTTAGTAGTAGTATACAATAAGGGTGTGATTATTCTGTGACTGCCAGCTATACGTGTATGTTTTATGGCTTGTTTTATGTTTAAGCAGCCAATTATACACTAAAGGTGTTGACACATCTTTCTTTTCTGCTGAAAAAACACATGCAAACATGACCATAGAATAGTAATTTGATTGATGTTATCTGCGTTAACAGCCTTACTATCACAATGGCATTTATGACTGTCAATAAACAAATTATCTTACAAAACAGTAGTGTGATAAAGAAACAAAAAGATACATAAATGTGCAATAAACAAACACACCGTGATCATTCATTAACACTCAAGATTCAGATCTTGTTGCTAATAAACTGTATCACTTCTAAACTTGATTTCATTTAATCTTTTCAGGTATGTTTTTGTTGCTTAGTATTATATCCTAGAAATGTAAACCTTAAACATAATAAAAATAGATCGGCCTAATGGAGAAGCTTGCTCCTTCTAATTATATTTTTTATTTAGTCTCTTTATTAAAATCATGTGACCACCACTGCATAGATATTTTGTTCTTAATTGGCTTAAAAAAGGTGGAGTCAATACTATTATATGTGATGAGGTGCTTCTCCGGCCCACACACTACAAAAGTGTTTATCCACAGTAAGTGACTGGTTAGCAAGTGACTAATGAAATCATTGTTGATACATGGCAGATTTTAGCCTTTTAATCACTGGAAAATGTGTCAGACGAAAAGCAGGGACAAAGACGTTCTGCCTCTCGACAGGTATGTGCCAGACACACAAGGATCATACAATAATCTTTGAATACAAATTTGAGCTGGTATGCTTGGATTTGCATTCAAGCAGCCACTTTAAAAACACCCTCACAGGAAAAAAATATCCAGAGAGTATCTTTAAGGTTACAAGTGACACACTAATGCTCCGACGCACACACATGCACAAGTCAGCGTCTGCTCTGCTGCTGGTGGGGTTCTGCTGACACCCGGAGAGAAGAGGCGAGAGTCTGGGTAATTGTGCCGCTCATTTTGATGACTTGCTTTTTATGCAAAACAGGAAAAAGACAATATGCAATTATCTTGAGGAGGGAACAGCTGAATGTGGTTGATGAACAGTCTGGATTCAATCATGCTCTTAGTGCGTTATATGCAATTAAACTGCAATAGAGATAATGGCCTCCATTGCCAACTGAGTAATAATCCTAGTCATAATCACCTCCATTACTTTTATTAGGCTTGGCATTATCATCATCACTCTTATTAATATTATTCTACTTTTCCACAAGTACAAAATCTTCGACAATGAAACCCTGAAACTATAAGGTAAAAGAAACACTGATGGTAACAAAATGAGGTTTGAGGGAAAGTGTTTCTTACAAAGCCGACATCTGATTCAAAGCCATTCCTCCGATCTGCATGTTTATTTGAAGACGACTAGAATTTCACCTATTCTCACCACTGCAGCAGCTGTCTACTGATTCAACCCTCGATGGCCAGGACAC
This sequence comes from Sphaeramia orbicularis, assembly GCF_902148855.1. Lineage (NCBI taxonomy): Eukaryota > Metazoa > Chordata > Actinopteri > Kurtiformes > Apogonidae > Sphaeramia > Sphaeramia orbicularis. The sequence goes on along the minus strand of NC_043964.1, from coordinate 27,264,337 downwards.
AAGAGAGGAGGGGAAGGGGAGGATGTGGCTAGGAGGCATCCGATGGCTTAACAAACTCAGCAACAGACAGCATCCCAGCCCCAGCCACACATCATGCAACTGGGCCGCCGCTGATCAGTGACCACAAATAACGCACACTCCCCACTGGCGTCCCCTCACAGAACAACAGCTGGGCTATTCTTGGAAATTAAATAAATACACAAGAGCTGAAATAACAAAAAGCCATCAACTTCAAAGACTGTAGCTCATGCAATAGCTTTAGGTGGACTTTACATTGTGTAATTATGTTGAGATTATGAGCATGTAAATATAAATCTGACAGGAGTAAACCAGTGATCTTTGATGGGTTTTGTATTTATCTGTCATCTTTATCTGTTGAATACCAGATATAACCTATGCAGATGAAATTCTGTAATCTAACCTTGTGTGTCTTTGAGTCCATGTCTAATCAGAAATGTGAAGTATTCTTTCTTTCCCTTCTGCCCAGTTTACTCAGTTCTGGTTCTAGTTATTGTTACATTTATAATTATCACCATGGTTGTTATTGTTTGTATTGTTCATATTTTCTTGTGAGGGTCTTCACCACCTTCTTATTTCCTGCCCCCCCCCCCCCCCAAAATGTAAGATCCGGCATCGAAATGTGGTTCAACAAAACTCATAATAAAAACAGCAGAATATCAAGGGGAGCCTCATATACTTTATGAAGTTTCGCTTGGCAAAGTACATTTGTTCAGCACCAAAAGGCAACCAGACTACCATTCTGCTGTTATGATGCTGGACAAGACAAGTTAAAAATAAGGAAAAAAAAAAAAGAAAAAGAAAAGAAATGTGAAGTATTGTAGTATGTTTGTATTTGCCTGTCGTGTGTGTGGCCACAGTTTTGCAAGACTGAGCGCTGGGCGGGAACCACCCTATTAAGTTGTGAGGGAGACACCATCTGAAAGCTCTGCTATCACTGCAACTTTTTACTGGGCTGCATTCGCATGTGCCGCTTCACAGAGTCTTGAGTGACATTCCTGCTGACGTGAATCGAATACCGCAAGATTCCTTGGCTGAACTTTTGACCCTGTGTCCCCTTCCAAAAACCATGGCACAGTGCTTCACCCCAAATTTACTGAGCCTGGGCCTATTTTGGAGCGCAAATAAAAGGGTGGGAGCCTCGTTCCTGCCAGACAATTAGAAGCCATGCTATAGTGGAAATGAGCTGAAAATGTACAATATCAGAGTAACAATACACCCTGCTAAGCTCACTCCCAAGTACTTCCAAGACATGAATATCCTCATCCAGATGATGCGGTCATATGAGGGATAGAGGCTGTTGGCTTGTGTGTTTGTGTACATGTGTGATTTGAGATACCTTCATGCGAATGTGGAAACCAGATTTGCGAGGCGCTGGAGTGGGGTCCGCCCCGGAAGGACGGTGAGGAAGGCGAGGAGGGCGGCCGGGAAGGGTGAGACGGGTGGGAAGGGGGGGAACCCAGACTACTGGCCAGAAAGGTCCCCATGAAGGAGGCGGAGGAATTGCCCATCAATCCACTGCCTACATTCCCACAGGAACAAAGGTAAGGAGAGAAACATGGTTAGAATTAGAGTGCTTGTACACTGTGACCATGAGTATGACCAAAAAAAAAAAAAAAACTGTATCAGAGCCAGATGTAGATGTAAAAGGATGGAGCCCACTGGCCTTCTAGGTTGAATCATTAAGCCAGGCAGATTTGATCGCTGCCCTTGGGAGAGGGTGAATGAGTGAGCGTACATGTGTGTGAGTGAGAAAGAGTGTGAGACTTTCCTCCCCCTCACTGACAGCACAGTCCTCTCCCCTCGTCGTCTCTCCCCTCACACCACCTCTCCCCATGGGCAGACAGAGGTCTCATCTCACAGCTGAGTACACACTTTCTCAGGCTCTCTCCCTCTCGCTCTCACACACTTTTGCTCCTGCTCCCTAGTGTCCCTTTCTCAATTTCTCTCCCTCCCTCCATTATCTTATGCTCTCCATCTCTCACTTTCATGCCCTCAATCTCTCTTATTGCTCTGCTCCATTTCACCTTCTCTCTGTCCCTCTTTCTCTCATTCTTCTTTCCTCTCTGCATTACTTTGATGATCCAGGATTCCTCTTCTTTTCTTTGGTTCTATTTTAGCATTTGCTCCTCTTCCTTCTACCGTCTGCTTCACTATAACATCCCTCTCCTCATTTCTCTTTTCCTCTTATGTCCAATCTCCAGTGAAATATATCCAGCCCTCAGCTTCCCTGCTTCTGTCCCTTGCTTTTTTCTGACATTGCTTTGCTTTGTTCTTTACCATAATGATGGCACCAGTAGAGCAATCTGTCCCTGGCTGACTGAACTGTGTGTTTAACAAGACTATGATGAGTAATTGACCATTCGTAGCAACGCCCGTGTGACTGGGGGCTGATTGTCTATTATGCATTGCTGGGCAAGCTGGAGAAAACACACTGATTAACCACTGCTTAAATTGCATTCCCATTACGCGCCCGCCAGTGCACTTGAGCGAGGGGCCCGGGTGCCTGGCTCTTCGCACATTCATTTCCCCCAAGTCACACTGCCGTGAAGTCTCATGCATATGTATGAAGATGCATGGGTGTGAGCACACATGCACATACTCGCACAAACACACACACTTTCATATCATACGTGATACGCAAAAAAACACAGGCAAGAGCAACATTGTAAAAATTCATTATCTGCCCCTCACAACGAGCTGATCTAACAAGGAACACTGTGTGATTTGATTTTCTTTAAACATGCATCAGTCCAAACATGAATCGATCTTTTTTCCGTGAGTGTGAGAACAACGGCGTGGAAGTCTTAATCAGCCAGGCAGTGAGTGAGCACATCCTCTGGGCTGACAGCAGGGATAAACCCATCAGTCTGCTGCTGGCTCCTGCTCCGACTAGCCTGTGGCTCATGGACCAAAGCACAGGAGCATGTAGACACACACACTTTTTCTTCTCACATGTAGAAATGGGTGTGTACATGCAATCTTACACACATACAAGCACACCTCTTGCACCATAGCCTCAGACTGACGGAAACCCCCCACAATCCCCAACCTCAACAGTTCCCAAAGTACCTCGAAAAACACCTTATAATCAGACGTGTCTGTTCACACTTCTTCCTCTGTCACTATGGCATCAGTATGAAAATGAAATTAAAATTGTGTGTAACACAAAATAGTCTCTGAAGCATCACAGGTCAGAAAGCAGAAAGCAACACAATCAATGAGCCTTATGTTCCTTGTGTGATTTCTGGTATAGTTTGTTTTCTTTGTCATTTTGTTTTCCAGGTCTGTTTTCGAGTGTTATCAATAAACTATAGAATACTAGTGTAGACCATCCCTAACCTCCACAAACATTGACACAAGACTTTCTATAAAGCAGTCACTTATGCAAAAAAGGAGCAACATAATGTCTGTAAGTGGGAGGTATTGTGAGATAACCTGATGACATATTACAGCATAAATCCTTTCGACCCCCTCCCTCCTGTTCCTCCTTGTCCACTGCCACCTCCTATCACCCCTGTCCCCATGGAGCACTCCTGGCAGAGCTCTATGCAGAGTGGGGTGGAGGTTGCGGGCAGTGGGGGGTGGATTACGACCAGTGTGCTTGCCAGGCACACATCCAGGCCCCATCATCTACCCACTTCTGTACGCCGTCGCCCTCCACATTGCACACACCTCTGCCCCTCTTCCCAACTGTCACCCCCAGGAACCCTAGCTTTCCTCGGCGCCTCCGGCTCACATAAATCAGCTAATCCTCCTGCATTATTAACAGCCTCGCCCCAGAGAGAGAGAAAGAGTGAGAGAGACATAGACAGTGACAGACAGAGTCCGCAAAGCCCCTTTCCACACACCAAGAGTGGATAGAGCCTCTGCCAGAAGACAAGGAAAAAAAAGAGTGACAATACATAAAAAAGAGAATGTCAGGCAGGGAGATCTTTGAAGTTTAAGCTGGTATTAGGGGAGAAAGGAAATGAAGGTACATTAGGTGAGTTTGAGATGAACTCACATAAAGCCCTTAGAACAACCTGACTAGATCAGACGTCTTACTGATCCAGTTTGACCATGGGGTCTGGACCAGGGGAGGACCTGACCATGTGACCAATCTGAGCTACAGTAGGTACAGATTAATAATGTTACATTGGTTTGTGCTGACTCCACAGTCTGTCACTTAGAAACCCTTTCCCCCTCCAGCTGCACCAGCGTCCAGAGATAGCATCTAGTAAAGAAACAGTTTTTTGTGCTTCAACAGGCAAAGACCCATCTCTCAACCAGGAAAACTGGTTCCAAAAGACCATTCTTGACCAAGAACCTCTATGGGTATGACAAAAAAATAAAGATAAGGTAATGAATAGTCTGCCTAATAATAATAAGAAATCACACTGAAGTAGCAGGGATCTGAAAAGCATCCTAAACTACATGCCATGACTCAACAGCAGTAATATTTTGACAATTAAAACTTAATTGTCAGCCAGTGTGATAACATGCTTCTTCTTTCTATGGAAATTAACTCATATCAGTGTATACAGCATAATATGTTTTACAAATATCAGTATCTGCATAAGTTACTGCTGTTAGGCACCTAAACTGAAATCACTGAGACTGAGGCAGAATAATGGCTCAAAAATAGTAAAATGCTCTTACTTAGATTTTTTTATGATTAGTTTGATGTACAGTTCCACATTTACTATTTACTTTGTGCTCAGTGATTCTGGTTTATTTATTTTGGTTTCTTTCAGTTTTACTTGGATGTTCAGTTCAGCAGTAAATTGGTTTCTAATAAAAAGAAAGATAATTTCAGATTTGTGTAATGCATTGGTAGTGTCAGAATGCTGGGGGATGTTCAGTGGTGATATCAGCTGCTTAATCGGCTATGAGACTTTTTTGTGCTCCAAACCAGTGCTTTTTTATCTGCCTTTAAAAATCCACTATTGACTGACCTCTAATACATTCCCAATGACAAGGTTCTGTCGGCTGTGTTCTGATGAATGATATTCACAAGTGAACCGACTTCAAACCAGCATGTGCACCCCGCCTAGAAGTAGCACCAGGTTTGTGTTGGTGAGAAAAGGGCAGGCTTACTTTAGACCTCTCCTTCTGTTATGTTGTTTGCCTTCTATTAAAACCCTACTTTTTCTTCTACGACCATGAACTACACTCAAGACTGTACAACATGCCCTCTCTGAACTAATTTAATGCTTAATGAATCAGAGGTGTTGGTGAGACAGCACAGGTTATAAAAGTGGGCCGGGCTGCTGTGGTGTTGATACAGTTTCATGCCAACTAAAGCAGGGCAGAACAAGAGGAGTGAAGGTCTGCAGCATTAGAGCGCCAGTGTTGGACTTGCCATACCTATTTACTTAGCAGCTTATTAAAGGTGGACATGGATCCACGATGCCTACCACTGCTAGGCCAGCTCCATGTAAAAGTTATGCATTTTCTCAGATCAGCTTGTGTTTTTTGAAACCATGTTTATTTATTTCCTCGGTTCTTAAGTGGTGCCAGTGGTGCACTTGTATGGGCTCTTAAGAAAATCGGGTCATGTGCATCCTAATCGGCGCCGATCCCTGACAGCGATGGAGATTAATCCTATTAGAGAATTAAAGGAGAGGGGAGCACAGGGATGGGGGAACCCCACCTCCCTCCCTGACATCTAAACATCCCAACCTGACACACACAAACATACCATTGTGCTCAAATGGGTTCAAATGTACAAACACAGAAACAAACACACAGAAATATTCCTGAACCTCTGGAGGTGGAGGTGTCAACTGCTGCTACTGTTTTGCTGAAGTGTGGGCGTGTAGGGTGAAGGAGTCTGGTTTGTGCACAGCTACAACACATGTACACAACTCATGCACGCACATGTACTCACACAGTAACGTAGGCCCAGGCAGAGGCCCCTGTGGACGGCCCAGAGTGAGCAGAAGGCAGGGAGGCGGAGCAGGGAGAATGAAGGCCCAGTTGTCATGGGAACGAAAGAGAAACAGCGCTTGAGGCAAGGAGTCTGAATGCTAGCCATTACAACAGCAGTGGGCAGATGCAGTCGGTCAGTGTACTGCTCAGCAACAACAGCCCTTCAAACCTACCTTGAAACCTCACTGAAGACCCCCTACATCTCATAATCACACAGACCTTTCACCTGAATCTAATCTGGTTTCATGCGTGAAACTGAATGGTCATAATCTTTGCCCTGTTTAGATTACTAATCTGCTCCACTGAGCATCCTTAGCTATTAATGTATCTCCAGGCTGAGCAGTTGTTTGGAGTCTTAACAAGGAATAATACAATAATAGGATGTATAAGGATTCATATGGGCCAAGCAGCAATGGGAAAAAGGCAGAGAAGACAACAAGCACCCACCCACAACTCGTTGTTCTTTTGAATGCTGGGAATCAGATCAAAATTTCCTCCTGGAGAAATACACACCCATTCACATGCAGTTGAGTAGTCAAGCAGTCACACACACACACCAGCAGAGATCTATGACTATGCCTATTGTCTAAGAGAAAGATAAAGTACAATTATTTCGCTGTGCATCATATTTCGCTGTCTGCTCTTGAAAAATGAGCCATGGTAGTCTTCAACTCTCTGTCTTATCTGTAGACGGCAGCCTGAAGGGACGGATGGACGTGTCGCCTAGACAAGGACACCAGACAAACAACGAGGGATGAGAGTGATGGTGACAAGAGAGGAAGTGAGACAGAGAGAAAATTGCAGGTGTGACTGCATCAACCTGTTCTCCACAGCTCAGTGATCAGCAAGTGCCAGGGAAGGGACGAAAGAAGATGAAATTTCAGGAAATAGAAACACACACACACACACATACTTCTAGTTCATAAGACCGCCTATCGCAGTTGTAAGAGTCATTGAACACAAACCAGTTGAGGTTGCACAGTCAGCGGTCAATGCCATGTGGCAACCAGACTACAGCCTCTCACTACACATCCTGAATGATTATTCTCTTGCTATCGTGTCCTGTGACAAAACACATGCTCCCTTTCCCCTCTCAATTAAATCAATATTTGCCAGAGTTACACGATCAGAGTAGACACACTACATCTTTATTCCAAGAGCTGCTTAAAATCCATGGCTGGCAACAGAATCTGATGTTGACATTGCTTTAAATCCCTGACACAGCAAGACATGATGTAACAACATATCATAAGATTTTAGATGAGGTTGGCTTTAATCTTTAGGACATTAAAAATGTTTGTGCTTACACTATGTGGTCTGACTCTTGAATCTTAGTTCTGTGGCCTTAATTAACATTCGGCTGATACAGCAATGATACCTAAAAGACTACAGCGACAAAAGAAAAAAGCATTCTGATTGTTTACTCACCAAGTAAAAACATATTGAGAAGGATGTCGGTAAGTGTTTCACTCCCAGTTCAGTGTCGTTCTCATCAGACTTTCCTACCGATCCAGTTCCATGTTCTGCCCAGGAATTCAGACGCCCAAGGAGAAGAAGCCAGCCAGACTTTCCACACACATTTTCACTCATAAACACAACTAAGGTTTTAGACCTTCTTCGGTAACACAGGGAAACTGAGTTGGCCTGGGCATCTGTACACACCAGCGGCCCCAGACAGACTGCACACGCTACCCTGGAGGGCCGCTGACTAACCCAGCGCCTACTTCCTCACAATAAAACACAAAAGGAATTTCAAATGGCTACTAAAGTGGGGGGATTTCCTTTAAACAGTCAAAGTCATCTTGAAAACATTAGCACAACTGGTAGCCAAATTCCTCCTCACTTTGGAAACAACTGTAGTAAGACGCATTTTTTTTGTGTGTTTTGGTTACTTTCCCCCCCACTTCACAAACTCCTTCCCTGACTTTGTCTTTTTGGGGTTGGTTGGTGGGTGGTTGGATGACGGAGCTGAGGGAGTGGGCCCCCTCTGCAGCTCCAGTGGGAGGTTGGTCTCATCAGAATCATACTGAAGAAAGAGAAGGCAGGCCGGTCCTGGAGCTGGGCCCAGTGCAGGGGTGGGGGAAAGTGCCAGCAGCGCACGCCTCCGACACTCTCCACACTGCGTGCCTGTGGAGTGAGTTTAGTGGATGTGGTCAGTGCGGGGGCGGGAGAAGTGGAAAGGGAGCAAAAGAAGCAGTTGGAAAGATGGATGGAGGAGTGAGAAATATGGCCTTTACTACAGGGCAGCATCCAGAGGAGGGATAAGGGCGAGAGTTCTGACTTGAATTGTAGATAAGGGTGTGAGGAACTGCGAGGGATTCAGAAAGTGAAAGAGCAGCTGAGAGTGTGTAGGAGTGTGTGTTGGTGAGCATATGCGAGCCTGCGCTTTTGTGTGTGTGTGTGTGTGTGTGTGTGTGCATGTGTATGATGATCGTCTCACTGAAGCTGAGAGCCTGTGTTTGCAGAGTGGCTTCGTGGTCAGCCACTTGCTTGCGACTGAAGCAGTAACTGGGTGAAAGCGATTTTGGGAATTTTTTTTTTTTTCCCCGAAAGTGCTATGCAAATAAAATTGTCTCGAAGAGGACAGCCAAAGCACCCCGCCCACTTCACCCAGCTGTTCATACAATATACAAGTTGACATGATAGGGATAAGAGATTCTAATCCTAAACAAATTAGTCCAACTGGCTTGTCCTGACTTGGCAGGGAGCCCGAGAACAACAATGGATCCAAACAGGCCATGGAGCTACAGAAAAAACAGATCAGAGAAAATGTCTCTGAGGGGTATTTTGTTCTTGCATATAACCCAACATAATGTTCCGTTACTTATTCTCAGCCTGCAAAAACTTTCTTGGCATGGAAGGTTAAGGTAACTGCTCTCCTACCTGGCCAGCCTCCCTAAGGTGTATGTGCCTTCATTATTACGACAATTACTAATTCATAAAGCTGAGGGACTGTTAGATACAAAAGGGTCTCCTTCAATGATCATATGTTGACAGTTATGTGCAATACAGGGGGTGCTGACAAGAAGAAAGAGCAATGTCATGAAGTATCCTTACTAAAGAGGTGTTTTATGGACACAGCCAACAAGGAGATGGACACATAACAGAGGCATTGTTATTTATCAGAGAGACAGGAAGTGTGTTGTTAAGAGACAATGGGGGCTCAAAGTGAGAGGCTGACTAGTGTGGGTGAAGGTTTCTAGAGAAAAAAGTTGAGGCAAAAGTAAAGAGGTGAAGGGTAAAGTCTAATTGTGGACTCAGAGAAGCATCACTGATGGTTGTACAAGGTCTAGGGTGGTAGAGCCCGTTACTGTGGGTCAGGTGGATTTGTCACTTGGCTCTGTGCCTGGGAGTGCAAAACGTGATCTATTCGGACACGCAGAAGGGTGCCATGTCACCGGTCTGGTAGAAGAACACACAGACATTCCAAGTTGGGACACAGGATGTGGGAGGATGGATCTGAAGCTGCAACAGGACCAAGCCAGGACAAATGAGCTCAGGGCCCATTACCTTCCTTTCACACCAACCCACACATACACATTCGCATTCCTTACTCCCACAACACAGATTTAATAGCACACATAAGAAAAGCAGTGTCACAACGCAAATTCTGGTGTCGATTTCACTTAATCTATCCTTTACTCCATGAGTTTAAATGTTCATAATGTAACAGGAAATGCATATTACACCAGACCAGTACTGTTTTCCTTGGAGTAGACTCTCATTACTAAATGTTTTCTCTCCAAGCACCACCTTGCTATTTCCATCAGCATTTTACCTTACTAAATCTGCTCATTGCTACCAACTAAAGAAATTGCTTTCTTGTATCTTGGTCCAGATAAAATGTAAGTGTTTCATATGGAATGGCCAATAAAGGGCTGACATTTTGTTAAGAGCTTGCAGGGCCAAAAGCACTTTGTTCTTTGTATACAGGGCAGTTACACTCTCCTCAAGGAGAACCATTTGTTATCTGTCCAAACTTTGGTGAGTGTGCTTGTTAACTGACCCATTGTTACAGGGGAGGGTTTCAGGGCCGTTCGTTGCGTTCTGGCTATTTATTCCCGAGGCATGAAATTGTGATTACCATAGTGGGGCTCATCCATCTCATTCTCACATCCACACACGGACGCTAAACATCCGCATTTTTATTTCACTTTCTCTCTTTTTCTTCTCCTCTCCAGTTCTCTCAGTCTTCCTCTCTCCTGATATACACACACACTAACACACCCCAACACAAAAAGAGCCGCCCACAGCTGCGTCAGGCCATCTCTCTAACAATCCAATCTGTTTTCTTTCCCATGATGTTTCCCATTGGCACAGGGAGGAGAAAATCAGATTTACTCCCCCACAGGGCCCATGCAATTGCACTGATATGGAAAATGATTTCAGTGCTGCTTGAGCCCATAAACATTATTTTGGTCTCCCCTGTTAATGACACATTTCTTCCCAGCATTGTGGATCTCACAGAGGAAGAGATGAGTGTGAGGGGGTGAAGAAAGGAGGAAGAGGAAGAGAGGAAAGGGGGAGGAATCCCCCAGGGTCTCACACACAACTGGGGAGTCCTTCACCCCTCAAACTGCATCCTGACATCTAAGACTTCGGTCAACCTTTTCCTCATTCACACACAAATTCAGAAACACATGCACACAGCTAATCTACCGTGTAGGAACTTCAATTGTCATGGCCTTAAAATAAAGCCACCCCCCTTCAAAAAAAAAAATAAAAAATAAAAAATAAAAAATAAAATGAAAAAAAAAAAAAATCCAAGCACAAAGATATCCCCGCTGGAAAATGAGCAGAGTCAAAGAGGGATTTCTCACCTCTCTCTCTATCTAGCTGTCAGCCTGATTCCAAACATGCTGCATTTGGCTCCAGGGCTAGAAGCAGTCCCACTACAATTGTGTCATACAGCCCACATATCTTTTATTGGTGTTAGCAGCCAATATAGTGAAGCCCCCTCCTCCTCCTCTTGAACACAGGGATAAAAATTTGTACTTTTAGTGGTAAGTTACAAACACTCTCTGCCCGAGGCATGTTGTCAACGAGAGGAGCATGCAGTAGCCTCCAGTCCTAAACACTAGTCATTTAATATGACGGTGTTAAAAAGAGACGCCACCAGGCCAATAGCGAGGCACTAAACCTCCCATTTGGCATCCATTAAAATCCATCTGCAGGACTGAATACGAGGAGGCGGACAGGAAATGGCCTGATATGACTGAAAACTGTCCTCTACTTTTGAACATTCTCTCACAGGTCCCTCAATATTCACATCCAAAAATGGGATTTTCGTGGTTCTCCTTTTCCACTGGAAATATCACATGGAATGCACTGGATCTGGTTTGTTTTACAGCTGATGACTGATCTGTCTAAATCCATTGGTTTTATGTTCTGGCCATGGGGATGGATGGGTGACTAATGGCGGCTTGCGTGCCATGTTTCAGCCGACGCAGCCAAAGCTCAGCCAGCCAGGTCATGGACACAGACATGCCTGGTAGTGGGAAAAGGCAGATTAAAACAAGTGTTCAGCACTATGCTCTCTAATTAGTCCCCTGTTAACTTTTGAACTTAATTGGTTAATTGAGATGTGGTTAGACTGGGCAGGTTTCCCCTCCCTCAGGGTGACCATACGGCTCCAGTATTTCAGCCTGGCACTGCCTGGCACAGGAGGTGGCTGGTTCTCTCTCACACACTCTCTCTTTTCTCTTTTTTAGCATCCCACCGCTCCAGTGACGAGGAGTAATGATGCCGCACAGGAGGCTGTAAAACTGTGTTGTGCGAGAGTGTTTTCGCAGAGATTGTGCCCATAGACTGCACATATGCTTGTGCCACATCAAAGCAGCTCTCTGACTACCCAGACCTGGGTGGTCTAACCTTCTTTTCTCTCAACCAGCGGTGCTAGATAGATAGGCTTCGGAAAAGTGGAGAGAGTGGATGTGGGTGGATGTTACCTCACCACAGGCAAGTGTGTTCTGTCGAATTCAGAAGTCAGTTTGCTTTGGAGGAGACATGAACAGCATGAGGAGGGAGAATAAAAGTGTGGTTCAATACATACACAGATAAACACACACACAACCCCATAGGCGTCACATTGCTTGAGTCTCCCCATCTCCTCTGCTTGATGTATAATGATACCCACAACACCACATAAATCTGCAAGCAGCTCGATTCATAGGAGCAGATTTTGCTTGCCGTCTTCCCTTTTCACTTTCATCCCCTCTTCTCCTCTTGCTCCTTTGGGCCCCATCACTCATTCCCCTTCTCAGTTTTCCCTTTCCGTCCTCACACCCTCTCCATCATCCCTCCATCACTCTCCCTTCTTCCTCCTGCTGCTCAGCTCCATATTTCTGTCCTCCCTCATCAGCTCGCTCTTTCTTTTCAGTTGCCATCATCTGGATGCTTCAAAAATGGAAACGCTTTTTCTCCATATTTTGGGTTTTAAAAAAAAATACTTTCCCTCCCACTCCCTTGTTCTTATTGTGCTCTGTTCCTCTGCTCTTGTTTGTCCATCAGTTTTCGTTAGGCCTGAGAGTGTAATGAAAGTCTTGTTTTATGGGGAGTCACAGGTTCACCCTCCCTTCGTCAGAGCCGCCCATAAATTAGCATCCCAACATTCAACTGGCAACTGGGGCTTGCTGGAATGTCCTGTTCTCTCTTGTCCTCCCATCCTCTTTTCCTCCCTCTTCCATCTGTGGCCTGACACCTCCTTTAGGTCATGGAGAGCAGTGCTGGACATAAGAGACTGCTTTGCTGCTGTCCTATGACTTCTCTTCGATTGCCCTGTAATATGATAAAGTCCTGGAGTGATGTGTGAGAGAGAAACAGAAGGCAGCTCCCTGCTCTGGCTTCTCTCTGTCTGATGTAGCCTGTCAGAGGCGCAGAGACAGAACAGTGCAGATAACGGAGCCTAGAGCCGCAAACCCAGCCAGCCCAAGGTCTTTCTGCAGCCCTGAATATAATTTGCCACTGGTTCACAAGGGGAACAAAGGAGAAATGTTTAATTCTTGTAACCCTGGCCAAGACAAATGCAAGCACTTTGGTCTGATAACCTACAAGACAAGGGGAGGGAAGGCACCTGGGCATTCAAGGCCAGGCAATTTACAGCTTTTCTTTGTAAAGAACACATTGTATAATCATGAGCACCTCCTTCAAGACAAAGATTACAGACAATGAGACAATATTACAGTCAGCCCAAACAGATAACCACCTTCTTTCCCACTGCAGCGGCCTCAAGTTCATACAAGGTCAGCCAAATCACACAGTAAATTTTTTTCTGAAATTCATCTGACAAGCTGGGTTTTAAAGTTGAGTTATGTCTACCGACCGCTGACACTGGTCATCCATGGAATGCTGCTGCCGGGGCCTGCTCAACATCTGCAGCAACACACTTGAGCAGAGATGAGTAAAATTAGGAGCATTTCCTGCAATCTGCACAGAGAAGGTCATCTTCACCCAAACACAAGCAGATGAAGTGAAACATAAAGCAGAGAATAAAAAATCCCTTCTTCTCCTTTCCTCTCCTCTCCTCTCCTCGATTGATGTGGGCTTTAACAGCTAGGAGTAGAAAAGGAAAATCCAAGGTCAAACGAGAGAGAGAGAGAGAGAGACAGGGGGATATCATCTTGATCAACTACTCGCGTCCTGTCTGTCTGGTTGGTTGGCTGCACCGCTACCATTGCAGCCATCTATCTCCCTCATGGTGATCACATCTAGTACACTGGACAGGTGGGTGGGTCGGGCAGTCATGTGACACACCTTCTTCTTCAGTATTTGTCTGCAGGTTGAATTTAGAAGGGGAAGGAAGGCGGAAGAGAGAGGCCATGCAGGGGTACAAAAGGTTTACAGCATCTGATCAGAGTTAACAGATGCGTTGCAGCTGCTTTCGTTCATATCCTAAAACACACACACACACACACGGAGACTAAAAAAACACACAAAATAACCACTATATACGCAGTATGTGTTGGGATTAAAATTAAAATCATATATTTTCCAACTGGCCATGCTCGTGCACCACTGGCAGTTTTGGGTCTCAAATAAAAACCCTACATCCCAGAGTAACCATTAAACTGACTGAACACTGTGCCTATGAGTGCACATGTTGGCTTTTCTTATTTTTCTTTAATATACACTTAGCTCTACTGACCATAAAACATGTCAGCGCCTACGCATGGGCCAGAATGCCGCAAACTATGTGACGGGCCTGACCAGTGAAATGATTTGGGGAATCTTTGGATGGAAGACAGCAAGCCATAAAGTCAGAGTCGTGGAGTTACAGGGAAGAGGTAGCACAGAGAAACCTCAGCTGGGTGTCCTCTTATCCACAGGAGAGCAACAGCTTTCAGCAGGTTATCACAACAACCACGAGCCAAGCTCAGCCTAGATCTGGCAGAGGCCATAATGGAGAAAGGCAGGGGGTGGAGGGGGAAGGGGGAAAGACAGCAAAGAGAATAAAGAAGAGTTATTAGGGTGATTTGAGGCAATGAGGGGTAGTAGACCTACTGAAATGTTTTGACACAGAAAAATAGCAAATGTGACAGAAGTACTTAAATGTGGCTTTTGAGAAACAAACCACCAGCGCCTTACTTTCTGTGCCGTCTCCCCCTGTTCCCTTTCTTTTTTCCTGCTCAGTCTGTCACACATTCACACAAATGATAGCTGCAGCTGCAACTTCAACAAAATGCTTTAGCCAACACTTTAGTCTGGTGGCAAAACTTGTCTTATGACAGTCAAGCTGGTGTTCAATCTTTGCCAGGTGGAGCAGAATACGGTCCAGGTCAGGACATTCACCCAGATTACTGCGATCCTAAACACCCCATTATTTTCATGAGCTCACATGAACACTAAGAAGTCTGGCAATGTAAGGGCAGCTGCATGCCGCTTGTGGAATAGTTTGGAAACCCAGAAGCACAGGGCGATGGTAAAGTCAATCAATGCTTATTGTACTGAACATCCGATTTTTAGTTCTTTTTATTTCTGAGTCAAAGTTTACGGTCCTGCCATTCTTCTCCTTAGTGGATACTGCCACCTTCTACTTGATGGGACAAGCACACATATGTTGCAGATCAAGCTTCAGGTTGTTACTTAAACACTGAAATAATACTGTACATTTATTGTATATTTGTTATGTTGACTTGTGCGCTCAGTCTCCACCAAAGACTCCTTCTTTGGTGATTGGTTCATTGATCAGTATTCTACATTTGTATTTGTCCTTTCCCAACCTTACATCATTTACTTTTCAAGAAACACACATTCAGGAAGTGGGTATTGCTATTGAGAGTCTAGATAAAACAATAACATTCCTGCAGTTTTTGAAACATAAAACAAAATCCCATCTCATGCAGCCTATCTCTAGTCTTGCAGCCATAATGTGTGTTTACTGCAGAGTGTGATGGCAGCTTCTGCAAAGTCTCAACTGTGGGTATGTAGGTCTACACACTGACAGTACACATGGCCACAGTGGGGTCACACAAACCATGTTCACAGACTGTACTGAGACCACAGCTACACCCCTGATGTCTTGAATTATCTGTTATATTGTTTTGTTTTGTATTGACTCTGGCATCATTAGCATCAGCTGCTTTGACCTGCAGCGCCATGTGGCACATTCCCTTACAGCTGTGTGTGTGTGTCTGTGTGTGTGTGTGTGTGTGTGTGTGTGTGTGTGTGTGTGTGTGTGTGTGTGTGTGTGTGTGTTGCAGAGTGTGGTTTCTATCTCCATACTGTATTTGCTCTGGCACAGACTTCTATTGTGGGGCTGGGCTTTGCACTCCTCAGATAAGAGAGCAGTTATGTCAACACTGGGTGCTGTGAAGGAGCCGCCTGGTCATGTTGACATTCTACAACGCTGCTTATTTACTCTGACCACAGAGTTCAGCCATCAGCTAGCCTCTAATGCACTAATGACTAGACACCTCCTGAGGTAGAGCCCCCTCCTGGATTCACCTGGTAGTGTCTCTGTTTGTAAGGGGAGAAGACAGATGAAGGAGAAGGGGATAAGTGATGATGTTGAAAAAACTAACGTCAAAGCAGCCTGTAGGCAGATTCATAAAAAAGGGTTGACGAATGCACCTCACAACTCGTATAAACCCTAGTAGACTCAGGCAGCATGAGTCTGCATATTGAGCTCAGATGAGCTGAGCAGCCCTATCAGTAAAGAGCCAGTGCAGCAATCTATGCATAATTAAGGGGAGAGGGGGTTAATTGACTTCTTTGAGAAAGATCCTGATTTCTATCAGCCAGTCCCATAATCATGTGAGCCAGGGCTCTCATTAAGCCCCCTCCCTCATTTATCTCCTCTCCCCTCTAACATTTTCCCCTCTCCCTCCCTGTCCTCTCTACTCACCTGCTTTGAACAAAGGTGAAACCCCAAACACCCCTGCTGTGTCCTCAGCGGGCCAGGAAAAGGTGAGGCAGATTTATAGCCAGCAACTGAGTGTGGAAGGTGCACATAAACAGTTGATGAGTGCACACAAACACACACACTAAAGATCCAGACTGCAGTTGACCTGACTGTGACCTCAGTGTGGTAATGTACCAGCTATCAGGTATTAGAAGCAAACCTGTGTGTACATCTACCTGTTCTCCACAAGCCAAACACACACACAGAGTTCTGTACAGAGAGACCTGATGTTGATTTTTTTCCCACCAATTCTGGTCGAATCACGGTGTAGCTGGAAAAGCACTGTAACAAGTGCTTTGAATTATTTACAGGCAGAAAGTATACACTGCTTAATGACACATCCTCACCACAAACAAAATACATTGTGTTGGCTTGTCAGCACCTATGAATATTAACTGAAACATACCCACTACGGCAAGCCTTTTGTTCAGCATAGTTTAACCAGATACAGAGAGAAATTGGCTGCTATCTGTGCTTTTCTCTTTCCTTCTGTACTTATCCTCTGTCTCTGGAAGTAGTGGAAGATTGGAGAAAAGCTGAATTCCATTCAGAGGAGCAAGACAGGAAAAAAAAGGGATGACGTGGAGAAAAGAGATGAAAAGTGACAAATGAGAGATTTCCTTCACAAGCCCATAAATCAGTAGACACAGGCAGGGCCAGTATGAGGCCTCCCTCAAACAGCCAAAGGTTTTTTTTCCCCCCTTTCACAGCCAGCGCTAACCACCCTTCTCCCTTTACATGCACACAAACACACACCTACACAAACATATGTGCATTCTCACTTATACTCGCATACACAAGAGCACACACTTTCTCCTCTCCCTTTTCACTCTTGCACACTCTCCCAGATGGTGTGTGCTGGAATGGCATCCCCATTGCTCTCCACCAATCTGGTTGTGGTGCAGCGGCCTGCTGACTGGCACAGAAGCACGTCTCATAAAAATCACTTACAGTAAGGAGTGGCACAGACTTTAAAGTGGAGCTCTTTGAAATCAGTGCTGTTAAAGAGCCCAAGCATGTGTGTTGAAATAAATCTCACTCATTCTGTCACATAAAACACTGAAGGTGCAGGTCTAACACAGGCAGGTCGGGTGCTGGAGCTGTTTCTACAGGTAATCAGGACACATGAATATGGGGAAATGAGCTCTTTGGAGTGTGTGCTGGGTGTGCACAGTGGGGTGCCAAGAGTGGGTGAGAACGTGGGAGTGCAAAGCTCGAAATCCCCTGCTGGGTTTGAAGATATCAGCTGAGTTGGTGGAGAGCAAACGAGTGAGAAGTGCAAGCAACTGCCGCAGCCTTTTTTCAGCTGTACTGTTTTTTGGTCTGTAAATGTGGACCACTGTAGAGATTAAACACCGCTGCTGTTCAACTGGACATATGTGCACTGTGGATGGAAGGTGGTGACTGTGGCCTGGTTGGAGAACTGGAAAAGCTCAGTCACTGCTGAGAAACTTGAGCCCCGTGCAGGACGATCCCAGAGACTGGCAGATTGATGGAAGTCCAACAGGACTTAGGATCTGCTTTCATTGTGAATGTTCGCCATCTGCTTGGCTGGAAAGAGAGCCCACAGAGCTGGAGAAAACTCTGTCAACTGACAGATGAGACAGTGAACGTAAATGTGTGTATGTGTGTTATGTGTGTACTTATGCAGACAGTGTGTTAGTATTGATCCTCAAAGCAGCTCAACTTTCTGAAAGAAGATCTGTCAAATGGGGATACACACATTTACACAAACCAAAAATATGGTGTTAATACAATGTGGACATCATAGCATGAATAGAATTCCACCTCTAAAATAACAGACATCTGCAGCACCATCACATGTTCAAATTCATGACAAAAAGCAGTATGTTCAATTATCCACTACTTCCCCCACAACACAGCTGCATAGTTTACTCACAATGCCGTTGGTATTGATCCTTCCAGTTTCTATGTACAGAGACAACACTGGTCTGTCCTTTTACCAAGGGTGACCACTCCTCTCTTCATGCTTTACTACTTCATAACATATTAGCCACGAATGTCCAGACCTTTGACATCCTCAAAAGAAACTAAACATGCTTTGTTTCTTCTCACAGACACACAACACAACTAGGAAAAGTCCACAAATCTACATGTGTAGTCTAGTAATGACCTATTAGCCACCTTGGCTGACCTCCAAAACTTTGTGTCATGTGTCCGATAAGTCTCTCTTATAATCCCTTGAGTGGACCTTAAACCCTTCAGTTTATCTTTGACCCCCGCCTAACCCAAAAAGTAACCAGCAGAGAAGTGCACAATAAAGGTCATGTTACTATGCTGAAAACTCACTCTGACCTCCTCGCCCTTTGAGCAACCACAACGATGTCTGTATTCCTTCTGTCTACTAAAAAGAGAGATAACGTGGGCTTAAGGGCCTGATGAAGAAATAGTACACACACACACACTCCCATAACTGTCATCCCATATGCTGGGAATGTGATGTGATTTACAGCGCTTGCCAGCAAAACAGTAAACCACAGCTTCTCACAAATGGGGGCGTCTGCACACCTGAGAACAAGCTGTTCCACAAGCAAAAAATGAGTAATTAAAATGATGAGGTGAAAAATGAACACAGCTTCTTAAAATTCTTACCTGATTATTTATGCAACAGATTTACAGTATAATTCTGTAGAAATCCATCTGCCTGTGTTATTTTTCTGATAACTGTCACAGATATATTGGCTAATCAACAAGGTAATTGAAGCAGGTGGATTTTCTACATCCCCCAAAAGTAAGGAGCAGAAGTGGAGAAAAGAAATGGATGGGATATGCAGCGCCCCGGGCTGAGGTAGAATTAGGCACCTGCATCAGCCCCCCATCCACCCCCACATGCTGCCCTCTCAGCTGCCTGCCACTCTGTTTCCTCTCCTTTTAGAAAATCTCTCCACCACACAGCTCCTTTGATTACTCTTTCCCGTGGGCATACATAAACGCACACACAACTCATGCGTACACATATTCAAATACACACACTTCTTCGATACTGTTCAGACAGTTACACCAGCTGAGTTTTGATTTGGAGAGAAAAGTTGCTTCCACTACAAATAATGACAAGCACTCAAGAAACAAGCAGAGCACAGAGTTATCACACAAACAGCACACACAAACCCACACACATGTGTGCAAGAAAAATGCATAACTCACAAAAACATGCAAATAGCACGGAACTTAATCACACACAGCCAGCCACCCACACACAGCAAATACACACACACGTGTGTTCACACACCCTCCCATTATGCTGTATAACCAAAAGGCATTCAGCCATTTCAGCAGTGTTCAGAGAGCCAGCCAAGTGAGAGGCCTGTCAGTGCATTAGCCAGCATGTAATCATAGCCCAACCTCACTGCAATTAGAAGTGGTTCTAATTCTTCTCTGGAAACACTGCCTTCTCCCACCACTAATAGTTTACTTTAGTCCAACAGCTGACAGACCCAACTCTGCTGCTCCCACCTCAGCTTCCTCAGCTCACACACATACAGACTCAGACACACCCACAGCTGTGGCTTGTCTTTCAGTATGAGAGATCAAAAGGAATCCTGGGAATAGTCCCCAGCCATGTCCTACTTGTGCCACATGAATCCCATGAGTCTTTTAGGCTATGCCACAGTTCACCTGTGTGCCGCAGCTCTGTGAATACAGGCCTCCAGTCTGCCCTCCCTCTCTGGTGATTTCAGGAAAATAATATCTCATTTTACCAAACATGACAGAGAAAAATGACAGTGAAATCATTATACAATTGCAAAAATAAAAACCAGATATCTCCTAAAGGCTCTCTGTAGATGAGGCAGGTGTGTGAGGGGCGGGTGCTGAGACAGTGCTGGGAAAACGTTAGCTAATGAAGACTGAGGAAGAGGGAGCGCTCCCTATACTGATGGTTTTGCTATTAGCCGGTGAGTCAGTGCACTTGGGTGTCACTTCAAAGCATTCCCCACTATTAATCAGAGGCTATCCAGCCCTCCAGCAAGGGCCCGCTGGCTGTGCCGCTAACTACCCCCCTCAACATCAACACAATGGAGCCATCATTACAGCCGTTACGCTACACCTCGGCCAGACAGTACACCTTTATCTCGGCTTATACATTATATACTCATGGCTAATTAATTTACCTGCCATGTCTCCAAATAAAGGAGGTGGGATGGATGGTGGTGGTGGGGTGTATGTGCATACTTCCAGCGGTTTATGTATTTAGGTGGGGGATGGGATGCACCTGGCTCAGGTTGCATCCAGCAGACTGTGCATTCAGTATACAGGGTTCTTTATGAAAGCACCTGCAAGAGGTAGAAGCCAGTCTGGCCAAGACCCACACAGGCCCAACCCTTCCCTGATCCAGCTCTCACCTGGCATCCCCAGGCGAGCCGACAGGCAGCTCAGAGTCTTCCCTGACAGCTTCCCTCCTTCGGGCCCCCCTGGCTAACAACAGCTCCTCCGTTGGATATCAGCCACCAAGCCTGAGGATTAACCACTTCACTAGGCCTGTCTCTTTAAAACTAGATTCATTTTAACCAGTATAAACAACATCATCTTTTTCTGTCTTTTGTTTTGACTGTTGTAATGGATAGGACTTTCCAGTGAGTAAAGGTGAGCACCTTTTGGACAGTCTTGGAGGAATTATTGTCTTTTTATCGGGGTAATTGTCAACTGCGTGTTTCAATTAGGTTAACAGGGAAAATACATGGTCTTGTTCAGCATTGCCTGCTTCTCGTAAATTTGCACATTCATGTTACATGAGGATGAGAGGGCTTACCATACAAGACACTCCCCCCTCCCCCTTTGTCTCCTGTTGTACTGTACTGCCTGCAGACTGGAGCAGCACGAGGGGATGAGATAACCGCTCACCATTGTGAGAATAGACTGTCAGAGCTTTGTTTTTTTTTCCCCTCTCTCGCTCTCACTTTTCTCTCTCCCTCTCTCTCTTTTTCTCTCCTAAGAATATAAAAAGTAGGAGTAGTAGTTGCAGAAATAGTCCTGTTTCTATAATTAGATGTAAACAGACAAACTCTCAAGCGTGCTCTGTCCCACTGGCCCCATGGCCTCCTGGGAAGCAAAATGTGTGTGTGTCTGTGTGCAAGATGACTGTGTGTGTGTATGTGTCATTGTACACATCTGCTTGAAATGCACCAGTAAGTGTATGACAGCATGTGACAGTGTGCATCTACTGTTGCTGTCGCTCTCCTCCCTTTTTCTGTTTGTCTGTCTCTTTCTGTCTATCATGTGTGAACACACAAACTCACTCGGTCCCCTCCCCCACCTTCACCAGAGGGTAGGTCAGTGACCATGCATAGCAAGCAGAGAAAGCTAATGCATGCAGCACTGGCAGACAAACACACATCTGTTGCTGAGGAGCCAGTCATTTGCCCCAGATCCTCAGGGCACGTACTGTATCAGAGAGAGGAGGCAGTGTAGCCTAGTGGTCACACCAGGCAGAAGGGACCAAAAAAAAAAAAAAAAGAAAAAGAAAAACAGGGGATTCAGTCTGAGAAACACAGGGGACAATGAATGTAAAGGAGACAGGGTGAAGAGCAGACTGCAGATAGAAGCTGACAGGACATGGACATGGATCATCAATGTAAAAACATGTAGACATAAAACAAGTGATCTGACACAAAAAAGCATAAAAGGACAGACAGGGTTGGATTTTTTTCTTCTAATCAATGTCAGAGGGGGCACAGGAAATCCATGCAAGAGTGAGAGTGTGTAAGAGACAGGAAGAAAAATGAGAAAGAGAAAGAGAGAGCAACAAGTCCCTTTTGGATTGAGGACTAGGCAGCTGGTCGGATGGTCCCGAGAGGCTTATTAAAATGGAATTCCTGATGCTAATCTTTGTTTTCTCACAAAAGGACTGACACATTCTTGAGAGGAACACTGCATGTATATTTAATGGCAAATCTCTGCATACATTTAAAATCGCACCTCATTGTTTGGTACTGTGTCACCACCTCCTGCTGTTCCATTGACAGTCATCAAGATGTGGCCCATTATTTAAGTTTATCTGCTCTCAGTCCTGCGTCATCCACAACATACAGTCCACATTTATGGATCATAGACTGCCATTTAAATCACAGAAGAAGAGAGTATAGAAAATACATGATATTAATAAACAGGAGGAAGAACCGCACACGAACAACTGCTGAACTCTATACCTGTTTCCCCATTAATCCCATATGATAACACTATGCTGCAACAATAAAAACTCTACAACCACAGATTAGTTTACTACCTCCACAAGCTGGTTTTTGGTCAACCACACCCCAGTTATTAATTAAAATCATGCAGTTTCTTCCATTTGGAATCTGTTTATTTGCTTTCAGCCTTCCATGGTGTATATTAGGTGCACACATTACCACATGGACAATACAATATCTATCATGTTAATAATATATGCCTTTGTATTTGGGTTACAGTGGTTTGTTGGGGTAACTGATGGGTTATTACAACTGACTATAGTTTTATAGCTGATCATCAGGGTGAATAGGATTTTTTGTTGCAATACCACAAGTGGCCACTAGGGGAATATGCACCAAAGCTATCCTAGCCCCCAGGAATTTATTTATCTGTATAAAAAAAAGTCTTGATTATCTGGGAATTTCTGGGAAATTTATTCAAGCCTTGGTCATTTCCAAGTCCCGCTGATTTTCTTTTGAGCATCTTCAGCAAATATGTTGAGAAGCTCATCAGTCCAATCAGTATTGAAACTGGACTAGTATATTTTGTGAACGACCAGTGATTTGGAAATCAGCCTCTCACATCTGTGTTTCATGCAGTGAATTCATACAGGATAAGCAAATTCAGCTTTTTTACTCAAGTTTACTGACATGATTCCCTGGTTCAAATCTCAAGGGCAGGCTCATCACTTAACGATAACATCTGAAACATAGAAAAACACTCCTAACTGTAGCTATCATGCATATTATCTATCTCATCATCTTTTGAGACATCACTCTTTTGCAGGATCTACATTTGCTTTTTCAGTGACTATCCATGTTCCAATATGCACCTCCTGAATTTCCTCCCAAAACACTTGTAAAATTTTCATTTACCCTTACCAGTTCCCATAGTTGCAGACCAGGAAAAAGGCTGAAAAAATACACGAAGAAACAAAAACTGTTCCAAATCCCATCAAATCACAGAGAATTTTTCATGGGACTATTATCATCACTGGACCCCTCTGTTTGCTGGGTGGGCCATTTGAGGACTTTTTCTCACCAAATTACAAGTACAGTAGGTTTACAGACCAGACATTACCAGGTAGTACTAGTCCTGTGCGAATTGGGCTTATGAGTACTTTCTTTTCTACAGCCATAGTTGTTAACTTATTGGTTTGTATTATTTTTGCATTTCTTAAAACAACAAAAACAGAAGTTCAATGATTCATCCACATTTCATTTGTGATTAGGTACCTGTCTCATGGTTCCTATATTACAATGCTTACAATAGCCTACATAAAGTTCCTGCATTAGCCACAATATCGACATTCCACAGTTTTCAAGTGACCCGTCTCAGTATTTTTAATGTAATTATATTTCACATATCCATTTTAAATAGCAGAGAAAACTGATTTTCAACACAATCAGGAGTGACAAACCAAGCAAATGACGGGACAATATTCTTCATTTATTCCAAAACCCAGGGTTTTATGTAGAACTCCTGTATCCTCATCACTTCCCTTCTTGGTCCCTAATGCCACTAATGCCTTTCCACTACGTGGTACTGGCTCGACTTGACTCGACTTGACTCGGCCTTTTTGCGTTTCCATTGCAAAAAACACCCTGGAATCCTAATGGTGCTTCTCTACTGCAGGTATCAGCTTTGTTCACCCCAACTTAACTCAACTCTGTGTGGCTCAGATCTGTTTGGCCAGTAGTACACAGTATTTGCACTGGTGATGTAGTACCTGTTCAATGCAACACTGCACAAACTATTGTGGCATCGTCTTATGTGCGACATGATTTTCACTGAATTTTCTTGCTAGCTTGTCTGGGTATCCCATATCTCAACATGATGACACGATATGTACTTGGACAGTAATGATTCTGGCTCAACCAGTCTGTGATCTGCATAAAATTATACATCATGACCACATATTGCCTTGACTCACTTGAAACGTTGGTGAACGTGGTACTAGAAGTCGTATATGGTGGTCCCTGTAGTGGGAATGGAAAAATAAGTCGTGCTGAGTCAATGGAAGTAAAGCTGATACTATCAGGGGAAAACTGACCTTATACTTTTTATGTAAACATTATGATTTTTATCATCAAAATATGGATGTTACATTTCAGTAAATGCAGTTGAACTTACAATACATGGTAACTTATGAAAGAAGATTGATGGGTGATAATGAGGAACCAAATTTTTAAAGTGTAGGATCCATTAATAAACTTTATGTAGGTTGTATACTGTTTTCTATGGACATAATTTACACATTATCTCAGGCTCTCCCAACTAGTAAGGGTGTTGGGCTTTAACTTTTAAATAAATGTTTCAATATAATCTAACTGTGACAAATTCAGGTGCTCAAAACAATCCACAAGTTTTAGTTGAAACTATTCAATTTATTTTCTATCCTTATGACATAATAGGTGCTTTTCAGTTTTACAGCTGAATTCAGCCTATTGTATTCTTTAGCAAGTAATACAGCCATTCATAAAAAATACTTATATATAAGACTCTGTTCACTGCTTCACATTTTACTGTTTACAGGCTGCATCAGCTGCCACTAACTACTGTATGACACTTGGTAGAACAAACTGTAACTTGCATTACTGTCGTTTCAAACTAAATGAAACCTTGCTGGATGTCTGAATCCTGGGGATTCCATTGCTTTTCCAAGATATACTGAACTCCTACCAAACTGTCATGTCCAAATTGTAGACCATGTACTGTTATGTGGGGTATATTTTGCAAAACTGCTAAACTTTCTTCTGACAGAAAAAGAATATTTTTAAAACTCTGTATGTGCAGAAAAGGAGGACTGTTAGTGGTATTGGTTGCTATAAATGCAACAAAAAATGTGGGATTGCCACCCAGGCTGCATTGAAAACATACAATCCTGGCAGTGGGACTAGCGGTAGATCCAGCAGAGACAGACTTAGACGTTAGAGGGTTAACAATGCACCTGTCGAGGCCTCGCAGCCAACCACAGGGAGCCTCAGCTCTGGCGGGGGGTGTCTGGAGAAGACAGCCCATCACACACATTCACATGCATGCAAAATCCACCCACCCACCCAAACACAACCACACACAAACACACACGCACATGCATACAGTGTTGTCACTGTCCAGAAATCTGCTTACAACAATAGGGCAACAGTCCTTTTTTGTTCTTTTCATTGAACGATTACAACAATAAAATTGAAATTTAAAAACAAGTAATCTGGATTTTCTGCTTGAGCCGTTAATAATGTCTAACAGCTGTCACATGCAATACAGCTATGCACTGAGGTGAGCCCGGGGCTGCCTGATGAGAAGCAGCCTGATACTGGGAGAGAGAGGGAGGGAGGGGAGGGGGGAAAGAGAGACAGAAAAAAGAGAGCAAAAACAGGGAGATCCAAATCACAAACAAAACATCAGTGGTTGACTTTGGGCAAATACATCAGACTATTGTAGCCCTCAACAATGTAATTCTGGTTCAGCTTTTTTTTTTCTTTTTTTTTTTTACTTTTAGTATGTGTATTTGTGTCCATCATGGGAAGTGGACAAAAGACTTTCAATGCCTCTTTGTATACTTAATGCAACTTCTCACTTCCTCATGTTGAGTGTAAAAATAGATGGAAAGGTTTTGAAATCCAATGCCCTGAAATCTGATACAGGAAGGTATTACCCTGCCAGTCGTTCTCACCCGTGGGTCTTCTTTGTGTTTGCCCTGTGTACACGCCCCGTGCTCGAGGCGAGGGCTCTGTGGCACCATGCCACACGGTGTGGTGTGGGTGGCGGTTTGTTTGAAGAGCCCGTCTCTGAGGCAGCACAGCCACTGGCTAGCCAAACTTCTCTGGACTGTTTTTTTTTTCCTCTTTTCAGCTTAAGCCATTACTGATGGATAATGAGTTCAGATTCATATAAAGAAATGCAAAGAATAAATTGAAGTAAGTATAGAATGATACAAGATGTACTATATAATTATACATAGGATTCAATTCAGTATATTGCACTTGAAATAAGGTGATACATTGTAACTTTAAAACTGATTTTAAGAAAAATTTGCAGGACAGGCTGAAGACAGACTCCAATACTGATAATGAGCAATTGTTACTTCTATACAAAATCTATAAATCTTTGCATGCAAGCAATTAAATAAAAACTGATAGTGCTTTAGAGAATACAGTATCACAAATCATAAAAATTCCACTACAAGAGTGTATTAATATTTCCTTACACCCTTAAGAATTTCTTGTGCTTTTCTTTTACTACTTAACACCTGGAATGATGACCTAATCATGACAATAAATATCCAGGGATGGTGCAAGCTGCAGCTTTAAAAGGGAGCCATAATCCTCTCAAAACATGATAGGTGCATGTTACTTCATGGCCAGATTTATTTGCAAATATGCAAGGAACTTCCCCGTTCAAAGACAGTTGAGTGCCCTTGCAAGTCATTTTGGTTTCCAGTGGGAGTGTCAGGGGAAGGTGACAGATGGCAGCAGCACTAGGCAAGGTGCTATTACAGCCAGGTGTAGGATGCCAAGCAACACCTCGGCCATACAGGGGGACTCTTGCAACATCGCGTCTGAACCGACAACAATCCACAAACGAGCTCGACAACAGGCCAAGGTTCTCACTCTGTTTTGCGGCGCTGTAGTGGGGGGGGGAGCAACGGCAAGAACCTCGAGCCAAATGGAACTTGGCCTAAGACCCGCGTTCTTGTCACTGTACTTCCACCACAGTGACTCCTGGATACGAAGAGCCTTTTAATATAATATTTAAGAAAGACCGTTCAATACGTCATTTATCTTTTCACTCAGGAATGGCTCCCCTCCTGAATTGCACCATCAGATCATAAAAGTGTTAGAAAGGACTGGCACTGGCTTTAAGTTGGGATGGGTGCTCTGCTGCTAAACAATTACCTTGAGCATGCAACAAAGCTCCAGCTACTGATCTTGTCTGAGGTCAATAATAATGGGGGGAAGGTAAAAGCTAATGGGAGTACGAACTGTGAGTGCTACAAGGCCAAGAAGGAGAACAAGTCTCCCTTCCCACAAACAACCATCACCCACTCACTGATGTTTATTCTTTTAAAGACCCTGGTTGTAACCAGCCCTTTGCTAACTCCACCAAACACCTGTGTTTGTCTTTGAAGAGTCTTCCCAACAACCACAGACCCATGGGATATTCCAGCAATGAGACGTTCAATAAAAGTCTCAGTAAAGTTATTTATTCCCCTTTGGAAAAAAATGGGAGAAGGCAGACAGCACAGCTAACCTTTGAAGGGGGAAGCTGCTCGGATATCCAGCTAGGACATAAAAACCAAGGGAATGACAGGGACATCCTACCAGAAAACAATAAAGGGGGTGGAAGGGACTGTTTTTTATCTTTAACAGCAGCCGTAAAACACACACAAAGCGAGGGTCTGCAACAATGGCCCAGGGCAAGGGAGGGTAGCTAAAACAGAAGTGGCAGGAAGACCACTGCTTCCCAGACACAAGGGTCTTCCTGCTGGAAAGAAAGGAGACTGAGAAATGGAGGGGAGGAGAGAGAGGACAGCTTATGAAAAAGGAGATGTGAAGGAAGGGGAGGCTGAGTGAGCAAGATGACACAAATATGACCTCTGATTACATGGGGTGTTTGGAGCAGCCATGGGCAGCCTCTTGAACCCCCCTGCTGTTTTCACACAGCCACACCTTCAGCCCGAGCGCACTGATCAGAACAATATGGCTGAAAGATGAGCCCCCAGCCATAAATGCCAGCAGTAAAGACAGCTCCACTGTGTCTCCTGCTTTGACACTATCCAACATCTGAATCCCAGCCTCACAGCCAAGCAAAGACTATCTCCAACTCTGTGCCGGGGCCAGCAGCAGATAAAATTACTATTTCAAAGTCCTTGTAAATGAACTCGCTGAATTAAACAGCATTAGATGAGTTTACAGGTCTGCGTCTCATTCAGCCACACACATACACACACTGAAGTTGCTCCAATGTCACATTCCCAGAACACAGTGCAAGTGCAAACTATAAATCGACCACCTGACATGCATTACAAATGACTGGCTTGTAGTAGGTGAAGATGGACAGAGGCAAATGCACACTGACAGAATCTCTACCAGTGCTGTGTAACATGGTTCAGTGGGCAAGAAGGTAGGAGAGTGTGTTTGCGTCTGTTGATGCCTGATGGCAACCAAACTCACTAGTCTGCGCGGGCAAAAAAAGGAAAAAGAAAAGGAAAATTACTCGCAAAATATGTTTAAATTCTGTAACCCAGCAAGAACAGTGCCAAGGGAGGGTGTTGCAACCGCCATCACTCTTTTCAGCAGAAAGGGTGAAGGGAACATTCACAATAAATACCTCTGCAAAGTCGGAGGAGCTCTTTCAAGGAGCCACATCAGAAACCTGCCTCTGAATGCATTTTTACATCAACACTGAAATATTCATGCTCTTTGTAAAGTATTCATGTGAACCAGTGTGCAAGTTAGTCCCCGGGGAGAAAGTGCAGATAAACTGAAGGGATCCAACACACTCCACAAACAACATACTCTGCTTGTGCTAATGTTGCTAACATTCAGGACACTTGAGGGGACACTAATGACCTGCTCTGTCTGGATGAACAACTATCAGGAAACTCTCTGGTCGGACAGTGTTGGACTTTTTACATGTTACTTTTTTTAAAATAAAAATAATACTATTAATTGAATGATTTAATTAATTTGATAACTAATAAAAATGACTGTCAATAATAACTATTACATGTGTGTTTTACTTACATTTTTTCTTTGACACAAATGTCATTGGAAAAAGTACAAAAACATTTTTAATGTTATATCATGCTTTACAATTTTGCATTGTGTGCTGCTTTTAAATCGCCACCTTAATGCCATGAATAAGAGTGAATTATGCTTCATGTCTCATCCACGTATTTGCATTATGACATGCTTGACATTTTCAAATATTATTAAAATAATAAATCAACGCCCGTGCATCTGCAGAGCACAATAACAAAATAATTGCAAAATAAAGCCCTGAGGATTTAGAATTTATGTGAAATTGTTTTAGTTAATTTAATCAAATAATGTGAAATGCAAAGAATGAAGTCATTTTCAGATGTTGGAGAGATTTTTACATACAGTGCTTATCTGTGTGTTACTGATGCAAGCGGTGAGAACAATAATCCACCTGTGTTTTTCATTGAATGGTGATGACATTTGGGGGTCGGTCTTCACGTTGATGTAGCACAGCAATACAAAAGAATCATATGTAGCTGGGGGAGCACCTATACTCTGCAGCCAGCATTAGCCTTCATGCTCTCGACAAAACAACTTTAAGAGGAAAAAAAAACAAAAAACATACGGACTCAAGCAGTGTGTGTGTGTGTGTGTGTGTGTGTGTGTGTGTGTGTGTGTGTGTGTGTGTGTGTGTGTGTGTGTGTGTGTGTGTGAATGCTGCCAAAAGCAAACTGAAAGCTGGGATGAATGGTGAACAGCGCCCATGAATTCCACTGAATGACTAATTATACCTCATGTTTGGCATGATTTTCCAAATTAATTCAGAGCCCTTATAAACACAATGATTTCAAAAAATATCTCTGATTACCACAAAATACAGCATCTAGCAAATCATTTGAAAAAGACATCAAGACGTATAAATAAAGAAATAAATAAAAATAGAAAACACTTGGAGGCTGTATTTGTTGCATGGGTTGCACCAATGAGCACAAAGATGGGGTTAAAAATTATTTTAGCTTATATTACATGAGCTATAAAATGTAAAAACAGACGTATCGCTGACTTTACAGTGATCCAACATTTTGCAGCTGCTACAGCAGAAAATATTCGTAGTGAAAAACCAAATCATTGTGTTTTCAGGAGAAATATTTTAAAAGCACCCAATTCAATCAGTGTGGCATTAATGTGACTTATCTCAGTTAGGTCTCTTTTGTTGTGCTGTTGAATATAAAATAAAAGAAGCAGCATTTTTTTTTTTCTTTTTTCAGTTGTTTGTAAGGGCGAGTAGTGTAATAAATAAACCTGACACAAGAACAAAATCAATCTAGCCTATATTGCATCAACACTGACTTGAGAATTAAGTCAGGACCTTAGCAACAACTAAACACCATCACTTTCTCCACGGTAACAGGTTATTTCAGGAACGAGTGTTGTTCCAGTTGTTTTATTGTGCCCTAGCATCATAAATGTGATATCACTAAAATAAAGCACTTGCCTCTGCTTATTAGACTTAAGGTGAAGTTGTGCATGAAGACCTGCATTGTGTAGACACAAATATGTAGTCATGTTTGCAAACGTGCACATTTGGTTGCACAAAAAAAACAAAAAACAAGTGACTTATAAAGCCTGATGTATGCACAGTGAACACAGTGGCACCCCAGCACTTTGAAGCCCAGCAGAAGGAGGATTCCCTAGTCTCCTGTCCTTAACTTCCATTCACTGTAACCCGTGCAGACCTGTTCATCCTGCTTCCACCTTTACTTGCCTGTGACTCCAGGAAGACCCAGGGTTTTGTTTAAGTCGTGAGGCTAGTGTGACACTTATCAATTTGACGTGAGGTGACAAAATCTCATTTCACAGTCACCTCCATTGCCAGTGGGAAACCAATGCCAGGGTTCTCTGTCCAGATATGTGTAGACTAAACTAAAAACAGATCTTAAATGGCATTTTAAAATAGGCTACCTTGACATTTACCTAACTTATCAAATGCTGTTTGTTTAACTAAGATGCCTTTATTACCTTTGAGATATTTAAGCTATAAATGTTGATTCAGCTTAATCAAAATTCCTGCTCCAAGGCCTAGTGTAAATCAAATTTCTCTTGATTTATTAGCTGATATTTGAAGAGTGCGACTCTGTCAACAACCACACCTGAGCAGCCATTTATTTAAAACAAGGGCCCCGTCTATTCTTCTTATGAAAGAAAAAAAAACACCCTTTGTACGGCACACATATGCAGGCCAAAGCCCATATTCGCAGATAGTCTAAATGCACAAGCTGCGCAATATTATAAGACATGCATTTGGGACAACAGCAGTATTCAGGCGTATACTGGGAACAAAACATTTCGTCAGGGACAAAATCCACGTAGGTATTTGACTAACCTGAGTGGGGAGCCATTGGTATGTGCGAAGGGTAGTATTTCCCCGGCGGGAAGTGACCGGCGTGCTGCACAGAGCTGTGACCGGAGGGAGCGATCCGAGAGGCGGCTCGGTGCACCAGGGCGCCCCGCTCTGATAGGAGGTGCGCCGGAGCAGCGAAATCCCGTCCTTCCATTCCCGAAGAATGTAGAGTAATCCGAAATACGGATAGGGCAGGTCAGGAAAATCAAATGCAACCCATATAATAATCCTTTCCGTCAGATCTATGTGTTGCATTCAGTCGATCGCAGGCTTCTCCAGCCAAAAACGTAGCCCCCAATCATCTTTTCTGTCAAAGAGGAAATTCAAAGCACATTGCATTATCAAGACAATAATAAAGCCCTGTTATAAACCCACACGGTGCAAAACACTCACACTGCAGTGCATAGTCCTGCAACAAACATGAAAGAAAACAAATCATTACTAACGCTCTATTGAATTTTGCAATAAAAACCTATCTGTCATATCAAGGTTTCTTTTTGCATAAACCTACAAGCAACCTTTCCGACCTTAAACTAATGCTGCTAAATAAGTCATCGTGGATGCAAACGGCCAGGGAGGCTTCTGAAAGCCCACCGAGCCCGGCTCAGATTCAGCCCTATATTGATCAGCCTATAGGCCTATAATATGCATCAAATGGAGAGGAGCACTCCCGCACACACTCCAGCACAATGAGCAGATTGACAGATATTGTGCTATATTATCCTGTCTTTTCTGCCAAATAATGCACGTATCAAAAATTATTTCTTTAATCGTTTAATTCAGCCACAACGTCACCAATACCAGCTGTCACTCTGTCCCAAAAGCATGATCATCATAAAACATGCATTTTTTAAAAAATTATTATTATTATTATTATTATTATTATTATTATTATTATTATTATTATTATATATCATGATGGTTGGAATTATATGACATTCTTTGCAGTTCTATCGTAGGAGGGTGTGTTGTCCTGTTTAGATGGGTTAAAATGATGGAAGGCTGCCTACATTTCAAGGTGAATTGCATTGCCTGCCTTCTACAGCTCGTCCTATTGTCTCGGATTGATACAGGCGTTTTTTTTTTTTTTTGTTTTTTTTTGTTTGTTTGTTTTTTGTGCCTCTGTCACCTCCATCCAGCTCTTTTTACACCTCACACTATTTACATGCACTACAACAGAAGCAAATATCAAATGTGTTTTGCGCCATTTACAACTGCAAATTAACCCAGTTTAGAATTATTCTGGCAATTGAAAAAAAAAAAAAAAAAAAAAAAAAAAAAAAGCATCACTGTATTGACTAGTATGTGCAAAAGAGACATGAGGAGACATTTGATAAAGTTTAGAAACAAAAACAGAAGATGTGATGTTTAAAACAAGAGCAGAATACCGCTCCATAACAGAGATGCATCAGATCCCGAAAGAGATGGTCTCTCTCTCTCTCTCTCTCTCACTCCTTTTTTCTATGTATGTGTGTGCACGTGCTCGCGCATTTGTGTATGTGCGCGCATGTGAATAACTGCACTCTCACTGTCTTCATCTGCCTTGACCTATTTCAGGTCAGGTAATCAAATAGAGTAATACATTATACACTACATCCTCTGCCATGCCACAAACAAAATTATTTAGTCGAGATGGAAAAATGCCATTCATATAAATTAAAATGAAATGTAATTCACAGTAAAAATGTGTGTTTGTCTGTAGAGAACAAAACAGACCCTTGTAGTCATTTTTGGTTTTGATTAATTAAAAATTAAACAAGCTCTAGCAGAGGACAGCTTAATGTCATAGTTGCAAATAAATGAATAAATAAAGGATCCTATATGACAGTTTGGGTTTTTTTTCCCTCCCAACACAGAATGCTTTTAATATATCTGGGGCTCAAAATGGGTTGCAGGGGAAAAGTATAATTTCAGCAGAAATTACAGAAAAACGGCCAAATTATAAAATGATCCAGGGGTGACCAGGCATTTTCTAATCATATAGTCTGTTTCACTCTCAGCACTATTATCTCCCCATGTAGCCTGTTACAGCCTAGCCTACAACTCAGCCACTGCTACATCAACAACAATAAAATCCCTCCACACTGAGGTCTATGGGACAAAAATCTTATCAACTGGGGCTTCGTCAGTTAATGTGTGTCATGCACGTGGGTCCGGAAAACGTTTAAGACGCCTTGCTTTGGTTTACATGATAACTGAGGCTTGAGTTTGTGGATTGTAAGGCTACAGAGATCCAAGGTGAATGGCCGCCCGTCAGGACTGCCTTTGTCTCCATGCTGAGAAAGTGCTTAGCAGTCAGCCATTACCTTCCCTTCGCCATGCTGCTGAATTCCACCTACTCTGTGTCCACTTACACCTTAGAATAAAAAATATTTATCATCCGCATTACTTGCAAATTGCTGCACTTTACATCATTATTTACATTTCTTGGGTTCGTCTGCAGCGGTTCGTGCGTCCTTTATTTGTAGCCTTAAATATGCGGATTCGCTCCTCAAACCGACTATAATATTAAAAAAAAAACAAAAAAACGCTAAAATGATCGACGCCCCTGATGCATTTCATTAAGCAGCTGTCTACTTCATTTGCAGGATTCAATCGAAAACAGAAACGCAGATAATAAATCTAATTACGCTTTATGGCTCCGATCGTGCTGCGAGAGAGGCGGCCCTCTCTGGCTGAGCTGGCCGACAGGGAGGCACCTCGGGCCGGCCGAGTGGGAACGCGCCTCCCCTCCTCCCTGCAAATACTCCCAGGATAGACAACACCGAGCCGGAGCCGTAGTCTGCAGCCCATCGACGGTAGGCAACAAAAATAATATAAATGTATAAAAGGAATTTCTAAAAGGCCCTTGAATTGACCACAGATCGATCGTGGAATTTTCTCTTATATCACCTATAATTTAAAAAAAAAAAAAAAAAAAAAAAAGGCAACAACCCTGGCATCTGACTACAACGATTTAAAAAATATATCATCGGCAAATACTAGTCAATCGTATATTAAATATTTTATTTAATATAAACTTCTGTACGCATAATAATAATAATAATAATAATAATAATAATAATAATAATAATAATAATAATAATAATAATTTGTGGTGATTTTAAGTCTTATTTTTTGATATCTCAGTGCATTAAATCGCACATAGGAGAGGCTACACCTCATCCATCCATTTATATTACCATGAAAATTATAAATTGTACGGTGTTATGTGCACAGCATTTTACAAATAGTCAGGTGAAATAAATAAAGCTAATGTCACTTTACAGCGATGAACCAGACCTACAAATACTTTATTAAATGAAAGAGGGAAAAAAAAACAAAAAAAAAAAACAAGCATAATATATAAAATCACTACTTACTGGTATGTTAAATCCTTGCATAACAATAACTTATAAAATCACAAATCACTGGGAGGGAAGGTGTAAGGCCAAGTACGACGCCCATTTAAAATAAAAATATGAGATCAACCATGTGGCTAGTGAAATCCTACAGTATTTCCATCTGAGGCTGTGCAGTAGCCTGCTGGTTCAGTCTATGGAAGCAGTGGGACTGGGGCTTCCGGCCTGGCTGGATCGCGGCTCGGATCTCCGAGCAGCGGTTTCTCTCCCTGTGCAACTGCGTGCCTCGCGTCTCGGGCAGGGTAAACACGCCCTCCCATTGGTCGGATACCTGCATGTTAATGAGTTTGTGCCGCCCGCCCGGAGATAAAGACGGCTTCTGATTGGCTGAGAAGGCAGGCCAATGATGTGCAGACTGACAACGCTAAACACAGGCAAAAGCGCCAGATTTAAAGCACAGGATGATCTAAACACTTATAATAGGAGTCAGAGTAACATGAGCACGGTTTAGTGAACACTGGTAAGATACTGCTTACAATTATGTTAATAGAGTAAACTAAAAACCTGAAAGAGGCTGAGTGAATGCTTTTAAATCATCCCAAAATAGGTAAGGAAATAAAATAAGGCTAGATGGCGTTTAACTTTAGGCTTGTTACAAACATTAATAATGATAATAGGCCTATATTATCTAGGGCCATGTACAAATGTGAATAAACTAAAAAAATAACAGCATCTGAGGATGTGTAGTCGCGTGTCTGAACATATATGCATCACCAGTGACATAATTTTAAAGCCTACAACCTCTCTGACAAAACCAATTAAAACTAAAACATAAAGTAGACTAAGAGAATACTTCTGAAATGTCCAAGATTAGGTTAATTAAATAAAAAAAAAGAAGAAAAATAACACTTGCATTGAGGCTTAATATTCTATATGGCATTTAACTTCAGGCTCATGGCAAATTTTACAAAAGATTAATAATAATCTGGGTGTGCATATGTGAGAAAATAAACAAATAAACATCTGAAAGAAGAAAAAACCCTAAAATGGCTTGATATTCTGTATGGCATTTACATTAGGGTTGTGATAAATATTACTGAAGGGTAATATTATTTATATGTGAAAAAATAAAAAATAAATAAACAAGCATCTGTATATGTGTGGCCTATATGAACACTTGTTTGCAGATAACATCATCAAATCATTAAAAACTAAAACATAAAATGTGCTGAGTAAATGCATTTAAAACGTCCCAAAATAGGATAATTAAATAAAAAAAAAGAAGAATAACACCTTGATATTGTAGGTTTCTAACTTTAGTCTTGTGACAAAATATGACTGTGGGGTACTATTGTGCTTATTTTATCTGGTTTATTCATAGCAATGTGAAAATACAGTAAAATAAACAAGCATCTGAATATGTAGTAGCCTATATGAACACTTTTTTTTTTTTTTTTGCAAATAATGTATACACATAATCAGACAGTCACATACTCGTCTCTTTGACAAAACCAATTTCTTGAGCCTCCACACTGATTCGTGCGGACCAGACAGTAATTCTAATATCCCCTTCATGTTATTACCATAGACTTGGGTTATTACATTATGCTAAATGTTTACAAATGAATCCCTGTGTATGAAGGGTTTTTATTGGCTGGCACGGCGCCAGAGCATTGTCAGTCACAGAGTGTAAACAAGACTCTGATTGGCTGTTGGCCAGTCCGCATTGGGCTGTCTGGAAAAAAAAAAAAAGAAGAAGAAAAAAAAAAAAAAAAAAAAAAAAAAAAAGCCAATAACTAGCCCTGCGGTTTCAAGGCGACCCGGGTTAGATGATGAAAGGGGATAAGACGAGCCGGTTTCAAGGCGGCCCAAAGGCGGACCCCTATTGGCCCCGAAGCCATATGAGTCAAGCGTGAATCAAAGGGAATACTGCAGAGGGGGGGGGGAATTATATGTTGGATATTTACAATAATCGAGGTTAGTTTTCGGATGAATGTACACCGACGATGCATGATTATGATGAAAAGTTATGAAAACAAGTGAAACGAGCCTCGAAAGTATCCCGCGCGAGGTTACGGGGCTGCACGTGAGGGGGGAAAAAGGGGGCTCCGGTTGAGGATCGACCCTCCGAAGTCCGCTTCTTTAATGGAGAAAATCTGCGAGGAGTCTTTCACCGTGTTAAAGTGTGGCTGCATGAGGTTTGTCATAGCGGGGGGAAACTGCGGTGGAAATAAAAACCGATGCAATTTGTGTTTGATGCAGATTTGGAGATGGAGCTAAACGGATGATGGCGATGCATGCCGTTTGGTCTGGATTGGACGGTAAATTCACATTAGAGTGTTAAATATTATATTATATTCGCAAACATAGACCTTCGACGTGTAACTGTAATGACCATAACAAATATAGTGCAGCTGAAATGTCTTTTAATAGGCTATTATTCCACCTTTATGATCTGTGTTGTCTAGTCATCACATCCATTACAATTTACTTTTGTATAAATACATTTCACAGACCCAGAAAATAGGTGTATTCTCATGCCACATATTGCTTTTTCTCCCCCTTTTTTCTATTTATTTTGTTTTTTATGTACATGCCTAATAATAAAGAACAATGACTCATTTGTTTTTATTATTATTATTATTATTTTCTCTACACAATTTTATCTTGGATACATGTTTAATTTCACTGCATGACCAGAGGAGGATAAAGCAGGGTTTTATAGAAAAGGGAAGGAAAAATAGAATATGATGTGACCCTTTCACCCTGGTGGGATTTTAAAGCACTCAGAATGCTCTGACAAAAATGCAATGTAGCTCAATATTTTAATGGATAAATATAAATTCTAGATTTTTATTTCTAGAATTTTAGCCAGATGTTTATCATTTTATACAGCCTGTGTTAAAAATACAGTGTAAAATATTTCTGAAATTATCCTGCCTTGCACAGATTAATGTCAAGCTGAATTTAATGGATTTTTCAGCGTCCACTCAGTGTGACCATAATGTCATTTACCACAGCTGACACTATTTTCCCTGTGTGAAATTTAACAAAAGGTCGGTTGCTTTGCCTGAATACTTACTTGTATTTAACATGAGGTGTTGGAATTTACTTCATCTCGTCATGGGCTCCTCTCAAGTGAGTGCATGCGATGAGAAATAGTCAAAAGAGGTGGTTTGTTCCACACACACTCACACACACACACACACACTCGAACACACACACGCTCACACATGCGCGCACACACGTACACACACACGCGGCAGACGGAGTGATAATGCAGAGTGAGTGATTTCTTAAGAAAAAGACCATTTTTACGACGAGGATTGTCCTTGATCAATGAAGCGTTGATGATTGACAGTGTGTGCCTCCCACCCACAGACGGTGAACGAGCCTTTGGATGTAGCCTATGGGCACTTTTTATATGCCTTCATTTCAACATGTGAAATTCTCATTTATTATAAGCATGGTTAATCATCTGAGCAATTCTGGGGAAAAAAATAGGAAAACAGTTAGTTATGTATTATTATTATTTAAATTAAAACGATTGGGGAGTGGAGCTGTAGGCTGCAGGGGGAAATAAAACAGGATAGTTTAATGCTGAAATATATCACTAAAAAAAGTTTTTGCTGCAAAATACGTCTTGTTTCATCAAAAATAAATCAATAGAAATTCTCACATGTGACTTTTCTTCATATTTGTCACGGTTACAGTAGTATTGGCATAATCCAGGTCTGGGAAAAGGGTGGAGGTAAGTGTGTGTTTGTTATGGAGTGTGTGTGTGTGTGTGCGCGCGCGTGCGCATGCGTGCGTCTGTGCGCGTGTGCTTGAATTGTAGTGGCATATGGCATAACCAGAAGCCCTCCGAAGGCTGGCACTGTATTTAAAATTGCACCCTACACAGATCTACCTTCACTTCAAGCACAGAATCTTGATCTCGCCACAATAATAAAATGATTCATTTTATTTTTAGGTACGTCTCACTGAGCTGCTACTTTCCCTAAAGGGCAGCACAAACACACTTTTAGTAACAACCCCGAGATTTAAAAAAAATAAAATAAGCAGTCTCGTTAATTTTAATTTTGGTTGCACAGATTGAAAAATTAGGTGATGATTGTAAAGATGTGTTAAGGAGTGGACAGAGACAATGAACATAATGCACTCACCAGGCCAACAGAGCATGCAACACGGAGGAGATTTAGTGTAATTTTATCCACATTAGTCGATGCCAACAAAACTCAACGCATAATAAATTAAGATTTTATAGAATAAGTAAGTAATGAAATAAAATAGGCGATTTTGAAGCGTTCTAAATGGAAGACCAGCCGATTTAGATTCTTACATCATCTGGCACATTTGCCCTCCTTTACATTTATGTTAAGGGACACATAGATAACCTGACGTCATATTATAACACCCTCATTACCTTAGTGGGGTTACAGGAGGAGCACTGTTTTCCCTTCAGCTCTGCACAATGGACCCACAATGGAAATGACAACATTTCCACCAGTTGGAGGTTGCAAGTGCAGCTGCTGTTGGCAATGTTTGCATTGTATCCTATGTGCTAACACTTTTATTGCAACTGTAAATCATGAACTGTACTTCAACACCAGCCTTTTATTCACAATTCAACCCATCAAATGAATTTGAAGCACTTCAGTCATCGCTTTTGGTAGGTCTGTTTATATTTTTTTCTCTCTTGTGTGCCATTCTAATGTAACCACCCACTGTAACTTTAATACTGAACAAGCACAAAAGAGCTTTAATTGACTCTCCAATCAAATGGCCTTATTGATCCTGAACTCAAAGTGTATCACACATAAAGTCATTATGCTTTTTGTCTTTTGAGTCTTGATAATAGATGAAGGCTGAACATCACACAAGAATTATTTTATGATTCATGTATTTAACACAACTGCCATGTTTTCCCCCAACATCTGCAGTGAGGGGTGCTGGAGGACATTGGGGGTTTGGATGACGCTCCCATGGTCATGTGACCAACATGGCTGTTCTCAGTAAACGCTCTTGTTTGAGAGAAGAAAGAGGGGTTTGTGATGTGATTGATTTCTCTCCCAGCTGCAGGTTAGAGGAGCGTTGCATAAGCATCACATGATTAAACTAGGCCGTCGTCATGAAGATCAGATCGGGGTTCCAGACACAGGCCTAGTACAGTATCTAGCAGACCCAGACCCGTCCAATGGGCCTCCTCTTTTCATTCACAGAGCCAACACATTTGTTTCTGCTTTTCATTGTACTGTATGACACCACACATGTATTTTGGCAGATTTTTTTTAAAGGATATTTTGACTTCTCTCACCAGTTTGATGGAGACAAAACATGTAGCAGGATTTCTGTTGGCAGAGAAATGGTGCAAAGTTTATGCTTTTGTGTTAACACAGTATATTGAAAAGGCTGTGTGTTGTAGCACGCTTAAGGTTCACAACTAAAACACTGCAGATGGATTCATAAATCACAGATGCTAGATTATCTTGTAAATACAGTTTGCATTACTGTCTTTTTAGTCTACCAATTCAACATATTATATGTAAGAATAATAACACTGGAATAAAAATGTTAAAAAAAAAAAGAGTCAGAAGGCTGTAAATCCACTATACAACCTAGGTTTTCTCTTACACTTTAAAAACTTTTCTATTGTGGCTATTGCAGCCCTTGATAGTCGGTGTAACAATAAAATTTGTGAACCTCAAAGTGGAAAAACAGGACAGCTGAAAATGTCTGAGGATAGAAAATGAAACCAGAGCACAACAGTAGCAGCAGCCTCGGATCGTCCACTTCACTGTAAACTCTGAATCAAGAAGATGCTGAGGCTGAGTGTCATCTGTACAGCAAAGTAAGTAAAGTCAGGCCTAACATTCCTTCATAGTGTTTAATGTTGTGCATTGATTTTAATGTAATAACTTAAGGGTCTAGGTGTCTGTCTCCCTGCTCTCCTTTTTTTTTTTTTTTTTTTTTTTTTGCAAGCCTCTCTTCCTTGCTCCCTTGCCTCTCCCTATGTCTCTGCTTGCTGTCGCTGCCATAAATCCAGCGCAGCCATCATACCATCGAATCAGTTTATATGACATGTATATGCTTTTCACATGAAGTTTCCAATTAAAAATGTCCTCTGTAGGGCCTAAACCAGTTTTCATCGTTGCCACTGCCCCCTATAACAGATGGTCCTTTTCTCATATTAATTTCACATCCCAATGGCCGATTGTGGTTCCGACATAAAAGTGATGAGCCGTATTTCAATGTGGTGGCTGATATGACTTCCAAAGATATGGGCCTCTTTTTATGGATCTTCAAATATGCAGTTATCACTCTCGCTATCCACCTGACAAGCCGGCAACGCCTGTCAAAGATAAAACTTTAACAATGCTTGATCATTGCAATAATGGCTGCCAAAAAAAGAAGAAACAGTAGCAGACACAGTTATAGTTCAAAGAGCAACATGTGCTCTAAAATCCTCTGAAACACCATTGAGGCAGAAGTTCTAGGTTCATGCACAAGTGATTTCAGGACATCTTTTAGAACAGTTTGAGCCTCGATATCTGTTTTCTCAAACAAATAGACCTGCACAAAGAAAGAGACACAGAGAAATGCATCCTTTGTGGTGCACGAATCACTGCCTCCACACTACTAATTCAGTATCTTTCAGCTCTTCCACCATAGCAGTGTATTAAATCTGATTAAAATACTAGACACTTGGTGAGAGAAGATGTAACAGCTCATATAGGGATGGTTTTACTGTAATATAAACATACAATAACATGTTCTACAGGTATTAAATTCAGCAGCTATATGCAATCTTTGTAATTTATTCTTATCTTTTTCATCTGCAAAGTTCAGTGTCTTTGTGTATCTTCATTTTCGGGTGCAAATACTATACGTGTGTGTATGCCCTAATGAGAAAGATACTGCAAAAAAAAAACAAAAAAAAAAACACATATGTTGATGTTATTGTTTGGCTGATTATAACCATGGAGACGCGTTCTTCACTCTCATGAGGACGTGACACATGGCCCAGGCCAGAGGATAGAATAATGTATGGCAGAGTGAGTGGCTGCACATGCTCATTAGTATCATTAATCACCAGGGACAGAGATGCCTAAGGAGGAGGGACTTCACAGAGGGAGGAGGAAAAGGATGTGACAGAGATGAGGGATTCCACCAGAATATTAACATTTGGAAAATATAATTCACAAAAATGTATCTATTTTGGGCACTTGTGGGCCTGGCAACATTGAAGCGATTGCTTAAAACAAAAAGGAACAGTGTAATTAATACCAAGCTTAATCGTCATTCTTAAATTGTCACACAATTCTAATTTGATCCAACTTGTTCATTCAAATTGAGAGAAAATTGGGCTGAGATAGTTCCCTTGTGGGGGAAAAAAGGGATCTGTGTGACACTTCCTCACAGACGTTTGATTGTGAACTGAGAGATTTCTCTTATGGGGGCTTCCACTCAATGCTTCCCGGCTCCGTTTGTTGCCCACTGTGATATGCAGCTAATGGGAATAGCTGAGCCTTGAACCAGATTTCAATGTGAAGAGTGTCAGGTGTAGCACTACTGGCTCCTCTGCAGCTTGTTCGATGGGAGCAGGAGGCCCTGAGCTTGGCCATCCCTCTGCAGCAGCACAGGCTCCGGGGATAGTCGTGCACGGCGAGGGCAGGCTGTTTGATCAGCACATATTTTTAATTGGCTCCAGGCACCCTGGAGTGTCAGCATTGCCACGGAGTAGATTCCTACTGCACCTTTACTAATTAAAATCATTACAAATTCCAGGCGCATCATAAAGGATTAAATGAGACTTGTGCATGTGTGAGTGTGAATGTCTGTGTGCATGTGTGTCGTCTTCTTGATAGCTAACATGTATAGCTTAATTGTTTTTCTTCTCAGTGATAGTAAATGAGGGAGGGTTGGCTGTAATCCTGGTCTACTAATCAAATTACATAAAAGGGAGTGTCTGAACATACAAGTATTCACACTGAAACACTATGGAGAAATTATATTCTATATGTCTGTTCGATGTGTCTGAAATTAAATATGAGAAACTGAAAACTTCCACTTCGGGGAGTTTTTAACCTGCAGTTTTATGTCTTCTATTGAATATTCACATCTGTCCTGCTGTGTATAGTGGGTTTTAATGAGAGCAGTTTGTCTTGTTTGAAATAATTGATGTCAGACAAATGCGCAACTCCGTGGAGAATTATTTTGAAAAGCTGGGGGAAACAAATGATTTCAAGAAAAGTTCTATTTAACTTTGGTGGATATTTAATTCATCACTGCTTTAACAGAAACAAAACTCTTTTCACGTCTTAAATTAGATGTATAGGTTCTGAATATTTTGCATTCAAGCTCAGTGATTTTGTTCCCATGCTGTGCCTTAGGAGACTAGAGAAGGAGTGGCTAAAGATCCCTAAACAAAAGAGGCTTAAATCTCTTAAATATCTACCAGTGCCACTTTGCCCCGAGGGAGCATAGAAACAAGGGGGTGTTTCTTCGGTCTGATATTGGAAGCTAGAGTTCATGAGGGTGAACTGCAAGTGATGACTATTGAAGGTTTTTTAAGAGCTGGATCTGCTCAAAAACATCAGCCCCCTCCTCAAGGCTGAACACACACCCAGACACAAACATTAAAATCATACGACATATGTCAGAAAAATTACTGCGATTTAAGAGGTAATAATCATGTCTGACCAAAGAGTAA
Source organism: Sphaeramia orbicularis (assembly GCF_902148855.1). Lineage (NCBI taxonomy): Eukaryota > Metazoa > Chordata > Actinopteri > Kurtiformes > Apogonidae > Sphaeramia > Sphaeramia orbicularis. Next base: position 27,220,662 of record NC_043964.1, on the reverse strand, counting down.
GATGTGCATTTCAGTTATGAGCCAATATCGGATCCCCTAGAGGATTCAGGGACAACTGTTGGACAGTAGCCTTAGAGCACAAGTTATTGCCAATAGCGGTCAAGATTAATAATTTCTCTCATGGAACAGAGTGGGACCTCTATTCACAGCCCCATAAAAGAACAGCGACTCACATAGTTAATGGGCAGTATTGTCCAGCAGTGAATGGGCATGCTATGTGTATTGGCAGACACAACAATGGATGGTACGATGGACGTCTCAAGGTTCACAAAAGTGGCGATTGTGAGGGGTGAAGTTAATGCCGATGAAACTGTGTTCAGTGTTTCTGTTGGGACACAGATGGGTGAAATAAAATAAATACTGTAATGAAAAGCACAATGAGTTATATGTTAGTGTAATATGCATATGTAATTGTCTGCTAGTTTCCCCTGAACAACAGAATCCGAAGTAGCAGACTGGTCATTTAAAGTCATTGTGGTGACTCAACTTTCTGACTTTAGAACCTGAAAAAAAAAAAAAAAAAAAAAAACTGTAACCACATATTTTTTGGAGAGCTATATTAGTTGAACATGATCGCTTCGTTCCTATTGACTCAACGAGGATGCACAACAGGGAGACGTGGCAGAGGAAAGAAAGTGAAAAATGGCCTGGTGGATGAGTGAGGGTGGGGTGTCTCTTCGACCATCGCCGTTTCCTGTCCGGAAAAGTACATTCATCATTTTCACGTCTACGTGTCATGGCTTACTTTGGCAATAGCCAGAAATGTGGCAATGATGACACAGAGGATTGATGAGGTGCAGGCGGGGGTGGCTAGCAGGGGTTTGGGGTGGAGATGGTCAAACCAGATGTGGCGTGAGGTGGGGCTTGGATGGACCACGAGGAGGACTTGATGAAGGTCATGATGTTACCTGCTGCCCTCGTTTATGGTATGGCAGACACGCATGAATGCAAGCCATGTCCAGACACAATACTCTATATACTGATGCTTAGCCACACAGAGCAACATAAATACACCTTATACCACCACGACCCAGCAGACAGGGACACTCATCTATTATATGGACAATGACCCTGTAAGGACTTCATTATCATTAGGTCAGTTAGTCCCTATGGATTTGTTTCTGGAGTGAGACTTTTTCCCACTGTTTGTCATAATGTGCCATTATTTAATACAATTTATCACATGGAAATAGTTCTCTTTTTTTATTATTATTTCAACACAGCTGCACTTTGGGTCCAAATGATCTTTGCCCATGTTGTCAAATCCCTTTCACTGACAAACATTACTAATCAGCCTTCAGTCTAATATACCTCAGCTTTGTGCCCACACATAAATGTCAATTAATGAATTAATTGCTTTAATTACACAATTCAGTGTTTTGACTTTTAGTGCCACATATTAGTTTCTTATGTGACTAACAGGTGTCAGCAAGAATTACATAATTCAGGAACTACTTAGATGCCAGGCTGCCTACTTTAAAGAAGTTTATTCATTTTAAGGTTGATGTCCAGGCTTTTGCAGCTGAACACTGGGATGTCCACATCAGCAGACACACTGATATTGACTGTACATGGCTGGACTCCCCCTTGTGGTAAGACATCACACAACTCTAAAATACCAGTCTGCAAGAGAGGATCGCAAGGCAGAAAATGTGTGTGGGTAACTGAGCTTAAAATGAATTAAATTAGAGACAGTAAAATCAAAAGGTGTCCTCTCTCTCTCTCTCTCTCTCTCCTCTCTCTCTCTCTCTCTCTCTCTCTCTCTCTCTCTCTCTCTCTCTCTCTCTCTCTCTCTCTCTCTCTCTCTCTCTCTCTCTCTCTCTCTCTCTCTCTCTCTCTCTCTCTCTCCTCTCTCTCTCTCTCTCTCTCTCTCTCTCTCTCTCTCTCTTTTCACTGTGCTGAGTGTATCCCCTGCTGGCACTGGGCATACTCCAAAGAGTGCGGTTCTCCCAACTCAGTAGCTGATCAGAACCAGGTGGGTAGGCCTCCATGTGCTTTCCATTTGTGCAGGATGTAAATGGATTCAATTAGATCCAAATGCACAACCTGTCAGCCAGGGGGAAGTGGCAGACTTTCAAAGGCCATTAGATTATGGACAGGATTTGGAATAAAAACTTCACTGGTCGGGCTTGTGCCATTAAATTGGTTGATGTGAAACTATTGAAGTGATTTGAGCTTGCATGCTGACTGTGCGCTATTCATGTGGGTGCAAATTCTGTCCCACCCCCCCACTTCCAAATCATCATTAGCAACCCCTCCTTCCTTTTTTTCCCCCATCTCTTTCTTCTATGCAAACACACAAACTGCATACATAAAGCTGTAGGATATTTACTGACATATTGCCAGTGGCCTCGCAAACTTGCCTGCATTACAAACAGGAGCTCTTACAGCTTTAAAGTCAAATGGCTCCATCAGTCATGGCTGTTAAGAAGCCCAGACATAAAAATTAAAGACTTCCAGCAATCTGACCAACTGTAACACGTCTCCTTTGTTTTGATTGGCTGGAAAAATATGATGTCTACTGTTAACATTTTGTTTTACTTTCTTGCCTTTGTAAACACATAAAATATGACAAAATCCAACCCTGTTGAAACAAAACCACCTCATTTTTAACAGAAACATTCACATATGCTTTGAGCTGTAATACATTTTCCTACTTTAGTCAAGGAAGGGCAGACGTGTAAGTTACGTAATTACTAAACAGCAACACTCATCAGGTATTGTGGGGGAGGGGTGGTGGCGTGAAAACAAAGGATGTACCACACACGTAGATGGTTGAGGGGGCTCAGTTGACCTCATATGATTTTAATTCAGAGAGCCTTCGCTTCACAGGCCTGATATAGAAGTGAATCAATGGGACATTTCTAAGCCATTATTATCAATCACCATTGCTTAAGACATCCTAATGAACTCATTAGATAAGATGAACAGCAGATTGATTGCAAAATGGGGCGAGTAAAAAATAAGATGTAGAGAAGAAGAAGGTGATGGAAGAGAAAGGAAATAGGTCTCACAGATCTCCAGTAAGAAGAATGGGAAAGCCAAATTAAATGAATACAAGACAGGCGATGTGTCTTTGACCGTATCTGAGATTCCAAACACAAAATTCAAGAATTTTTGCATCTTTTTAATCTCTTTTGCCACCTGCTAAGCCCCTATTAAGATCATAAGGAGACATTGCGGTTATAGAGAGACGCAAGGGTGTTTACTCAAGGAAAGATGTCAACAAAATGGTTGACAAAATGACCACAAACGCCTGCAGCTTGGCATGTGTCTCCCACACAGTAGCTGATCCAAGCCCTCTGAGGTCCACAGAACAAAGCGGTTCAAGGTGATTCAGAAGGCGCCTTTATAATTTGTGAACATGAGAAGGTGGGAGATGTGAGAAAACAGAATGAAGAAGTATAGTACAAAGACACAAAGGCGGTGAGTGAAGTCGTAGAAGCAGGAACACAAAGACGGTGGGGAAACCAATGTGTATGAGAGTGTAAATGATGTGATTTGGGCAGACGTTTGTTCCCCTTGGGCAAGCTTGATAGGCCATTCTGTCTGAATCGAGGGAAACATAAGAAAGCCCCACTAGAGCTGGATTTGGGCTGTTGTGTCACAGTCGAGTAGTTAGAATACAGAAAGTATATCTAAGCGAAGGTCAGCTTTAAAGACACAGCAGCCCACTCTGATTCCACCTAGGATGGAACAGATGTGCACACTACTCCAGCTGTTACCAGATGCGAATATGGGGCCATCTGCATAAGCTGTTACTCTGCACATATGTGTGAATGCGTTCGTGTTTTTAAAAAGCAGACATGGAAAAGTGCTGCTTACATGACTCAAATTGAGTACGACCACTATTTTCAATGATTTGATTCTGACACCTACGTCTCCAGTTTCTCCCCGTCAGGATTACTGCAGATCCCGATGGCTTCGAGCTACAGACGGGCTGTTTTATGGAAGGAAAAACAGCTAAATGTTTAATTACTGGAACATACTTAGAGTGCGTACATAGACTTTTAGCATAGTGTTACATTTCAGCAATAAAATGTATGAAATGTTGCTGTACGCTGATCTAATGTAAGGTTACTTATGTCATGAAAACTACTTCTATCCATCAAAAGATCCACTTTGATTCAGAGATGACATTCAGATGAGGAGAGTTTACAGTGTGAACAATATACTTTGCTATTTTAATTTAATGGTACATATCCATCTTTTCTTTCAGACTCCTCTTAAAACTCCTCTGTTCATTCATTTGGCTGAAAAATACTGAAGCACTAAAACTGTGATGTCTACTGAAAAGCCAAAAAGGGAAATCGAAGGAATAAAAAAAGGAGAGTCATCTTTTGTGTGATCCTAGAATATAAAACCTGATGAGACATATAAAGCTATAAAGTGTTATGAGACCCCAGGAGATGGCAGATTAAAATGTGCAAGGGTGATTTCCACCAATAAAGGTGGAGACAGCGGCAGCTCTACCGCTATGCTCCGCTCCACCAGACTAAGAAAATGGTCTGAATAGATTTTAGCAACCTTCATAACGCCAGGACTAAAGCCACTTCACAAAAGGGAATAGAAACCAAGCCAATCAATTAATGCCCCCCAAGAACGCAGAGCATAGACTTGGAAAAATGCTTTCAGACCTGGTGTATGTCTGAAACTTGCTGGGTTCTAACATCCCGTGGCATTGAACAGGAGAGTCAGGGTCTACTCTCTGCATGTTCACGGCAGCTTTCTTTGTATGTGTGCATGAGTGTGTGTTCTAATGTATTTGTGTGTGCGATGAAAAGCTTACTATTGAATGACTACATTCAACAGAGCACAGTGCTCTTTAAATGCCAATGAAAATAAAGAGAGGGAAATTGTAGGCCCTCTGAAGCAACAGGGAAAAAACCAACAGAGCGGGACAGAGAAAGCAAAACCTTCCAGCGCCAGGAGAGACTTCATAAGGTTTAGCAGCCCTCCACTCAAATATATAGCTGCCATAAATCCTCCACTTAATGTCCTTTGGGCTCCACTTTTTATGGTTAGTGACAATGACAGTGAGTGACTTCTTTTAAAAAAAAAAAAAAAAAAAAAAAAGAAAGAAAAAAAGTTAATCAACACAGAAAATTTCAACAAGGCTGTCTGGGCAAACTCCAAGGTTTTCCTCTTTCTAAAACCTCCCATTCCAGTAATGAAAGTCGACATTACGCTCTATTGAACTACACAAGACATTCAAAGGGATGTAAAATATTATGTTTCCACTGAAGTTTGGAAAGAGTAAATCATTAAATAGGTTTTATGCGGCTCTATACATGATGGGGTACTGGTGAGAAGGCCACACAACAACACAGGTAGTACTTAACCCATAAAGATCCAGTGTTAGTTTTGTGTCACTTCCAAAATATTTTGTTCTCTATATTTAACTTTCCTTATGTGTTTTTCATTGTTGTTCTTCTTAGCTCTAACCAGCTCTAACTAGTCCAGTTGAACCAAGAAGAACTAACAAGAAGAATGATGACCTGGGCAAATGAGAATCTACACAGATGTTTTCTTAAGTGATTTCTTACAATTTATGATGATAAAGTCCTCTGTATTTTGTGTTTTTTCCATGAACATCAGGTGTTTTGATATTTTTAATTTGCTGATCATGTAGAAGTTCATAAAAGTTCAGATTAAAGTTGAGGGTTATTATATAAAAAATAGAATTTTTCTCAATTCTTAACCTGTCTTAAGTGATTTATCACCATTTATTCTAATATTATGCTCTGTATTTTGCATTTTCTTGTGAAAATTGTCCACAAAGGCTCAGATTAAAGTTGATGTTTATAATATCAAAAATTGAGAAAAATGAAGAAAAAGTGACTTTTTAATTTTTTTTTTTTAGCAAAATATATCATTACATGAACATAAACCAAGTGTGTCCATCTACTGTCATTTATCAAACTCCATGGGTTTTACTGGTGAACCAGTGTTGTAGAAGATGACTGTGTTTCCACAGTAACTAGAGAGCCTCTGTATTTCCAAATGCATCATATCTGATGACCCTGAAAAGATGACAAACTACATGTTACACCAATTATTTACATGGATTGATAGGATTAGTGGATCAACAGGAATTCAACATTTTAGATCAGTAGATGGTTTTAGTCGTCGGTGGCTGTTTGGGTCTTTATGGGTTAAGCATCAGATTTTGCAAAGACCGGGGCCTTTTAAAGAGGTGAATTATTAATGTAAAAGGAGTATTTTAATGTAGGTGATCAAACCACTCAGTTTACTCCTGATAGTTTCATGCACGGTAATGTATATAGCAGCCAGATATACTAAGCAGTTTACTTAAAAGTACATTATTTACTTTAATAAATATATTAGAATAAAAGAAAGTCTCTGTGGCTAGACATAATTAATCATTTGTCTGCACTAACCACAATCACAGCTCTTCATTAGAATCCAACTACAGTAAATACTTATGAGAAAAACCTAATACCAGCCATTTTATTTAGCAACTGCTGTGACTTTTCTTTGAGGTAACAGTCAACAGAGTAAGAAAGAAAGACTCACTCCCAAAAGCTTTTTCTTGTTTTATGTGTGTTCTTCTCCAGCGCAACCATCAAGACTGTGTAGATAAAAAAAAAAAAAAAAGGCATTTCTTTGTGTATAGTGTTCATGGGAACTCGTTTCTCTTCTGGTTTGATGATTACCCATGTTTTTACACCCCCCCACTTTGTAACTGGTCCAGCGTAGACAAGTGTGCAGCATCATTCACTGTGCATTGAGGTGTTTCAACAATCACGAGCATGCCCAAACAATACTCTGTTCAAGGATTACTTACTGTTGTCTTTGGAGAGTCACTTTGTTTTTCCTATTTAGGCCATAGCGCCGTGGCTCCATATAACCAAGCTGTGTGATGTCAGCCTTTTCTCCCCGTGTTTTTGGTTGTTCACAGTCAGTCTTGATGGCTCATCAAGTTGTCATGGCCTTCCAGCTTTTACAGCATTCCTTTCTTTATGTCTTGAGAGGCATTTTTTTTTTTTTTATCCTTGCACACTGCGCTGTAAAATAAGCTCATGAATAGACCAAGAGCTTTGAGGTGCACTCAAGGCCAGGTATGTCATGTTGATTTTGGGAGGGTTTTGGCTTCCCTCGGAGTGTGATGCCACTTTTCTCTTCTTTGGGAGGAACAGCAGGAGGTCATACATTTTTGTTAAGTCTTCCTTCCATTATGTGAGAGTGGATACAAAGAGATTTGTGAACACAAGATTATGAGAGAGGAAAAAGTAAAGTAAGAAGAAGTTTGGTGACTATGAACCTGATTTCACGTTCAACAGAGGAGTGATCATCAGCAGTGGGAGGAGGAGTGGGGATAGTGACGGAGTGGCTCTGGAATAAAAGACATGATAGATGTCTTTAATAACCTCTGGCTGCTTTTTTAGTGTCCTCAAGGATTTGTTGTTATTAAGATCTAGGCCTTATTATGATGACCACCCCTTTCGATGTCTCCCACATCACAGAGGGTGTCAGGCCAGACAGTCAAAACAAACACAACGCCAAACGCCCCCTGTACTTCTGCTGATGTGGCACTTGTTGATGGCGCTGGCAGGTCTCACTCCCTAATGAGGAAATACAGCAGTCAGCAGTTATTACTAAAAAAAAAAAAAACACATCCAGTTTGATCACCTGTTACAAGGTATACCACAATATCAGCAAGGAACAGTCCTTAATGTTGTGTTTTTCAACCTTGGGGTCGGGACCCCATGTGGGGTCGCCTGGAATTCAGATGGGGGTCGCCTGAAATTTCTTGTAATTAATAATAAAAAAAAAAATACTAATAACAAGTATATGGTGAGTTGGGAGAGACAGTCACAAAACATAAAAGACATATGACAAACTGTGAAGCTGAAACTGAAGCACTGTGGTACTGTTTATCTGTCAAATGTTCATTGTGGTCAGTTTCAGATGCTGCAGCTCTTTCATAATTCAAAGTTTGAGTTCTTGTTTGTTCAGTATTAATTGTCAGCCTTGTAAATCCAAGCTGGACTGACTGTACATATTCTGACCAAGGAAAATAAAATTCTCACTTTGTGCAGTAATCTACACCTGGCTTTTCTGCCTCTGTCCATAATAATATACATTATATAGACTAAATGTCGTCTAAAATTAATGTTTATTTGCAGCATAGTATAACTAACTATTACATGAACAAACACAAATTAATCTGAGAAAAAAAAAAATTAAAAAAATCTCCATTTTGAATGTCTGGGGTCATCAGAAATTTGTGATGTTAAAATGGGGTCACGAGCCAAAAAAGGTTGGGAACCACTGCCTTAACGGATTAAAAGACACAAAAAATAACAATGTAGGATGAAACAATACAGGAAAATATATTTATTAAATTAGTATTGTTTTCTCCCACTGTTAAAGGGGTTATATGTAGTATTGGTATTCCAAACTCTCAACACACTTAAAAGCAAAAAAAACATCAACAAATCAACTCCATACATCCACAGACAGTATCACTCACTGAATAAAGTGTGAAGCTCATTGTTTAATGCTACATACGTACATCTGTACCGTGGTATTACAAGATATTCTCCTTCAAATAAAAACTCACAGCTGATTTTTGTGACAGTGGGTCAAAAAAATCGCTGTCATATAATCTTTATGTGCCGCATCAGCCAATATTTTTTCATTATAGCTCTGTTAGCGTAGCTCTGTTTTCAGACAGAAAACAGCCACAGTAAAATGACAAATCATTTTCACTTTCAATCTATTTTCTGTATAGTTTGTGTTGTCAATAGCTGCACTAAAGATCTGTTTGGAATCGTCCAGAGAAGATCAGATATGTCCTAGTTTAGTCTGAACTGTGGATCAACAAACAGTGATACTCAGCGAACATATTAACATCATGTAATAACTTAATACCTTCATAAGCGTTGTAATCAAACTCTGATTTTAGCATCAAACTCCATTCTTTTCATTTAGAGCTGTGTCCAGTGGTGAAAACAACAACAGTGCTAATAGCTTTTTTCACTTTGTCATTTTCTTTGAGTCTAAGAGTTGTTTCTTATTGGTTCTCATCCCATTAGGTCACTTTCTAACACTTTGCTCAAAGGCCCTGCTGTATTAGTTTTCCTCACCATGGGAGACCAGCAGAGTGACTCACTACTCCCTCTAGTGGACACATAAATCTGCTGAAGTAAATAGATATATTCAGTTTATACCTCTACAATCCAATACTTTGCCATATAACTTCATGACTCTTTACTGTGAACATTCTGATGACACTTTTAGGTCATATTTGAACATTTTTAATAGAAATACTGCATGAGGCCCCTTAAATTGTTTGTGTGAACAATATTGGGCTTTTAATAAGTCATTTTTCTGTCTATTTCTTAATATTTCCTTCATGAGCTTCTATAAATCAAAACTTTACACAAAATTACTGAAAAACTAACTCTGAAACAAAATGAAACCTCAGATAAAACCAGTCAATTCCTCAAACTAATGAAAATAAACTTGTAAAAAGTACCTGACACTTAAATGCAAAAGCAAAACTGAAAGACAAAATAGACATAAAATCTAATGAAAACCTCAAAATTCTAATAACTCTGAGATGATGGTTATGATAAGCTTGAAAATTAGGATGGAGAAGGCAGAAGGAAAACAGGAGCTCATTGGGAATACGTGTAGGATCATGGGAGCAGTTAGAGCTCATTCTCATCACTGTGGAAAACAAAATGGGAACATTTTATCGTGCATCCATTTCTTTTGTGAGTAACAATCACAGAGAGTCTCTCTTTTAGTGTGTCTAAGTAGCTTCAAGCTCTATCACAGGCATAGATTTGGTGAGGGCCCATGTTTTATTAATTTGCAGATGAGCTCAGCTATTGATGGCGCTGGCCACCCATGGGTTCAATTAGGATAATACAGGGAGAGGGGCAGATTATGGGCAGCTATTTAAGTGAGGGTATATCTCTTCCTGACAGTTATAGTCCAAATGCAACAAATTGCACTTTGGCGGCTGTGAGAGGCGCCATATCAGTCCTCTGGTGATGAAACATGCCAGTGTGACAGGTCAGCCGTGCGAAGACGACACCAGGCTGTGTGAGCCATGTAGCCTGTCCTCTCTGAGCTAACAACACAGGCCTGAGTGGAGCCTATTCCCATTCACTTAATAGTGGCCATTTAGAAAACAGCGGTCTATATGATGTTGTGTTGAGTGCACGCTCTACCCAGCCACCCCTAAACAGTCCCACTTAGAGCAACTCTCTCTAAACTGTTGCACTTCTACTCCTGGGCACTCTCTGGGCTGAAAGCATGGGAGTGTCGACAGCCGAACTGGGCGAATTAAAACTATGTAAGCATTGTATTTTACAAATACGTGACAGGGTGTGTGAAGATTCCCCGCTTTAACTGGGCTGTTTCACAAGCATTAAAGAAGCGACGATTGTGGCTTGTGGGACAAGAAACAGCTCACAACCTCCCTTTCTGTCTTCTGGGTTCAACATTTATTATGATGGATCGGGGCCTTGACTATAACATCGCTGTGCAATGAAAACACTCTACTATACATTGTCTCTGGAGCTCATTGTGTGAAATTGAATATGGAGGCCATAAAGTGGAACTGGAGACACTGACCCGAGCATGGTGAGCACGGCGGTTATCTCACTGCAGTCAGTTCAAAGCATTCAAACTGCAGACATGACTGGCAGAGAGTGGTTGGACTGTTTACTTAGTTTTCTGAGGGAAATGACGAGTGTTTCTCAGCTGCATTGGGGCAGCATGTTTAGGCTACAGTCAGTGAGATAACCCAGTCCTCCTCTCCACACCCTGACAGCAGCGGTTCAGGAAAGAGTGACTATTCTCAAGAGCACAGTAGGTTACTTTATAGAGGATAAAGAAAAAGATACACCCTAGTTTTTTTTTCTCTGTGCTGATTTGTTTCCATCGCCAGCACGAGACATGTAAAACAAAAACAAAAATAATAATCCTGTGTTTTCTATAACCCTATAACGCCAAGCATATTATATTTGAAACATCCGTTTTGAAGCCCTCTACATGATCAGTGTGATTTTTTTTTTTTTAGACCTGATGTATTCAATTAGAAACATGTAACACACAGATAATCCACCAGGGGGGAGGAGGCATTTGTTCATCAGAGGCCTTTCTTCTAATGCAGGGGTGTCAAACTCATTTTCTTTCGGGGGCCACATTTTGCCCAATTTAATCTTAAGTGGGCCGGACCAGTAAAATAATAGCATGATAGCCAATAAATAATGACAACTCCAAATTGTTTTAGTGCTAAAAATAACATTCAATTATGCCAATATTTACATTTACAAACTATCCAAACAAAAAGGATTGAATAACCTGAAAAAAAAAAGAAATTTGTTAAGAAATATAAGCGCAATTTTATCAATATTCTGCCTCGACTTATCATTTCTACATTGGCATTACAGATCAGATCTACAGAGGCACAAAACATTTAGTAAGAGGCAAAATATTGTTAAAATTACACTTATTTTTCTTTAGACATTTCAGGTTGCTCATATTTGTTCAGATTATTCACATTTTATTGTTAAAAGATAGTTTGTTAATGTAAACATTTTCATAATTTAATGTTTTTTGCACTAAATCAAAGGGAAAAAAATGGTGTTGTCATTATTTATAGGTTATTATGATATTATTTTTGAGTTTGATACCCTAACTTGCACTTTGCAAATTCATCACACGGGCCAGATTGGAACCTTTGGTGGGCCGGTTTTGGCCCCCGGGCCGCATGTTTGACTCCTGTGCTCTAATGACACTACAAGACTGTCATTAATGAAGGAGGCAGAACTTTGCCAATTTTAAAAGGAATTACCAATTTGTTAGACATGTTTGTGTTATATTGTGTTTTTGTTTTTTCACAAATAATAATATTTCAGCATTCAGACCCGATGTACCAAATATGACACAAAATTGAAACTCATGCATGGAAATTGATGTTTAAAAAAAACCAAAACTTTTTGGGTCGTTCGGAAGGACCAATAAAGGTTCCAGTTTCAAAGAACTGGAATTTTCTGTCAGTGATTTAATGGTTCAAGCTTTACAGGGTTAAAAACATTGCACAACAGATCAAAATCTTGTCAGCGCATCTAAAATTTCTCTAATTAATTCTGTGTGCTTTCCAGTAGGTGCTCAATCAGCTGTATAATGAGATACAGATTCTCCTAAGATCCAGCAGTTCATTTCTGACCTCTGTGGGGGACGTGAGAGTGTGATCTTGAAGTCAAGCACCATTCGCCCAGTCTATTGGAATCCTGCTGTACTGTTAAGAGGGAGTGTGGGTAATAGAGTATGTCGACTTCCTCTTCAAAATGTCAGTTTCAAAATATTTTGCGAGCTTGAGAAACAATTTTTGCAATATAGCAGCGTATGGACTGAATTCTATGTTGAAGACTCACAGAGGTTTTTCTGCATGGCCAAAAGTATCCCCACATTATTCCCCTGCTAGTACTGTAGATAAGTCTGTCTGAATCCACTAACATCCTGGAGTAGAGGTAAAAGTTGTCCAGGTTGTTAACTACTTCTTGCAGGATGCTCCAATGTGCATTTAGATGAGTTATTTTGGTGTTTGGTATGTGCATAAAGCATGTTGTGGTGTTAAAATCATTAAATTCATACACATAAAATAGTAGTGTCCTTGTCAAAACTTGCCACTTTGAGGGGGTAGTTGGACCTAGGAGGTTGTTGTTCTTTCATGTAGAGAGGGGGACGCTGGAAGTGATAATACACAGCAAGAGGAAGGAAGGAAAATGATCAAATCCTGACTCCGCTGACACAGACTGATGGAAATATTCACCCTTATTCTGGCAAATTACTTCCACTGAGCCAGGCTAATACTCCTCTGAAGCAGCTACATTTAACATATTGCACCTTTAAAATATAAAAAAAGTAATGTAACTGTTTAATAACTTTGTAAAGACACTGTAACTTGACACGTGATGATTTTATGATTAGATTTTGTAATTCAATTAGATATAATGCTCCATATAACTAGTTGATCGGTAGATATATCCAGATATTAGTTTCATCTGAATCCCCTGAATATTTTTTCCATCTTAAATCCTGACCTGTGAGGTACTTTATCATTCTGACCCACTAACCCTACCTTCTCCTTGTTCATCTGCCATGGCTTTCCCTATTCCCCGCTCCAGCCAGGCCGGGGCAATAGGGCACCGCTAATGTGCTTGGTGGGTCATTAATTCTTAGGATGGCCATGGGGGCAGCAAAGCAGACAAGCTTTGTTGTTTGATACGGAGTGAAATGGTGATGGGGAGGCAAAGCAGATGTTTGTGTTGGCTGTTGAGGGTAAGCAGTATAGCCCATGCCAACCCAATCACCATCTCATGCCAGGCAACAGCTGCCCAAATACATTTAAGCCAAATTCTGGCAAAGAGAAGCAAGGGTGTCTGGATCATCCTTAACTCACTTTTGCTTTCTTTTCTCTTGCTCCTTGAGCTTATAGATATTTGTTTTCTAAACATACCAAAGCCACTATCCTTAAAAAAAAAAAGGTGCTGCTTCATGATTAGTTTCTCTTTCCACTTTGTTTCCTAAAATGATGCAACACGGTCCATGATATTATGCATGGAGATTTCATATTTGCAAGTCCGGAAGCTGAAGGTGAACTGGACACTGATAAACAGCGAACATACAGTAGTTTGTCTGCTTGTCTGTGTTGTTGTGTGTTGCTGATGCTCACTGTGCCTTTGCTTTCGAGGGGAGATGGGAATCTTACCAGAGAGGACACAGAAAAGGAGCCGTAGACTAACCCAGATTTTTTTGCTGGCCATGGTAAAAATATAACAATATATGCGCATACATAGACCCCAGAACAAGGACAGTTCATTTAACTCTCTCCTGCCTCTCCACTCAACTGATACGAGCCATTCATCACCGCCCACTTCCATATCTTTGTGCTCTACCGAAAGGGCAGTGTGTGTATGTGTGTGTGTGTTTGTGTGTATTTGTATGAAAACAGATTAAAGATAAATATCTTCTACAAAGCCCACACATTTGGATCTTGTTGTAGAATTCCACAGCATTTATGAGACCCAGTCTGGGAGGAATACAGTTTGTGTCCAGCTAACACTCAGAGTGTGCTGCCCTCTACTGCCTTTTCTATGCACATACAGAACATTTGTTTTCTTGCTTTGTGTTTCTCCTCATCAACTCTCCATCACTTAAATGATATTTTAATAACTATTCGCTGGCAGTGACATCTATATGTACCTAAATCTGCATGCACTGAAATGTACACACACAAAAATGCAGTTTTTTTAGACAGTTTATGCATTATTAACCCTTTCATGCATACTGGTCACTACAGTGGACAGCTATTCTATAGCTGTTGTCTTGTATATTCATGGATTTTGTTGTTCTTTTCGTTGTTTTTTTTTTTTTTACACATATCTTTATTAAAGTTTTAAGACACTACATATCTTTTCTGACATGAATTGGTAACATTATGTAGATCTCTCCTGAGCATAAACCCCCAGAATCACAAGCCCTCCCCATAGTTTTCACACAATTTATCACTAAATTCATGTTTCTGTGCATCAAAAATTAAATGTGTGGTGTCCAGCTGAGTGGACATTTTTGTAACTTAATGAAAAATAGGTTCACAAGAATTTTTGTTTTTCATTATTACTTTTTTTTTTATGTATTTTTGAATTTTTTGAATTATTTTTATTTTATTTTATTAATTTTTCAGAAGAAATTTTTCAATCGCATTGTTTTTTTCATGTGTAAAGAGGAACAAAAACACTCAGGAAAAAAATTTGATTAAGGTTCTCATAATTTGTGCATGAAGGGGTTAATTGCGCTTAATGCTTTATGAATACATGAAGTCGTCCAAATGTCAAATATGGTGAATTTTCCATATTTAATCCCCTTTTAATCATGACTACAATGTGTATATGTTAAAACAGCAGTGGTGTTACAAAGTACTATCTAGCCTTTATATTTCTAGGGATGGATTTTAAGGTAAATTATTTCTTTAATATGTGTTTGACTTTTTTTTTTTAAAGAAATATTTGAAATATCAGAAATGCTGCTAATTCCACTCTCTCCACCTTAATGTGATGTTTGTTTTAATGCATACAAGCCCTGTTCAATAGTGGAATACCTCAAATGTGGCTAATATGACAAAATCATTGGCTCACTAATTGCCCCGTCTCTATACGTTATTGTACTGTATGTTTGGTTCCCACTTTTCAAGATGAAGGGGAACAACACAGAAGAAGAGGAGCCAGGTTGTCATGATGCAGAAGGGTTTCTAATCCTCAATTATCATTGCCCCATTTGTCATCTCTTACTGAATAAAGGTGGAGTAGGAGAATCAAAGCAGGCAAGTAATGAGGGCCCACAATAGCAGCAAGGTAACCGTGGTTACGTGTGGTGCATTAATGTATGTAATCTGTTACTCTGTCTGTGACAAGACAAGGACATGTAGTGTGCTAATTAAAGAAACCTTTCACTGCTCCTCCCTTAGACACAGGTCATATCTCATTAATGATGGTCTCCGTGCATGGGGAGTCATTTATTACTGGCTATTTGGGGGGGAAAGGGAGGTTATGGGTATAGAGGGAATTCCGATATGTATATAGAGTACATAGTGTTTCCTCATTAAAGCACAATATGAATAAACCCAGTAATGCCATGGACACCATCTTTAAAAAGGGCCAAGTGTTGTTATGAGATGCCAACTTCAGCTAAACCAAAAAAAAAAAAAAAAAACTAGGCTGTAACTGGATTAAATATATACATATATGAAAAATAACTGTTTGCATAATTTGCTGCAATGAATTCTGAATGAATTTCTGGCTCTGTTAATAAGCTACTGCCTCAACATTTCAATATTTTTTCCTTTAACATGGAAATCCACAAGTATTCAACTCATAGTCGCTGTCTTATTAGAGCATTCTTTGCTCATACCAGTCAGACTCAGTTTAGTGTTCTATACAGAGGACCCTAAATATGGAATAATCTGATAACTCTTTTTACAGAGCTTCCTCAAATTCAGTTTTAAAAAGCTGTGAAAACTCTGCTCCTGAGTCATTGTAATTTTCCACATGGGATACATTTCTAAGCTTTGTATATCATGGAATTTTATTTGTTGAAAATGTACTTTTGTGCAGCTTGCTTATATATTTTTTAGATTTTTAATTGCAGTTGTAAATAATCTATGAAATCTGGAGGTTGCCACTTGTTAAGCGCCTTGAGGGGTTTTGGTAACCATCCATCACAATTTTTAACCAACATGTATTATGTGTACATTTTTTACTATGTGAAAATTAAATAAATAATTTTAAAAAATTCCAATATATCCAATTTGTTCTTCTTACAAGTACTAATAATCTATATATAAATGTAAAAATCACATTATTTATGTAAATTCAACAAAAACCAGTCACTTCAGATTAAAATCCTTGTTTAATATAAGCATGTGGCAATGGTTGATAGTGCTAGAGAACAAAAACACAGGAGTGAATCGTAAATAAAATAAGTTATTTTCTGCCTGTTCTGTTCTAAAATACACATTAACACATCCACGTCACATGCAAATAATGTTGCCTGACACACAAAACAAACCTGTATTGTGTTAATTTTTTTATGTAATGTAATTTCAAATAATCAGAAAGTTAACATATTCATTTTGGTAATTACAAAAGCATAATAAAGCTCCGCATTTATGAAAGAAAGAGGCACCTTTGTTCAAAAAACATTAATTTTTATTTTTCAAATGAGGGGATATTTACAAGAAGAGGTCGATGGCAGGTTAATGTCATGTACATCACTAAATACAAAAAATATATAATTGAAAAAAATAAACCACATCTTCAAAATGTTTTCATTTCTGACACACATATCTTAAAAAAAAAACAAAAAAACAGAACATAGTATAGCTGAGCTTACTCCCGGGATAAAGATCCAGCAATGAAACCAATCCCGTTGTAAGAAAAGGAGACGCACAGCCTTTGTGGTCAGCGCTTGTACCTGGATGTTCAGTGCACAGGACACTCATACAGCAACCATTTAATAGTGCACAGGCAGAAAGGCTTCTCTGCAACAACAGCATTTTAGTGGCTCTAGTAATATTGCAAACAGCGTCGGGGGAATGTCTTTTTGTTCCTCAAGGCTGTAATCCTCTCCAGACAGAAAGAACTACATTTCCCTACATGCTCAAATGCCACATCAAACAGCACTCCACGCTGAAAATTAAAGACTGTAGAGTTCATGGGTGCATTTCCCGTTTGTGGTCTTGGGAAAACAAAGCTAGTTGGTTGCAACCAAAATACCACGTTTCCATGATCAGAAAAACATAGATAAAATACTAATGCCAGATCATCTGAAAATTATTATTTCCAAATAATTCTTAAATCTTCGCAACTTTCAGGGAAAACCAAACTGGCTTTTTTTTTTTTTTTTTTTTTTTTTTACCGTTCATCTAAAAAGACTGCAAAAAATAATCACTTCTACAGAGATTACAGCTATGGTAAATATTTTTATTTGCAACTAAATCAACTGAACTAAGAAAACAATGCGATGTATTTTATTAAAGGTATATTTTGAGGAATTTAGAAGCGCCCCTGGAATCTGAACAGTATCTAAAAACACACTTGACATTTAGATAATTAGACGCTGCATATATCACTGTAAGTGCAATACTTACAATGATATACATTAACATGCAGGTTTAGTGTGAATCAGTTGATAGGAGTGAGATATTCTACTCAGAACAGGAAGACAACTCCTTGGGAATGTATCACCCATGGCCTTTACAGCCCCCTGTGAAGGAGTCTCTGATAATGACAACAAATGAGCATTCCAAGACAAGTGCAAATCCTCCCTGAGACTGGTCCATGTACTAACACGGACGTCAGATTCAGCATAAAACAACCCATGTAGCCTATTAGCACACTAAACAAGTCACACTGACTGGCCTAAAATCATGTTTGGTGCCATTTCTGCAGCTCCAATAACAATGTGTTCATACAACATTTAAGACAAAACATGGATTCATCATCAGTCAGTCACTTCAGGCTCTCAGAGTGGTATGTAAACCAGACTGGTCAGAAAACAACTGGATCACAAAAATGTTGTACTTGATCAGACAGTTATTATTGCTAAAATGATTATCACTTTCAGTTGTTTGAATGATGAACCCCTCCAGATATCTGACACATCTCCATTCACAGACAAGTAAAGAGCAGAGATGACCATCTTAACTGGAGATGGGTAGGGAAGAGTGAAGTGATTCAGCATGTGATGCTCTGACATGCTTGAGGGACTCAGCACGCTGGTGGCTAACACGACATTAGGTCATAGTGTGTCTCTGAGCTGACATCGGCTTTGAAGGCTTTGGAAGTGGGCCTCCCTCAGGATGCGGTTGATCTGCTGGTAGGAAACCAGGTTTGAAGGCCCAGCAAGTTCTGAGGAGTCTCCCGAGCTGAGGGGACTGCAGGGGCCCACAACACACTGACTGCTAAAGCTCCCAGCCGCATGTTCTGGACTGCTGATGCTACTGCTGCTCTCACTGTTAGAGGACTGAAGTACGGGAATTAAAGTTAGTGTGCAACCAACAAAGACTAGTGAGAGATGATTGATTTTTTAAAATGTATCTATATAGATTTCTATGTCTATGGACAGTGTCAGGTGAAACCGAGTCTCAAAGTCACATTTGTTTTTATTTCCAGTGTTTGTACCTCAGAGTCCCAGGCATCCCTGCCTGGTTCAGGAGAGAGAGGATGAGCTCTGCTCTGCCTTTTGGCTTGGGGCAACAGGTGACCATTCTCCTCATCACCACCACTGTACTGCCGTTTCCTGTTTAGATACAAGGAAAATGATACGTAGCAGGTAAAATATTGTCATTAGGTAAATCAGACCCTCTCATAGACCTTGAGATCAATGTGTCAGGGAGATAGATGGAAATCAGTAAAATGAAAGTATGTAGTTGAAACAGACATACACTCTTAATGCACTGCACAGGTTCATAAAATGTAATGTTGACATAATAAGCAAAATCGTTCTTACTGAAATTCTAACTTCCACTGCCCTGCCCCAGACGAGCTAGCTGAGACACTAGTAAAGACTAGTGGTAATTTGTCAAACTCTTTCGTCTTACAAAAGTCAGTACATAACATGGTATTTCTTGTGTGTTATAAACCACAGTACACTGAGGTCTCAGGTATTGTATATATCTTCATATACAGTTTAGGGTGTATAGACAGTCTGTACACTTATTATAATATACATACACATATGGCGGTTGAAAGTGGTTACATAAGACTAAATATTGTTTAAAGCATTTCATAGTGTATTCCAGTGTGTTTGATCATTTTCCTTACATAAAATAATGTAGGCCTCACTCACCTGTTTCCCGTCAACATATGACTGCACTAAACGCATCAATCAGTAGGAGTATCCTTTTATCTGTTCAGTCCACACTACAGGGTCCGGGTGGTTGTTGACGATATCGGCTTGTTAGCTTGTCTTCCTTTCAGCCAATGGCCTGTTCATTTGCGAAGAAGAACCTTGCCCGTTTAGCTTTTAAGGCTGGATGATATCGTACTGCTATGGGGCATTTTTATAATGCTAGCAAACCATTCTAATCTCACTAACTACGCAGGTCCCTTATCTATTCGATGGTTATAGAGCAAAAGGATCTGGTGATAACAGGCTAGCTAGTGCTAGTTAACAAAGTCAGCCCCATACGCTTTACGTGTACTACAAACTAACGTCAGTGCAGGCTAACCCTTTTAACTGATGCTAATCAGAAAATGTACAGCATAAAACTCGCCCAGTTTCTTTAACACAAGACTAGAATTCTTACCAAGATTTAGAAATGTTTTGAATCAATCTAGTTAGCTACAATGGCTCCAGCAAGCTACATCCAGAACCAACCGCGGAGGTTGTGTTTACATGGCACTGCGACTGCGCAGATAGCGGTAATGATGCTTTTACTGTCGCAGGAAAATACCATACAATTCTAGTGTGATATACGAACAACCAGCCAAAAAATTGATTATCTTGGCATGAGAGATATAAAATACGATAATATATGAGCTTCAGTGATAGTAGGGTAATTAAGTTAATCAAATTTGATTTGCCTTACTGGGCTAACCTATTTAGATAGCCTATTTAAACGGTTAGACTTGTAGTGAATTACACATTTACAAGTAACCATAAAGGCAACATTAAGAAACGGCGCACATTTTGCTACGCAGTCTTACATTAATGTAGCCCACCAATGTTTATTAAACAGCACAAGTTAACGCAGTTATTTCAGACAGCAAAAAACCTTAGTCTTGATTGGGGTAGACAGTTTCCACAATAATAAGCAGTTCACCATGGGGGGCTCATTTCCCCGCAAGATGTCGCTGTAATGCACAGGGTGGTACAGTCCCATCATGTTTATTACAGAGAGTATTGGGTTGAAAATACCAGTCTCTTTACAAATAAAAAATAAAAAATACTCAATATTCGTGTCGGTCTGCGATATTTAGACTTAACACTATCATATGCAGCCTTATGGTTATACATACTGTAGCAGCGCAATGCAACATACGGATAATTATACAATAGAATAAATTATACACAAATTGTTGTATTGTATTAGAGACACTGCTGGACGCAAAACAGCAAATCTGACTAAATGGTTCTTAACCCGGAAGTTACACCCTGCAGCGTAGTCTGTGCAGCCAACCAATAGTGTTAAAAGACGCCTCCGCCAATGACTCAAGCGAAGGACGGAGGTGAGATTATCAGGGATTCTTAGCTGGAGCGGTGTCGCAAGTATAAAGGGAAAAATAACCGCAATGGGCAGCTCCGACTCAAAACTCAACTTCAGGAAAGCAGTGATTCAACTGACAACCAAAACACAGGTATATGCGCCTCCATATAAACGAACAAATCATTACATGTATATCTATAGAGAGAGAAAGAGAGAGGAGAGAGAGGCAGCCGAGGAGCGCAGAGCATCATAGGGGAGATGACGCTTCGATCACGTTTATTATGTAGCAAAAGAAAAACACAGCCTCACATTTCATACACATCCATTCAGATCAAATATTTTGCACTTAGACTTGATTATATTTTTTTATGTAAACACAGCTGATTGCATGCACACAATATAGCAGAATTGCCATCCATCCAATAATCTCAATGTAATGTTTTCCGCTAAGCATTGGAATATTCATCCAAGCTGATCATTTGTAATTTTGACAGAGACATAAATGATGGCGTAGCGAAATCAAAGCTGATGACGTAGGGTTGAATATAACAACGTTTGCAGATGCGGCAGGTGGACTGGGCTGAGATAACAGCCAGAAAATGCTTCCTCACTGTTGCAACAATAGAGGTTTGTTTACATTGCAGGTCGCCATATGGGAAACCAAGGATGAGCTATATAAAAGCAAAACATTACATCAGTTTTTATAGTAAAGAGAATATGATAGCCTATTTTAAAGCACTGACAGATCAGTTTGACCATTCCCCTCCTCCACATCTCCGTATTTTCAGTCATTCTCAGACATTAACTGTTTGTGTATCTACGTATTTTGCACAGCCTGTTGAAGCTACAGATGATGCCTTCTGGGACCAGTTCTGGGCAGACACCACCACCACAGTCCAGGATGTTTTTGCACTGGTGCCAGCTGCAGAGATAAGAGCTGTTCGAGAGGAGTCCCCCTCAAATCTAGCAACCCTCTGCTACAAGGTACTCATGATATGTAATTCCTGCATTGATGTATTGTTGATTTGTGATTTGCAGTGACATTGAGGGACATTAGGATGTGGGTGAATTTAGGCTGCATCCTGGAATTATTTTGTTATGTAACAATCTAGGATTTTCTGTTAGAGCCGTGGACTGGCATCTGTCAGCATGGCACTGGCCCATACACTCAGATGAGGGAACAAGTGAGTCAACTCCCCTTCCTTTCTCTCGGTTTCCCGTCTCCAGTTCCCTGCTTCCGTTCGAAGCCGGCTATCAGAAAGAAAACAGACTGGGTACTCACAGCTTCATTAAATAAAAAAGGAGGGGATGAGGGCCCTTGAAGCTGTGCTGATTCAAAGGGTTTTGTTACCTATTTTAGACAGTATGCTGTTGCATACTGATTAATTGTGGACAAGTTACATCTAAAAGTACCCAAAACAACAGTGAACTACTTTCAGTGAAGGTATCTCATTATCATGCAATTTGTGATATGTTGTAATTTTGTTTTACAGTAACAGAATCTTTAAAATCCAGTTAATGGCACTGAATGGGAGAGCATTTAATAAGATCTACTGTCTGTACTGGTTAATCTATTCAGGGCAAGCCAAACAGAAAACAAGCACAAGTCTGATTGACGCAACTGGATTCATCACCAGGAACAAACATGCTATAGCCATCTTTTTAATTAAATCACTGAGCTAAACATAATGTTTGGCTGTATAGATTACCTGGTGACATTTTCCATGCCGCACTCATTTACATGCAACATTGATTCCTTAGGCTGTGGAGAAGCTGGTGCAGGGAGCTGAATCTGGCTGCACCACAGAGAGGGAGAAGCAGGTGGTTCTGAACTGCACACGTATCCTGACTCGTATCCTTCCATATATCTTCGAAGACCAGGACTGGAGGGGGTTCTTCTGGTCGACGGTGCCAGGTGCTGGACGAGCTGGGGTGAGTCAGAACAGGGATTTATAAAAAGCATCAAGAAATGGGCTTTAATTATTTATTATTAGACACAGAAAAAGATGTTAGTTATTAAAATATTTACTAAACCAGATACAAAAATGTACTGTTCTCATCATCTTTCTTTTATCTGCTGATCCTGACTTCAGTGGTGTATTCTATTGAACCCACTAAAGAAATGTGACTTGTTTTGCTTTGTTCATCAGTTCAATTGGTTTCTTCATCCTGTCATTTAATTTCATTTCATTTCACATGTTTATTTCAAACCTCCTACCACATTTATACACGTAACAGATGACGACTGGACAACACATGGTTTGAAAAGGGGATAGAAGAAGTATTGCTTTTAAAACTCCAACCCCTCACACCACACACAACCCATCACAACATTTCACTACACCAAAACAAAACAATACAGAACATTATAGAACAAAACAGAACAATACAGAACAGTACAGAATAAAACAGAACAATACAGACCAATACAGAACAAAACAGAACAATACATGACATTATAGATCAACACAGAACATTACAATATCACATCCTCACAAGACAGGAACATAAACATAAACAGGCCCGGACACACTCTGACCCCATACCCACTCCCCCTAGTGGAACCCACACTGTTTAGAGCCTCAATGTCACTGCATCTCCTCCAAGTACTGCTTCATTATTTGTTTTTTAAACATTCTATTAAACTGAAAAATGTTTGCACACTCTTTTAATTCATCTGCTAAACCATTCCACAGTACTACTCCCCTTACTGAGATGCATATTGATTTTAAAGTAGTTCTTACCTTTGGTTGGCACAATTTATTAATACCTCTGAGATTGAATTTATGTTGAGAATCTCTGTCTTTGAATATTTTTTTAATATTACCTGGAAGACATTTTGTTGATGCCCTAAACATGAGTTGTGCTGTTTTGTAATCCACCAGATCTAATAATTTTAAGTCTACTGACTGGAGAAAAAGTGGGTTGGTGTGGTTATTAAGGAGATATATTGTCCTTTCCCCTACAGAGCAGGAGATACAATGCAGTAAAGACAGTTTTAGGATGGTACTCCACAGTTTCACCATTTAACATTTTTTGAGCGACTAGAGAACAACGTTTCATAATCTGGGTCTAGTCCTAAACCGACTCTGTGTCTATGTTTTCCAGGCAGACGAGCTGGATGATGATGACGGGGCTCGACCACTGGCTGAGTCGCTGCTCTTGGCTATCGCTGACCTCCTCTTCTGCCCCGACTTTACAGTACACAGCCACAAGAGGGGTCCAGTGAGTACCCAGAGTCCTATTAGGCTATCACTGTGCAGTTCAGTGTCATCAGGCCTTTTTAAATTTATATCACAGTACATAGAAACACATATTAGCTAATGAAGTTTGAAGTTTAACAAAGGTTAATTGCCTTTGCAAAGTTCCCTTCTTCCTTGTTTACTCAACTAACCTGTTACACTAGTTACTCTGATGACAGAGGGTAAAATAAGAGCGTAGTAGTGTAGTGTCAGCCTCACCAGGAAGAATTCCTTGTTTCTCATGACCATGAAAGGAATGCTGCATGTCAGAAAACAGCACCTTCGCAGATCACAATGAATTGTCTCAACACTTCACTGTCACTGTATCATCACATCATGGAAAAAGGTCTTGAGATATCTATTATCAAGGAAAAGGAAAATGAGACTGAACTAGCAAAACACTAGTCATTTGTTCCATAAAACAAATTCTATTTATTGTTAGGGCTAAAGCAGGAAGAACGTTGACTTTCCAGTGGCACAGTGATAAGTAAGGTGATGTGTAAAACACTTGGCTCGGGTAAAGGTCAACATGAGTTTACATGGTGTTCCTTAGCAAGAGCTTGCATTGTTAAAATGTACCTACAGATCTCAGAAAGGGCTCATAGAATGCACTTACAGCCAGTTCTGTAATTGATAGCGATTCCAATGTTATAATTTTGCTTCTGTGTACCGCCACAGTGGATTTGAAATGAAGCAAACTGTGGACTTTGAACTTTAATTCAAGGGTTTTAACAAAGATTTTGTTAACAATTTAAGAATTATAGTCATCTTCTGATCGGTTTTGTAACAAGGTGAGTTTGTCCTGAGTGGGTTGCTGGTCCTAAGCACGCTAGTCGGATGATGGGGCTGCCATCTTAGTGACGTGCTGGAACCCCCCCAGGTGACCGGCCTGCCAAAGGTGTGACCTACAAGGAGCTAAGTTCCAGGCAGTAACACTCACCGGATCATAGGAATGTATGAGCCTCCTTGCCATGTCAAGGCTGGAACCCTTGAAGGAGGTAATTTTCAGACTCTCAAAAGTATGTGAACAACTAAGATTTTCATCCAAGTATGAGAAAGAATGCTTTTATTTATAATTGTCTTAGTTTGTCCACTTACTTTTGAGACTCTAAAATGGAGGGACTACAAAATTCCTAAATGGTTAAACCTCATGAGTTAAAGCAAAAATTCCACACTCCAATCACATCCTGTAACAGACTGAGTACAAAGCCTGAACCCAAATGCAAGACCAGTACGCAGAATAAGAATTGAGTGTGTTTATTAAACACAATCACAGGAGGAAAAACACAGCTCAGAATTATTAACACGTCTGTGAAGGCATGTGATACAGGACTCGACATCCAGGCTGTGAGCGGGGACAGCGGGCAGTCAGCACAGCCGAGCAGGAGAAATCCCGACAGCAACCTGACTAGGGCAAAACAGAGGAGAGTCAAAAAACAGGCCAGGTCATACACAGGAGAGCAAGTCAGGTGGCAACGGAACATGAGGAGAAGGCTTATTCACGTTTAAAGTCCAGGCGAGGGTCAAAACACACAGGTAAAACGTTGGAGGTTGAGGCAATCAGGGGAAAGGCAGAATTGGAAGTTGGATGAACGAACCAGGTCAGAACCAGACGAGCAGGCAGATGAGGAACAGGCAGAATCAGTGGTCAGAGACAAAAAAACAGGTCACAACAGGCAGACAGACTGACAGGATCCAAAAACGCTGGTGAGTAAGCACAACGAGTATAGCAAACAAACAGGGGAAGACACAGGGTTTAAATACACAAGAGGGCGGGAAGACAATTAGACACAGGTGGAACACATCAGGGTGGAGTCAGGCAATCAGGAGCAGGTGAAACAATCAAGGAGGGGAAGTAAAGACACCAGACAAGACACATGAGGGAAACTTAACAAAATAAAACAGGAAATGACAGACAACATAAAAGACAGACAAGACAGACAAAATCCAGACACTGTCTGGGAGCCGACATGACACATCCTGATTCTGTCATTTCAGATCTGCTGCAGTGGTATGTACAGGAAACATGACCAAGTTTGTGTCACTGTCCAAATACTTATGAATCTGACTGTGTTTGGCTGATTTGTGTTGATAGATATTTAATGTCAGTAATACATATGCAAAGGAAGGCTCATTTTGGTTTTGATAACAGAATAAGGCACAGTAATGAATCGCTCTGGTTTTTCCAGGACTCAGTGGAGAGCATGCAGTCTATAGACAGTTGTGAATACATCTGGGAGGCAGGGGTGGGCTTTGCGCAGTCCCCCCCTCTCAACTACATCCATGACCTGAATAGGTGAGTCAGGCTGCTGCTTTACTACATGTATTTTTTTCTTTCTCATTGTGACTAACACATTTTTTCCTCACCCTCTTCAGGACAGAGTTGCTGAGATTGTTACTCACCTGCTTCTCTGAGGCCATGTACCTGCCTCCTTCATCAGACCACACCATCCAGAACCCCTGGGTGACTTTCTTCTGCTCCACAGAAAACAGGTAAAGGAACAAATGTATTCCATATGTGATGATCATCCACGCAGCTGTCCATCAGTTAAAACTGTGCTTTTTTTGCAGACATGCTCTACCTCTGTTCACCTCTCTGCTGAATGTGGTGTGTGCCTATGATCCGGTGGGTTACGGCATTCCATACAATCACCTGCTTTTCTCCGACTACCGGGAGCAGCTGGTGGAGCAGGCGGTGCAGATCCTCATCGTCACCCTGGAGCACGATGGAGGGGTTCCCCAGCGTCCTGCTTCTCCATCCAGCATAGAGGAACACGAGGTAACCCCCCCAAGAAGAATCAAAAGAAACCAGTCAGCTGGAGGCGTGTCCATTTACAGTGTATTTTGATGTAATTTTGTATTCAAGTCTCCTGTCTTTGTGCAGTCCACAGGTCCGGAAAATCTTTTTGTTAATTATTTGTCAAGGATTCACAGAGAGGAGGTACATCTGTTACCAGCTCTATGAAATACACAACCATCCCTGTTTAGATCACTTGAAACCAACCGTGTTTTTTTTGTTTTTCCATTGGTAGGATTTTGACTTTGTGTTGAAGGGTTTAGCTCGTCTACTGACCAATCCTTTGGCTCAAACTTACCTTCCCAACTCAACTAAGAAGATCCAGTTCCACCAAGAGCTGCTGGTGCTTTTCTGGAAGCTTTGTGACTTCAATAAGGTTAGAAAATATACATTGATAAAAAAAAGATACTCTGAGAAAGTGTTGCTTTTGCTTAGTGAAATCCACATTTGTGTTCCCATGACAGAAGTTCCTGTTTTTTGTGCTGAAGAGTAGTGATGTGTTGGATATTCTGGTTCCTATACTCTACTACTTAAACGATGCCAGAGCTGATCAGTGTGAGTATCATTCATTGTGTTGGTTAGTTTTCCTGTATCCAACAAGCCTGAACCTCACATGTGCATTGATAGTAGTTGTTTACATGTAAAATCAGGCTTCAGTTTTGTTGGTCATCTGATGTATTGTGTCCTTGCTGCAGCCCGTGTTGGACTCATGCACATCGGCGTTTTCATTTTGCTGCTTTTGAGTGGGGAGCGAAACTTTGGCGTTCGCTTGAATAAGCCCTACTCCATCCATGTGCCTATGGATATCCCTGTGTTTACAGGGACTCACGCTGACCTGCTTATAGTGGTGAGATGCCTGCTCGGCTATGTCGCTGAAATAATGCTCTTGATTACTACTTAATGGTAAAAACATTCCATGCTCACAGCTGTTGTCGTGTTTGTTTTGTAGGTCTTCCACAAGATTATCACCACAGGCCACCAGCGTCTCCAGCCTCTCTTTGACTGCTTACTCACCATTGTTGTTAATGGTGAGCAGCTTTGACGCCATCTGTTGACAGCTAAACGCCTCATATTTCGGATTTTTGGAAGTTTAAACATCTCATAAGAAATAAATGTCACTTTCTATTTCAGTAAAGTAATTCTGTACTCAATTACACATTTATCTTTTTAACATTTCTGCTTCCATTTCAGTGTCTCCCTATCTGAAGAGTCTATCAATGGTGGCAGCCAACAAACTGCTCCACCTGCTGGAGGCCTTCTCCACCAGCTGGTTTTTGTTCTCTGCAGCCCAGAATCATCACCTTGTGTTCTTCCTACTTGAGGCTTTCAATAATATTATCCAATACCAGTTTGATGGTGAGAGGATTAAGCTTTGACACATTTGATACAGCTTTTTTTTTTATCTTAATAAATGTGCTTGCAGCTCTCAGAATGACCCATTTTTTATTGTTTACAGGAAACTGCAACCTGGTTTATGCCATCATCCGTAAACGTAACGTGTTCCACCAGCTGGCCAACCTGCCCTCTGACCCCTCCTCCATACAAAAGGCTTTGCAGAGGAAGAAGAAATCACCGGACGTCATCTCCCGAACCAGCTCCCAGGAAACTGTATCCATGGAGGGCTCACATCCTGCTGTTCCAGCCGAGCCTGGTACACTGAAGGCCAGTCTGGTGGCTATGCCAGGTACCAACTGTGCTCTAATTTAATAGAGTCATTCTGGAGAACTTAATTTTAAGATACGGAACCTACTGACTGAAAAAACTGTTCAAATGCCTACATGGAAAAAAATAGGACCAATGGCCCTGTAGCTTACCGGCCAAATTGAAAGTTTTGGGAAATGTATCCAGATGCAATTTATTATCACCCAGTTATGTGTATTTATTATATTACAGAAATAGCTCATGTTTTGGTCATATTCCAATCAGATCTGTAAAAAATTCAAATTCCAACTTGATATCATTGATACTTACTGATTTATTGGATCAATCCACTTCCTATCTGTTATAATGGGAAAATTTTTCAAAGTCACACCAAATCCAGAATCAGATCTGGATCGAAATCATTTCAATACGTTGTATTGACATCATCATACAGAAGCTGTATACCAAGTTTGAAGTCAATCAGAAGTGTAGTTTCGGAGAAGACGACGATTGAAATTTTTTCCCCATAAGAGCCCATGTTAAATTTTCCGTAAGTTCCTGGATCCAGAGGAAGATCCTGATCTGCATGTGGTCATTATGTTTTGGTCATGTCCCCATTAGGGCTGGACTGTAGAAATTTCAACTTGATATCATTCATATTTTTACAGAGTTACAGTTAGAGTTAGAGTTTTACAGTTATTGCATCCATCCACTTCCTATCTCTTATAATGGGGAAATTTTTCAAAGTCGCACCAAATCCAGAATCAGGTCCAGACCCAAATAATTTCACTAAGTTTTGTTGACATCATCATAAAGAAGCTGTATGCCAATTTTGAAGTCAATCGGAATTGTAGTTTAGGAGAAGAAGACGATTGAAATTTTTGTAATGGACGACAGATGACGACAGATGACGACAGACGACGCTGGACGCTGCATGATGAGGATAGCTTACGAGCCTATCAGCCAGTAAGCTAAAAACTACATAGAAATTTTAGTTTTGCTAATTCATTGTATCTTGCAGGCATTGATAAACTGACAGAGAAATCTCAGGTATCAGAGGATGGCACCATGGTGTCAGTTCCAAAGACGGACTCTCCACATACAGTCCCCCCAGACCAAAGTGCAGTTGCTGGAACCAGTGACACCGAATCAAACTCTGGCAGAGACAATGAAGTGAGTGTGACTGCACACATTCGTTAATAAAACGTACTTGAAGCCTGCTCATAACTCTGTCTCTTCACTTCATCAGGATGTTTTCTACACTGAAGCGGAAATGGAGAGAAGACGTTTATCAAGTGCATCTTCTACGTCTTTCTGGGCTCCCACACCAGATTGGGTCAGTGACCTCTCTCACCTCTGAGCCACCCCTTTGGTGTTGAATGTTGGGTAATTTCTGAGTAAGTGATCTGGTTGTACATTTTGTCTTTCAGGTTATGTCCTGGAAATGTAAGCTACCCCTGCAGACTATTATGCGGCTGTTACAAGTTCTGGTTCCCCAGGTGGAGAAGATCTGTATTGACAAGTATGTGAACAAATCTCTCTCCTTTTATCACCAAGTACAAAAATAGATCACCTGAAATCCCTTTGATTTGTACAAAAAACCTTTTACAAGTGTGCTCATGTGTTTCATTTCAGAGGTTTGACTGATGAATCAGAAATCCTGAAGTTTCTCCAACATGGTACACTGGTAGGCCTGCTGCCAGTTCCTCACCCTATCCTCATCAGAAAATACCAGGCCAATGCAGGCACTGCCATGTGGTTTCGCACCTACATGTGGGGGGTAGTTTATTTACGGTGAGTTCTAAAAGCTAATAAAAATAATCTTGACAGTTACTTTTACACATCGACTAAAATTCTCATCTTATTGTTTTTCTAGCAACGTGGACCCTCCTATCTGGTATGACACTGATGTACGCCTTTTTGAGATTCAGAGGATGTAAACTTCTTGACACAAAAGGGAAAAGGGGACTGTTCACCTTCAGGATTCCTCTTCCTTCAGTATCTTCTGGTTACTGCAAAAAAAAAACACTGTGTTGAACTTGCCTCATAATCATTATCATAATGCTTGTCCCTGATGCCCTGATTGGGTTAAGAGAGGTAGATACAACTCAGATCAAGAGAGGGGAAACGTTAAAATGTCAATATTGTTTATAAAGAAACTGTATTTGTACATTTTCTCAGACCACAGAATGTCATCCATAGCACTGACATGACTGAAGCATTAGCAGAAGAGTTATGCACCTTACTTGACAGAACAGAAGATGAAGGGGAAACACTGTTCAAATATATCAGCCAGACTTGTTTTTCAAAGATATGGACATGGTGCTTTTCCAACAGAGAGCTTGTAACATATCTTGGAGGGCACAGTGTTGGTGTTTCATGTTGTTCATTTGTTGTACTTGACCTGCTTCAAAGTGATTTTGCACTTATTGTAGTAGTTTGTGATAGTATAACTTACAGGATTTTAACATTAAGACAAATTGTATGTTTTGTTGTGTATAAGCAAGTTGGAGGTTTGATGTAGTTGGCCATGCTTAATATGCTTGATGTTGAAAACTGTATTTTCCTTAAATTATTCTAAATATATATATTGATATGCATCTGTGAATTCTGTGTTGGCATTACTCAATGTGCACTTAGTCAATGGGTCTTAAGTGAGGATTTATGAACTGATTTTTTTATTTTTTTTTGCTTTGTTCACTTTGCATGCATCATGCTAGTGTGCCATGCAGAGTCAATGTTACAATATTAATATTATTATTAATAATGTCAATATTACACTGTGACCACTAGATGGCACCAAGTCAGCAACAAATATGGTACAGATTTGAGCCCTTCCTTGCTAGAATTAAAAAAATGTTGGAAATGCAACTGTCAAGAAAGCTTTGTAAAACAAACAGCATAAATGGGATTAGGATGGAACACCTTGTTCAGCATTAACTAGTTCACTTAAGTCCATTTTATTACTTTATCATGAGGTGCCTTAAGCTAGTATTTCATTTATTATAATGTCAGGTGAGCAGGATTTGCAGTGTAGCACAAAAATGATGGGCAAATGTGTAATTTAATATTTATTTCATTACAATTTATTTATTATTAAATCAGGGTAATTAAAACTAAATATCAAATCATTAAGAGATTAGGTACACTTCAAAGAGACTCACAACTGCGTGCATTCGGTAAAAAATGGCAAAAGGAAGTCCAATATTCACAATACTGGCCCACATGGTAAATTTGTAGAATTTTATCTCAGTGTTTTGCTCAAACTGTGGACGAGCACCAAAAGCAGGCATGATCCAGAGCTGTTAAGCAGAAAAAAAAAGAAAACATTAGTCTTATAAGCTGTAAGATAGAGGAGATAGAGTCCATTGCTGCATGAAGGTAAGATAAACAAAACTTACGATTATATTAGCTAGCAACAAAAAGGCACAGATTTCTTTCAGCACTCTTCTTTTCCAGTGTTTGTGCAGATTTGATTTTGGGGAATAGTTGGTGCAGCTGCCAACTTCAACAACATTTATCTCTGCATGTTCCTGGGGGGTATCAGCGTTTGTTAGCGGCATTGCTTCATGTTGCTCCTGATCCAAACCCTGAATGATGAAGTAGTTCTGCAAGCTGATCTGGAGCACCATCAGCACACCCCAGGCTAGGTTTAAGCCATTGAGCACGCCTCTAGCTCCAGTTGCCACTACAGCCACAATAGTGAAGTAGCTGATGAAGAACTGACCCAGTGAGGATCCCAACAGCAGTCCTACATCCAGCCTTTTTGAGGGGTTGTTTTCAGACACAGCTTTCTTGCGGTCTAGCCTATAAATAACACACCCAACCACACTGAACGCAGACATCAGGCTCACTATCACTATATTCATTACAAAGTGAACGAACAGAGCTGTGTTTCTCCTCTTAATGTCCTTTTCTATGTCCACTTCATAAAGTATAAATGTTACAAGCCCTGCAAGCACAAGCCCTGTTCCCATCAGAGGTCCCAAACACACATCTTTTACATGAAATTTAGCACTGTGGTGGCTGTGGGTCTTAGCACGTCGACCAACATTTTTCCACATGACGTATGCCATAGCAGAAGCAAAGAGGCTGTATTCTATGTTAAAGGGGTACAGGAAGCAATAGGCCTCTTTGAAAGTCTCACAAGCTGACAGATTGCATTTACATTCCTTGTGAGAGCTCTGGCTGGCTGAAATGAAGGTGAAAAGAAGGACAGAATTAAGTTATTTTGTTCTGAATGCTTATTATACCAACATTTTGACAGGTTACACATTAAAACAAATGACGTTTAATACCTATGTACTTCCTGTATGAGACACTAATATTTATTTCAGGAACCTCAGTATGATGAATTGATTCCTCAGTCACTGCTGCGATCCACACCATCAGATTAGTTGAAAGTGTTACTGCAAGGCCACAACTGACAAAGTTCACAAGTTGGATTAAAGTACAAATACTGTGAATAAGTAGTTTAAGATAATGAGGAAAAAGACAGTTACCGAGAAATTGTTGTTTGAAGCTGTACACAGTCCTTTGCATGACCGATGAAGAAGTATGTCTATAAGAGATCATTTTTTTTCACAGTTGGTACAAAATGCAAACAAGTAAAACATATTAGAGCATTTAAGGGTATTTTAAGACAAAAATAATCACCTGGACAAACAAAAATACAGCTTGCACAACTGGAAAGGCAACTTTAACAGCAGAGTCACAGTGAAGGTAGCCCACACTGGTGCAAATCTTAAAGACGTCCATGAGTAAACTGAGCAGCCCGAACAACACTAGTCCAGCTGCAATGAAAACATGCATATAAGTAATACAAACATCTAAACAGATGCACTAGATATGTTCTAGATAGACAGGTCTCACCTCTGAGCCACACAGGAGCTGCATGGCTATCTTTGGACTGCGGAGACTGATCCGTTCTGTAGGTGCAGACTATGTAAAACAGCATCCATAACATTGTGAGGAGGAGGAGGATGATGAGGAAGATTTGTCGCTGCACAGCAGTGATGGTCACACTCTTAAAGGCACTTCCACTGACTATAGCACAGCCCAGGAACAGGATGTTGATGCAGATTATGCCAGAAAGTAGCTGTCCAGTCCCACGTTGGGCCCTCTCCCTCACTACCTCTTTGAGTCTGACACAGTCGTCTCCAGTGTTTTCCACATTGGTAGTGGGACTCAAAGAAGACTGCATGTTGTCCATCTCTACTGCTGTTTCAATATTTGATGGATGGGCCTCAGCAGCCTCCCTTTTATCATTTGGCATTTTGCTATTGAAAGGACACATTAAACCATATAGTTGTGTGCCTACTTGGGTAATATGTTGCTTTTGAGAAGGTGGTAAAAAAATTATTGTTATTATAACTTTCATTTAACCAGGAAAAAAAACTCATTGAGATTAAAAATCTCTTTTTCAAGAATGTCCTAGCCAAGACAGCAGCAGCAGCAGAAAAAATATAAAAGAGTAGTACATAAAAAAAATATACACTTCACAGGCTGCATACAGTTCTTTCTTAACTGGGGTCACTGTTGTTTCACCCTAATCATCCTCGAAGTAGAGTTAGATTTAAAAAAACAAACAAACAAACAAACAAACAAACAAACAAAAAAAACAGCCTTAACAGTAGCAATAAACGTAAATGTAAAATCCTTTTAGCTAGAAATGAATCACTTTTTTTCCCCGATTTTTTACCTGGAGAAGAGTTTATTGCAGGTCCGTGGCATATGTCGAGTTCTATTTTTCATATTCCGAGCTCTTTTTTATAACCTCACTGACATGTTTAAGAGGAAAACTTCATCTAAACACCGCCGTGAACTGGAGCTGGTCTGTGTCCCCGTCAGTGAACCACGCAGGAAATGCACGCGCATCACGCAATGTGACGCACAGAAACAGGTGTAGTTACTTTCAGGTGATTAATAATGTCGTTTTTCATCACTTACATACTTTCACCACAAGTAAATATATGTTTGTAGTTGAAGATTATTACCGTTCCTACATAAATCACGAATAGAAAGCGAATAAAAATGATTCTTCTTCTTCTTCTTCGTGGGTAGCTAAAGTTATTCGACACTGAGGTGTAAATTGTAATTCCAGTCCCGCCAGGATTTCGCCGGATTTTTTTTTTTTTTTTTTTTTTTGATTGCTGCGGCCTAAAATGCCTGATTTTGCGGCAGCTTTTCCAAAAATTTTTGCTGAAAGTTGCGATAATGTGAGGCTTCTTTCAATACAGTCAAAGGAACATGGGTAATTGCAAATTACCCAGAACAAGGCATTTTTTTCATTCTTTCATTTATTTGTTTTGAGCAGCCAATCAGAGTGCAGTGTCACAGAACGTCAGCCAATGAGAGTGGAGCGTCACAGAACACCAGCCAATCAGAGTGCAGTGTCACAGAACGTCAGCCAATAAGAGTGGAGCGTCAAAGAACACCAGCCAATGAGAGTGCAGCACCACAGAACATCAACCAATCAGAGCACAGCATCACAGAACGTCAGCCAATGAGAGCGCAGCGTCACAGAACGCCAGCCAATCAGAGGGCAGCGTCACAGAACGCCAGCCAATCAGAGCGGAGCGTCACAGAATGTCAGCCAATGAGAGCGCAGTGTCACAGAACGTCAGCCAATCAGAGCGCAGTGTCACAGAACGTCAGCCAATCAGCGCGCAGCGTGACAGATCGCCAGCCAATCAGAGCAGAGCGTCACAGAAAGTCAGCCAATGAGAACGCAGCGTCATAGAACGCCAGCCAATCAGAGTGCAACGTCACAGAACGCCAGCCAATGAGAGCACAGCGTCACAGAACGCCAGCCAATCAGAGCACAGCATCACAGAACGCCAGCCAATGAAAGAGCAACGTCACAGAACGCCAGCCAGTCAGAGCGCAGAGTCACAGAACGCCAGCCAATCAGAGTGCAACGTCACAGAACGCCAGCCAATCAGAGCGGAGCGTCACAGAACGTCAGCATATGAGAGCGCAGCATCACAGAACGTCAGCCAATGAGAGCGCAGCGTCACAGAACGTCAGCCAATCAGAGCGCAGCGTGACAGATCGCCAGCCAGTCAGAGCGGGGCGTTACAGAATGCCAGCCAATCAGAGCGCAGTGTCACAGAACGCCAGCCAATCAGAGTGCAGCGTCACAGAATGCCAACCAATGAGAGCGCAGCGTCACAGAACGCCAGCCAATCAGAGTGCAACATCATAGAACGCCAGCCAATCAGAGCGGAGCGTCACAGAACGTCAGCATATGAGAGCGCAGCGTCACAGAACGTCAGCCAATGAGAGCGCAGCGTCACAGAACGCCAGCCAATCAGAGCGCAGCGTGACAGATCGCCAGCCAGTCAGAGCGGGGCGGTACAGAAAGTCAGCC
Organism: Sphaeramia orbicularis; assembly: GCF_902148855.1. NCBI lineage: Eukaryota > Metazoa > Chordata > Actinopteri > Kurtiformes > Apogonidae > Sphaeramia > Sphaeramia orbicularis. The sequence goes on along the minus strand of NC_043964.1, from coordinate 27,184,855 downwards.
AATGAGAGCGCAGCGTCACAGAGCGCCAGCCAATGAGAACGCAGCGTCACAGAACACCAGCCAATCAGAGCGCAACGTCACAGAACGTCAGCCAATGAGAGAGCAGCATTACAGAACGCCAGCCAATCAGAGCGCAGCGTCACAGAACGCCAGCCAATCAGAGCGCAGCGTCACAGAATGCCAGCCAATGAGAGCGCAGCGTCACAGAACGCTAGCCAATCAGAGTGCAGCGTCACAAATCGCCAGCCAATCAGAGCAGAGCGTCACAGAACATCAACCAATCAGAGCGCAGTGTCACAGAACGCCAGCCAATCAGAGTGCAGCGTCACAGATCGCCAGCCAATCAGAGCGGAGTGTCACAGAACGCCAGCCAATCAGAGCACAGCGTCACAGAACGCCAGCCAATCAGAGTGCAGCATCACAGAACGCCAGCCAATGAGAGCGGAGTGTCACAGAACGCCAGCCAATCAGAGCGCAGCGTCACAGAACGCCAGCCAATCAGAGCGCAGCATCACAGAACGCCAGCCAATGAGAGACTAGCGTCACAGAACACCAGCCAATCAGAGCGCAGCGTCACAGAACGTCAACCAATGAGAGAGCAGCGTCACAGAACGCCAGCCAATGAGAGGGCAGCGTCACAGAACGCCAGCCAATCAGAGCGCAGCATCACAGAACGTCAGCCAATGAGAGAGCAGCGTCACAGAACACCAGCCAATCAGAGTGTAGCGTCAAAAATACATGCAGTACATTATTCGTCCCAAACAGGGAAATAAACCCAGTGAAAAAGTCTTTAAAAGACTAAGAGATATTAAAAAAATCATGTTTTATTAATAATTTATCTATCACTTTATTTGTACAACATGACATGTACATGTTCGTTCAAACTATAAATACGTTAGGTTAGGTGCTTATGTGATGCAATCTTTAATAAACTCTTCTTTCATGTTTATTTTTTAATATCTTTTTTTATTTATATTTTTTTATTATTGTTTTTTTATTCATGAGACTGGTGAACCTACTGTATTATTCGGTTTTTAAAAATAAGATAGATATAGCCAACAGTTCATGTAAAGATACAGATGTTTACAACATATAAGGGTTAATATTTACTATTTACCTCTGCTTTTTTTTTTGATGTAATATAGTTCTAAAGCAAAACTCCAGTTACATAAACTCCAGTTGTGAACGCCTAATGCTCTGGTTCAGTTATTTCTCCATCACAGTATTATCCTTGTCAAAGTCCCCTTACCTTTCCCTCATCAACTCTGAGGGCTAAAATTCACTTTGTGCCTCTTATAGCCCACCTACTAAAAGGTGCCACCATAGAAAGATACTATCACTGCTTCACCTGTCTGTGGACATGCTATGGCTGATCGCTGATCGTTGTATGTGCACAACAATCAAGCTCATACAAAATAATGGGCAGAGTGTTACTGTATGTGTATTGCATGTATTTCTTGTATTTGCTACATGTATTCTGTGTCTCTCTATTTATTGCTGCTCAACAAATATTCCAGCACTTCTTTTTGTTGCTACAGGCCACAACCTAGAATGATGAAAATACTTGGATCAGGAATTTTACTTTACTCTCGCCTACACACACTATAGCTGGTCAAGGAGAGTCAGACATATATTGAAGTAAGTGTGTATTTTATACAGCAACAGCATCCCACCCTTAGTTCAGATTCTATAGATTATGGTTTCATCATTATTCTCTGAAGATTCTTTCTCGTCTAAAGTAATTTCTAGGTCGACTGGATCTTTTTGACATCTTTAACAATTGTAACAACTAGCCACACACACAAAGCTTTTTATTTCCTGTGTCCCAGCCTCAGTTTACACCTGAGGTACAGTGTGAGAAAATATACAATAGTTCTATACCTCTAACCTTAACCCAGTGCACAAACACACCCTACAGACTCTAAAGCCCAGGTAGCAGGCCAAGGTAAGAAGAGAACAGAGTGGAGGTATACAGCACCTACAGTCATACAATTTGCACAGTTGTATTTTTTTCAGGTCCTGTGGACACAAACAGCTTGTATTTAGTACAAATGTGTAGGTGGGTGTAACTTTTGCAGCAATTGGAAATGATTTATTTTATATGTTCAGAGAAAATAACCCAAGGTCAAACAATCTAAATGAACAATCAACTATAATCATTTTGATTTTAGTTGACACTGCAGACTTAAAGTCTTCAGTTCTGCAAAGACATCGCCCATTCTAACTGTTTTGAAAGAATCTAGAGTTTTTAACACAACTCAGACTGAGCTAAGGGTTTGCTCTACAGGCCAGGATGACTTTGTCAAGTAAGTATTTAACTGTAAATTATGCAAAAAAGGAAAACAAATATGTGCCTCAAATGTACTTTACGGGTTGACTTTAAGTCATCTTGACACTAAGGTTAGCAAAAAAAAAAACAGACATAAACTGTGAGACTCAAACATGTTGTCTAAGCAAGTCTGTTATTGCAAACGTCAATCTTTGACAGATCACCTGCTGATGTGGTTCAGTGCAGCTTTACTAGACCATTTTGCACTTATGATTGTCACAAGGTGGGAAACAAAGGTCAGTTAATTCTCTCTTGGTCCGTCACAAATATTCAGGATGCTGAAGACACCAGACATGCTTCTTCTCTTCTGTCTTGTCGGGGCAGCAAATGCTCTGTACAAGCAGTGGATTCCTGACACTAACTATGAGAATAAGACCAACTGGGACAGAGGAGCTGTTCCATGTGGCAACGACGTAGTCCAGTTTTCAGCCCAGAGGAAGGTGTCTGTGTTTGTGGAATCTGCACATGCTGTACGGGAGATGAAGCTACCACTTGATGGAGAGTTCATCTTGAATTCCAGAGCTGGTTTTTATGTTCTTAGTGGACAAGATCCAGACTGTGGAGCAGGTGTCACTACCAAATTCAAAAATTCAGATTCTCTTGTGTGGTATAACCCAGCCCTGTGGCAGGCCGCTGCCACTTTGGACGACCTGCAGCAGAAAAACTTCCTATTTTCAGTCCATGAGGAGAGTGTTCCTTGTAAGCATGACGATGTGGTCTTCAAAGCCAGCTCCTCCTTCAGAGTGGATACCAGCTCCAGTGAAAAGGAAATCCCTGTTAAGTCTGTGTCTGTGCTGGGGAAGAAGTTTGATAGCTCTGATGGAACTGAGTTTAACGAGTACCTCCAGTCCCACACAGGCCGACTGCAGTTTCATGGGTCTTCTGATGTTGCTCCTGGAATGTCAGCCTGTGATGATCCATCTGGCTGCATCTGTGGGAATTCCGCAAACCTCCCACGGATCTGTAACACCGTAACATGTACTCCCTCAACCTGCAAGAAGCCCCTTCGCCCTTCAGGACACTGCTGTGATGTGTGTGGTGCAATTCTCACTGTACATTATGACTCTGGTTTCAACCTGCAGACCTACAGGCAACGAATCCAGCATCGATTTCTCACACAATACACATCAGTTCAGCTAGGAATGTCTAAAGTCTTCCAGTCACAGAGGTTACTTAATATAATCCCTTTATGGACATCAGCAGAAATCCAGGTGGTCATTCTAGATGGAGAAGGCAGTTCTCAGGCAGAGGCTCTGGTTCAGGACCTAATGAAAGACATTAATTCTCAGGGCTCTATCCTGGGAATCACTGGAGCTGAAGTTCAAACCTCTTCTGGAAACAACAGCAAACAGACCAACACTGGAATGGTGATTGGAGCTGTGTTTGGAGTTTTAATAATGCTTTCACTTATTGTCACCATAGTCGTCCTGGTCCGTAAGGGGGTTGTTCAAATGCCATCCATAAGCATGTTTCATACGAGCAGTGACATTGGAGAACTCGGTGGACCTATTGATCGTGGCTTTGATAATCCCATGTTTGACAAACCCTCTTTGATGCCTGAAGTTCCTAGTCTGTATGGGACTGAAGTTACCAACTCAATCTCTATGAGGCAGACAGGTGTACACTTCGTAAATCCAGTTTATGATGAACATGAAACTGATTTTAATGTTTGAAATTGTTAATGATTTCCCAAAGTGCTTTTTAAAACAATCTGATAGGTTTATAAGGATTCAGGAAACAAAATGTACTCGTGTAATTGCTGACAGACACTGCAGTTTTGAATAATAAACTAAATGTGTGAGACAAATAAAAAAAAATCACTGGCTGGCAAATGTGTACTTTGTTTTTACTCATCATCACATTTAAGAGCAATAAAGTTACAATAAATTCCATTTCGTGCAAAGGGAACATTCATGTTGTATTGTTACCACTAGATGGTAGTATATTTAACTTTCTTGACAAGAAATGTACAGTATTATGACTTTTTGAAGCTTGTTATGCAATCTCAACCAACATTTACAGTGCCCACATTCGTCTTTTACAAGCTCACATGGAAGGCAGCTGGTATTTTGGGCACTAACACCAGTAAACAAAGGAAAGGGAATCATTTTGCATTGAGCAGGAAAATAATATTGTCTTTCTTCTTAAGCCATGCCACAACATACAAGGGCTCTAAAAAGTCGACCTTATAGCTGTGAAGGAGTGTCATGGTATCAGTTACATTATAGAAAGACACTGAACCTTTGTGGAAATCTGCATATAAGCCAATCACGGGGATATCAGTGACCTCCAGGGGAGTCTCTACAGCGGCGTGCCAGACGGAGAAACCTCTGCTGTTTCTCCCCAAACACCAGGAGTAGTCATTCCCTGTGATGCTGCTGGTGCTTTCCTCTCCCTTGCGGTCGATGCTCTTATACGTGACTCCTACGTGAGCACCTTCCCCGCTCAGCTCGGCCTCGATATAGTGTCTCCCCAGGTAAAGGCTCTCTGAAGTCATCGCCTGTCGCCAATACTCAAAGCGACTGGGGTGGTCTGAGTAGCTGTGCTGCCAGGGGCTGGTGTTGGTCAGTTTTCTGTTGTCCGCAGTTACTCGCAGGAACTGATGAATGGTGTCTGGGTCAAAGGTCAAACTCCTGGCATCTACCATACAGGGGAAAGACAGTTATATAAAGACCAAAATCCTGTTCCTTTCAGTTGTGGCCCATCAGGTTTTTGTATTACAGTCAATGACAAGAGACAGTGAATTGTGCCGTGATTTATACATATAATGTTTGTTCATTTAAATCATAATTCTACAAGCCAAGAAAGTCACAATTTGTGTAAAATCTTTTGAACTGTCAGACTGTGAAAATACGCAAACAGAAAGACGATGAACTATAAACCGTATCGTAACATTCTCTCTCCATGATCTGTTTAACATGACCAGACTTGTAAGGATTTCCATTTCTTTCAATACTTTTTCACTTTGCTCTCAAAGAAAGGTAAAATGTGCCAAAGTAGCAGCCATTTGGGTGTTGGTGGCGTGTATCACAAAAAATACAGACTACCTTGCCTTGTAAAATCAGTTTTTAAATGGACAAACATCATACTTGTATATATCAGCGCAATTCTGATGGGATCAATCAGTGGTTTATCTGTCACCACTGACGCCATTCATGTTTTTTCCAGTATTAGGTCCAGTGGGGCACAATGAAATGGACAGGACCAAATACAGTCGCGGAAAAAATTATTGGACCACCCCTTGTTTCCTTCAATTTCTCATTCATTTTAATGCCTGGTACAACTAAAGGTACATTTGTTTGGACAAATATAATGATGACAACAAAAATAATTTATAAGAGTTTAATTTAAGTGCTTATATCTATCCATTTTCCATGTTTTCTTGATAATAACCAAAATCACTTCTGTTTGTACATCAATATCTATGACATTGTACTGACAAAAACAGTACTTTTAGGCATTCCATGTTTTCTTTTCTGTCTGTTTTAGTCACATGATGCACATAGGAGTTAGTACTTGATTGCATAACCATTGTTTTTGATGACTTTTGATGGTCTAATAATTTTTTCCACAACTGTATAACATGCTGCATGCATATAAAAAAATTGCATTTACATTTCAGAAAGTCCTCTCTGGTCTGTGGATCAGGAAGAGGTGAAGGCTGAGACTCTGGCATCTTATTCCCTGGTTTATCATTTAATAGAGACATTAATGAGCATATTTGTAACAAGCTTTGATTTACACAGTGAAATAAATTAATAAAAACATTATTATTATTATTTTTTTTTTTTACAAAGGATTAAAGCAAATTGTCTCGAAATAAAACATAAAATCTGATATACACCCACCACTTTTGCAAATCAAGTTCATTTTTTCACTGTAGCTGGAGAGCATTAGGTCACACAGTTCCTGTGTTGCATCCGTCACTATTTGGGCATAAGACCTTAGATGCTCCATCTGGTTGACGTACACGCTGGGCAGGGATACGTCTGCCTCTCTTTTTTTCCACTGGGAGTACTCCTAAAGTAGACACAACAAATGTAGCCATATGTTGTGACTCATAACAACCCTACATGGTTGCATCGTGACAGGAAGAGAAGATTAGATGCTGCTCCTTTTCGCCGTTCCAAAGCTTTTTTTTTTTTTTTTTTTTTTTCAGTGAAATTGTCGAAAATGCCTTGTCTGTGTGCACTGTAAACACAGCAGCCTCCAAAATAAACTGGGCCTCAAAGAGCATCCTGTGCTAATCCTAACATCATGTGAGACAGTTTGCCCAATTTGCTAGTCTATAATAAAATCTGTACTTATCTGCTATTACTTACTACCTCTTTTTTCATTACCTGCAAGAAGTCAATATCAGTCTTGGCTTTTGGTAGCTTATTCATTTGAGCCAAAATCTTCATCAGCTCCCCTTTTCTTTGCTCTAAATGTGCCTGTATGCCTTCTGCTTGTCTGAAGGCCTGCCTCTGCTCTCCCTCCAGAACTGCCATTGCCCCTTTTTTGGCCTCCTGCACAGCTGTCTGCAGCCTGGAAAACTGTTGTTCAATGACAGCACAAACCTCCTGCACCGAAGACTGAAAAGACAGAGAAAAAGAACACAGCAGAACATTAAAATCATCAGAATAACAGTATCTGCAGAAAATGGATTATGGAGTAATACTTTGCATACCTTAATTGTATCATGGTTGCTCTGTAGCTTTGTTATAGCTTTCTCAGTTGCTGACACACTTTGACTGATCTCTGAGTGTTTCTGCTGTAGTTCAGTCTGCGAACAATCATAATAAAACCCAGGGCAACACATGCTGCGTCAGGTTTTCCAATGAGACCATATGTGGCTAAGACATGCTAAAACATCTGACACATATTTTCTGGAAGTCTGTCAGCAGTTGACGTTTAAACCATCATTTCACAGCTAGAATTTCTTGGTTATAAATTGCACTGTGTGTGTTTTGTTGTAAAAACCTCAATCTTTGCGCGCGCCTCCCCCACAGATGCAGTTATGTGCCCTTCGTGTGCCTCTTTCGCACAGTCCAGACACAGACAGCAGTTATCCATCAGACAGAAGCACTCGAAAGGAAGACAATGAATGTCACAAGTCGGACAGTCGATGTCGTGGAGGGGCTCCACCAGTCGATGGTTCTGAAACTTAACCTTTTCCAGATGGGGTCTCAGATGCAATTCACAGTAGGAAACCAAACAAGTCAGGCAGGATTTTAGGGCTTTGCTGGGAGTGTCCATGCAGGAGTCACACAACACATCTTCAGGAAGCAATGAGTGACAAGTCTGGCCAGTGGAATCTATCAGCTCCTCCTTTACACTCTCTTTCAGATCCTCTTCACTGGTGCCGCTGCTGATAGTCGCCATGTTTGAGAGTGACCTTTTGTCGTGTCGTTCCAGTCGGGATGAATCTTAATCCTAAACCACGAGTCGTCTAATCAGTTTGAACATGAACCCACTGAGCTTTGTGTTGGACTGTTACAAGACCTGATTCTGCACAGAAAGCAGCCTTTTTTTCCTTTTCAAGTCCACATCTTGAATGAATAAACGGTGAATTGTGAGCCACGCCCAAGCTATTTTGTTCTAATCCAGCTGAAGCTTACTCATTTTTCAGCCTTTCTCTGTTTGCATTCAACAAGTTTAAGACACAAAGTAGATCAGAGCGATGAGGAGCAATGAGACGGAAATGACAACTGTGTTATGGCCCAATCAGGAAGGGGAGTGAACATCCTCTATTTTTCAAGCCAGTGACCTAGTTTTATTTTACAGATTGCACTTTTTCTAGCAAAAAAGACATCAATAAAAATAGTAATTATAACAATTCAATCTGACTTCTATGTCAAACAAACATAATTCATTATACAAATATTATTTAAAGAAACTGTTTGAGTTTTTATTACCACAAATTACTTTTTCAGATGTTGGTCATAGACTTTAGTGTGAGGCTCACAGTGTTTCCTTCAGATAACAGTGTCCTGTCAGATGCTTGGAGCTTCCAGATAATGATGCTTATATAAAGTATTTCCTGATTTCATGTCATGTAGTAACAATAACCGTTGTGTGTTCCGTCAGAGCAGTCAGTGTGTGACGATTATCATTGGCGGAAGATGCCAAAACATAAGATGTGCATTCCAAGTCTAGGCGTAACGGACAGGAAATGTCTCTGTAAACAGTTCAATGAACAGTCTCCTGTTCATTCACATACTTGTTCCTGAACAATGGCTTACAAGTTTCATAACAGTGTGAATCTCCCTTACTATCATCACTGACAACTGTTTGGTAATGACTCTTTTTATAACACACTCTGCATATTTTCATTGTGCAGAGGAAGTACTGTTAATATTGAACAAAGTGAGGATGGTACGACACAGATACAGCTTTTAATTCATAATTTTTATTGAAATTAAATGTGTGAAAATACTCTATCATATTAAACACTGTCCCTGTGCATATCTACAGTATGTAAATAAAAACCACTAAAGATAAATACTCTTGGAAGACTTATGAACCTACTTAAGTATTTCTTTCATTTAAAAAAAAAAAGTATATTAAAGTTTTATAGTGCTTAATCCACCTATAAAATTACTACAAGGAATTGGCCCTCATATTCCCCCAGGATCCCACACTTGGACTGACATGGCTTGTTGCATGTAAACATGTGCAAAAGTAAAACATGAGCAATAAAACAGTGAAAGGAAGATATTCTTTAACAAAATGAAGTTTATATTTAAAGATGCTTTTAAGCAAATGCTTCGGCACTAGCAATGCAGGCACATGATGTGGCAGGATTTACCCCACAGGGGCAAACACATTCCAGGGACACAGACAATCAGCTCTCTGTTCACCATGCCACATGGCATACAGTGACAAAGCATGGCACTGCACAGATAACTTTCGTTCAGTTTGTTTAACCATGCAGCGCAGGGGACACATATGGTAGTTTTCCATGCATCTGCACAACTGCACAACACAAAGAGACATATCAGTGATTCTCCCATGTCTAACAACCATCACTGAGAATTTATATCTCACTTGTCTCCTTTTGCACGACAGGTCCATTCTGACAGTGTCCTTTCTGCTTTGTTAGCAGTGAGTTACCAAGAGTGGTAAATCATCAAGCGCCCCCGGTCTCCATACATGACATTTACCACAATACTCCACTGACCTTTAAGCATGAGCGTATGCCGGAAGGACCATCTACAGCAACCTTTATTATCTGTAGAACACAGAGGAGACAAGAAATGAACCCATGTTTGTAACATTTAGAAATAAAATCTGTAGTGGTCTCATAAATATATGGATGATAACATTCTGTTACGTCTCGACTGGATTGAATTAAAATACAATTATATGGCAGAAATGTTGGCATTTTAGGTTTCAGATTTATGGCTCTTTAACACCATATGGTTCCGGATCAACTTGACTAATTCTACTTCTCTTTTTGCTTGTCAATTGGACAAAAGTTGTGGATAGACCTGATCCCTTTATGGTATTACTTCTAAGTTACTGAAATGGGCTAACTGCAGATTACTGATCATCTAGGACAGGGGTTCCCAAAGTGGGGTACATGTAACCCCAGGGGTACTTGGAAGAAGCCCAGGGGGTACTTGAAATTTACATACATTAAATAAGTCATCATGTACCGAATACAAAATAAATAATGAGAATTAATGCTGAAATATAAAACACAATAAATACACTTATACAATAGTTTTATTGTCAATCATCTTGTTGAAGCTTTGGCAACATTTTAAGAACATTTCTATTTTATATTATTCAAGATGAGTTTATTTGAGCTACATAATTATTTTTTGTTGATGAAAGGTTCATTTATTAATAAATGACCAATTTATTTATTTTTCTTATCAATGAAAGAGGGCACTTTTCAGTTTATATTTTGCACACAAAATTTACTTTAAAAGTTTTTTTTTTTAATTTTTTATATATTATAGTTAAATATATGGTGTTTGTATACAAAGTTTTGAAAACATAAACAGACACCTTTAGCACAGGAAAAAATTTTGCCTGATTTTTATCAATCAAAAATGCTGAAACGAGAGTTTGGGGGTACTTGGCTAAAAAAGTATATTTCAGGGGGTACTCCACTGTAAAAAGTTTGAGAACCACTGGTCTAAGAAAATCATCCTCTGTGCACCATCACTACATCAAACCCACCATCAGAGTCATCTAATTGTCTGAACTCTGTGTTTTTTGCACTCTCCTATCTTTTGTCTTGCTGCCTTCAATCTAGTCTATACAAATTTTATCTCCTTTCTGTGACAAGCAGCCACATTAAGAATTAAGAAAGATATTATAAACAGAATCTCTTCAATGTCTTAACTACAGTGAGGGGTATTATAGCTCCAGAAATCAAAGTACCCAGTAGCAAAAGCAAACAGAGCTGAGTAGAGTTAATACCATGTGGTGGAAAAGTGCCATTGGACCATCACTAGAACCAGTACTTACAGTTCTGTGTCCTCAATGGAGTCTGGGTCCTCTATTGTCTCCAGATGTGTTTTACAGGCATCTAATATCTTTTTCCTGGGCCCTAAGGGGATGTGAATACTCTTTAGGTCATTATCCGAGCACAGTAACAGAGCCTCCAGGTCGATTTTCTCCCTCCTGAAGATGGATAAAAATTCACTCATACTCTGTGTGGCCAGAAAAACCTCTAATGGACTTGAGTCAGGCTCATCATCATCATCGAGCCCTAATTCAACTTCATCCCAGGGTAGTTCCTCAATATTTCTCTCCTGCAGGCTACGTGCACTGCCAATGCTGTCTTCATCTATACTGGATGGGTACTGCTGCATCCTGCTGCGTAAACGCATAGTGTTGGCTGGCCGACCCACACTATTATCATTTTGACGACCAAGGTCAAACATCCCCCCACTCACATAGTTCCTCCTGAAAACCATGGTTCCCAGTCCGGGCCTGTTAAAAAGTGAGTCATGCCCTGAGTCTGTGCTGATCTCAGAATAGTCCACATCGTGCCCATGGAGATCTGGCTCACTCATGGCACGTGAAATGGCATCATCATCTCTGGGGAACATATCTCGAACGTTACGCCGGCCGCGATCCTTCGGGTTGATATAAGTTCCCTGTTTGACAAACATGACATCGTTGCCCAACTGGAGCCCAGTAAGGGAGCGCACGCTCTTCCTTCCGTCCTCATAGATTTTAAAGGTCCCATCTCCCTGTTTCCTCCTCTCCAGCTTCCTCTGAATCTTTGTCTTTCCCCGATTTGTGGCGTGGAGAGTAGCCTAACAGTACACAAACATAGTAAATGAGTCACATCCAGTGATTACTTTGATATCATTTACTTACTAGCAACAGTATGTGGTATTCAAGGTTTATGATCATGTAAAACTGGAGATAAGATGAAGCTATTCAGTTCTACCTTTATGTGTTCTTATTTGGAAACTATATTTACTGTCTCAAGTTCCAAAACAGTTCACTGTGCATAGTGTATAAGTTCACTGAGCATGTTTGTGGCTTTTATTGTAATAAATAGTACATGTTTTTCAATGTGGATTTGTGCATTTTTAGGCCCAGCATATTAATAAAGTAAGTTAAATGATCATCACATCATATAGTTGAAACATAAATATGGTAAATATGTTTTAATGTGGTGTATGAAGCCAAAATCAGAGGTATTCAAAGATGGCCAAAGTAAGCTCAGACCCTTATAGTAAAAACCAAAATTATGATTTTTGGCACAGGGACACTTTGAAAACTCTTCATACATTAACAAATAAACAAAATAAAATATAAAAACATATTCTTTCTTCAATAACAGATAAAGCAAATGCTAACCTGAGAATATGGCACACTGACAGGAGCTGCATTGAAGGTCCGCATCTTGTGGCTGATAGAGCTACTGTTGTAACTTGAAAAACTCATGACATCTGATGCTGAAGCCTCAGACACCTCCTTATGAAATTTCTTCTCCATGCGTTTCTGGTGTTTCTTTTGCATCTTCATGCACTCTTTGATTCGCCGTTCAGCATCTCGAAATGCTCGATCCTTTAACTTGCTGACCAGCTTGGGGTTGAGGCCTGTCTGCTTGGCAGCTATGGAGTCCAGGTATCGGACACAATCCATGTGATTCTTCGTGGCAGCCATGTCCAGGGGGGTGTGGTAGTCATTGTCCAGGCACCATATGTTGGCACCAAAGGACACCAAGAAGAAAAGGCAGTTGAGATGACCATTGGCAGCTGCCAGGTGGAGAGGTGTGTTCCCCCAAATGTCACACTTGTCAGGGTTTCCACTGTAGGTCATAAGAAACAGAAAAGATTCACTTGGACTTTTGACATCTATCAGATTTCTCAAATGCATACTTTCATCCATGTTCAAGCTGTTCACAGATGCCAGCCTCGGGTCACCTGCTCTCTATCTACTGCCTGAATGACTCACTCCTAACTAAGCAAGTGATTTTTGATTATGTTTTCCACACTGAGCTGCCGCTGTGGGTTGTTAATGAGGCCTTGATTAATAATTCAATGTCTAAACACTGCAAAAACAACCTCATTTCTTTATTATGTAACTATTCTTTTTAAAGGGTGTTAAACGTTAAATAAGAAGCTCAGCCTAAAGGGATGTGCAGAGACCCAATATTTGATGCCAGACCTAAAAAAATTTGAAAAGCAATAACCCTTGGCTGACTGTCCTCGACCTTAGGGTTACCCTGTCGTGAGCTGGACTGTTGCTGTCTGTAATGTGAGCACAAGCTTAGCAGCTCCGCTACACTACCTGGATCCAGTTTCAGGGGAGGCCGAATAGGTAGCGCCTGACTCAAAAAGCATAAATGTGTTAGCTGAGGTGATGTCATGCTGAATTCCTCAAGTCAAAGCACAGAATAGACGGCTGTTCAAAGAAAAACTTGGATGCATCAGATGATACCTGGCTTCTTTGTCCTATCTGAAACTAAATATTAGAATATTTTATATGAATTTTCTGGTTTCTTCTTTCCCCAGTATGAAATCCTGCAGTAGGTTGCAGACCTTTGGGTTTAACTGTTTACTGAACATGCATCTTGTCCGTGTCCTCTAATGCGGCCATGTACAGACTACTGAATATTTGATGCTGTGGACATGAAGCTTGTGTGGAAGTGCAGATCTATTATTGATGGAATGTGTTGTAGGGTTTTCACAAGGAATGTGTGTCAGATCTGCCAGACCGAACCTGGACGGCGATTATCCCATTCGATAAGACCCACTCTGATTTCAGCCCCTCAGCTCTTTGCATGGACATGATTGGATTTTAAATGATCAAATGGAGAAATAAATTGCTTGTGAATGCCATCACTGTGCAACATATTACAGCCCAGACTGTAAAGATAAATCAGTCTTCAAACAAAGGAATGACACTGTTAACACCGCCCTGAAACAAACACACACAGCTAAATAGACAAACTTAAAATACCATAAACCGAAGTCAAAAGATAAACAGTAATTAGCCCAGCACAATGTCTAGTATCTATTCCGAGGTGAGATATTTATTACCAGTAGAACTCAGATTGTACAATATGTTTGCTCTCAGTAGGGACCATCTTACATGATAGCTTTATGTGTCATAATTTATGTATTTTCCGATAAAATGCTGACCACAGCAGTGCGAGGTCTGCTCACCGACGCCTCCGCTGTTCTTTATCTCATTACTGGCTGTTTGCCTCTTACTCGCTATGACAGCTTGATGTTACACCAGGCTGCCCAATGCAATATACTTGCCAAATATAGCACTGCATGGTATCTTTCCCATGATAATGTCAAGCAGCATTAAACTTCTCTTCATTATTTCCCTGGGTCTCACGAGTTTGGCACCGCTGTGAATCATTATAGCAGCTATTAATGTTTCATTTTAGTACCACATGTCAATCAGGAGTGAATGTTTTCTGCTATCAATAGACGAATGTTATGTCCTTGGCAGATAAACGCCTGTAGGGCTTTGTTTACACTTATTCTGTGGGAAAAGTGGACTCGTTATGAACACTGGGTATTAAACTGTTGTATATGCTATTTGTGTATTTAAGGAGTGCAACTTAAAAATAAATGGTCTGAAGATTTCTTTATTTTTTAATGGTTTGAGTGTGCAAATGGATATGCACCAGATAAAAAGAGAGCTGGAAACCATTCACTCAATTAAGGGGATGCATAATGGGCCCATTTTTCCGGTTGACAGACAAACCAGGTCAACCAGAAAAGATGAGGAATGGACTGCCATGTGTTTTCTCATCAATTGTCCAGAATTATTACTTTGCAGACTGTGATAAATAAGTCTGACATTTCTTTGTACAGTCAGTCTAACCTTTCAGACTAGTACTTCCAATTTATAATTGGATGATTAACATAAAAAAAAATATATATATATATATATATATATATATATATACACTTTATGTAATACGTTTTCTCCTTAAGTGTGTTATGAAAAACAAATTATGCAACAAAAGGCAACTGTCTATCAAGTATGAACCATAAAACCCAAAAACCTGAACACCATGTTACATAATTATTACAATATGAGTTATAACTCAGTCAAGACATGAGTTATAGCTCATACAGGGAGTATAGGTAAATATTTTAAAGCCTGAGTAAATGGGGAACCATGGAATATTTGATGAGTTGTACAGTATGTGCTGTGGTAACACCTACTGTATGTGACTCATCTGTCTAAGTGGTCCTGAGATCAGTTGACCTTCAACAGCGTCATCATGGTAAATGCCAAAGGGGTGTTCAGTTTTACACACTAATTCTATGGTGCACGGCTTTGAAAGTGACTTTTCTTGAAAATTGTGGACTGTTAATGCAACTGGTAGTACAATCTGCAGAAAAACAGGTCAAGATGTTTCGCATTCATTTTACATACATCATAAAACACCATAAGGGTGAATGTAAACCTGCTACACCATGGGCATGTACAACCACAATGTAAATACGTAAATATAATTAATTTTTAATTCTAATTCTATATTTATATAAACACCAAATTTCTTAGTTTTCCTCTTTTTTTTTTTTTTTTTTTTTTTAATTTTCACTCATTTGTGGTTTTTCTACCTTTTTCTCTGCACTTGCTTGTTGTATGTTGCTGCTACCTGAAATTTCCCCACAGTGGGATAAATAGTCCTATCTTATCTTATCTTATCTTATCGTAAAAATATTGGCATTTACTTATTTTCTCTGCTTTTGGTGCTCAGACCTGGTCCATGTAATATAGAACAAACAGTGTCAGTGTCCTTTACTTTCAGTGTAGTAAAAGAGACTGCATGTTAAATTAAGAATGACTAGTGATGGCGGGTTAAAAAAAAAAAAAAAGAAAAAAAAAAGGATGACTAGTGATGGGGCCAGTTGGACCTAGTGTCGTTTAGCTTTAAAACAGCCTTTAAGTCACTAAATATGTACAAAACTTTTTAACCCTTATGTTGACGAGGAGGACACTAAACCGTACTCTCTGACATGCAGGTAGTCTACCAAACTTTGTACCCACCCCCTTCCCACGATCAGCCTCAGGGCCTCCAGGTTGCCATAATAAGCGGCCCATAACGTCGGTGTCATGCCATCTTCATCCGGCGCGTTCAGGTCCTTCCGCGTCGCCTCCTTCAGCAGGTCCAGGTAGCCGTCCCGGGCCGCCTTGTGGTACCTGTCATTCATGGTGCAAAGTTAATCCGCCATGCTTGACTCCATTCTGTTTCACCAAAAACATCATCGTCGTCATCCGGCGATGGAGAGCGAACAGAGCAGACCGGCTCAAGTCCCTCCGGAGCAGCTGGACGGACGCACAGCGCGTCTCCGGTAACCAGGGACGCACAGAGGCGCACGAGCTGGTTAGCACTGCTCCCGGTGGCCGAGGTGGTCCAAAACAGACTGAGGCTGTCCTCAGCGGCTGATTGGAATAAATAAATAAATAAATAAATAAATAAATAAATAAATAAATAAATAAAAACTCCATTGCATTTTAAACCACCATCATATTCAGACAAAAGATGACTCTACCATTTTTTGTCTGAAGATGAGTAGTTACAAATACATTATTCTTATTATTCTGATACAGCCTTTATCCATGCATGTAACATGTATTATTTTAATGGTTGTGACATTTTAAGAAAAAGAAACAAGAGTAGCAATGAAATGTGCATTTGCTATACTGGTGTAATTTTTGCACAGTTCAACAGTTAATAACCTTTCTGAATGCTCTCACATTAATAGCACAAGAAAAATACTACATTTTTCCATTTTCCCTCTCAAGTCTTTGTCTGTCAATTGCATTTTAACAGAAAAAAGACGATGAATGTATGTAAAACTAGCTGTCTCTATGGAATTAACACAAGGAAGAATCTGGTGTCATTCTGCCATTTAACCTGTTCTTTCCTTTTCAATGAGCTATTGTTTTCACTTTGTTTTCCATTACTGCAACAAAAGTAAGGAAACAGGTGACTGCGTACAAAGAAGGATTTCATCAGTGCCTTGGCGTGTTGTAAAAATGTGCTTTCAGAATCACTCAGTGGAAAATACTGTAGAAAAACTCAATTCTGATAAAATAAGCAAAGTTACTGTGGCTTGGAGACACAAACCTGATCTCCTACCCAACTGAAACCTGTGACAATAGGCAGATAGTGGTCAGGCTTTTCATGAACTACACCTTAGGGATTTTATGGAGACAAGAGACTGTGGAACATCTTTTCAAGAGTCATGAATAACATTAAAGACCTGAAAGCATTCCCCTCGAGCTCTGTATGAAAAAGACTCAAAGATAGACAAGTAAAACACGTTATGCCTATTCACACAATTTAAATTGTGTTTTGATTGAAGGGCAGAGCTGCATAAAAATATGGGCAACTCCAACAAAACTGAGAAAAACCTCTACAGTGCATAAATGCAAACAGATGTGGGGCTTTTAAAAATGTGTGGTATGATATCAAAAAAACTGCTGTTTTACAGAAAAGGAACCGGTTTCTAATATTTTGGAATTTGAAAGAAAAGGTTTTTCATGGAAACAGCTTTTGAACTTTACATGAATCCTGTATGCAAAACACTGTGTGTTTGGTAATATAACAGTGTTGTTCATAACAGATTTATTGACATTTATGACTCTGTACAGTAAACCTCCGTGTTATTGAAGGCATATAAAAGCCATGACAGATGAGGCACATCTCAGAATCCCTCTGCATCAGGAAGGCTCACAGGTATTATGAAATCTTTTGTTTAATTTCAGTGAGTCATTATGACTGTCGCCTGATTTCAGTTTTGGCAACTGAGGTGTGCAGTTATATTTCATTTTTATTTTACACACAATATTTTACTTAGATGTCACAGACATTTAACAAATCTTGATGATATTTTTGATTTTGATTTTGTTAGATATTAACCAGGATGGCATTCTTCCAAGAAAACTTTTTTCCAGAAAGTTGCATAGTTATTTAATAGGGAAAAAAAAGCGTATATTAGAGACAAAAGAACAGTTGGATACAAACATTGCAAAACCATGCTCAAAAGAGGAAGATATTAAATTCTAATTGTTGTTTGAAGCCTTTGTGTAACACCTATTGCTGACTTTCTTGATGGAAAGGTTTCACTAGGGCGGGATCTTCCTTTAAAGAAAGCAGAGTGGGTGTAGCTGTTAAACCGGCAATGGCTCATATATGACCTAATACAGCATAGAGGCCATTTGTAAGCAGGGAAATGAGAGAAGAATCATGTGTTTGAACACTGCCTATCCATGCAATTGCTTGATTTATGGAAGTCTTTGTGAACCTTGTAGGATGACGGTAAAAGACATGGAGACAGAGGAGGCCCACCTGTCCAACAACATCAGTGCAGCGGGTCAAGTACAGAACTCATGCAAACCCAACCTGCACACCTCCATCAATGGAGCTGCGAGGGAGCGGGAACAAAACTGGGGATGGATGCTGTCTGAGATCATTTGTGTCAATATTTTAATCCTGGGCTGCGCTTTGGTCAGTGGCAGTGCCTACAACAATGTGAACATCAGCCCTGCTAATCTGCAGGTTTTCCTCATCATCCTCCTCCTCCTCACCACTGGTTGGATGATTTATTATGCCATCTACACATCCAGAACAGAGGATGCAGTGGTGTACAAGGATGACCACGCTGGACCTATATGGCTCAGGGGTATGTAAATGTTTTCACCTGAAACTTTTTCCTTTACAAGGCAATTTTGTTTTGTAACCTCTTTACTTATAATGTGATATCCTTTTTCATTCAGGGGGACTTGTGTTGTTTGGACTACTCAGTATTATTATGGATATTTTCAAGATAGCCAGCTACGTGGGCTACCTCCACTGCGATTCTGCTGTTAAAGTGGCTTTCCCTGTGGTGCAGTTTGTTTTCATAATTGTGCAGGTAACAATGCCTTAAAATGGTTACACTGTAACCAGTGTTAAATTAACTTTTTTTGTGTAGTGTTTATGGGTACATAATATTAAGATGATTCTGGAATCAATTTTCAGACATACTTCATGTGGGTCCATGCAAAGGACTGTGTGCATCTACAAAGGAACATCTCACGGTAAGTTATTAACTCACTGCCTTTGTGAAAATGCATTGATTTAGCTAAAATAATATATTTTAGTAGTCATTCTAACCAAACCAGGCCCTTCTCTTGCATGTGTGTAATTAATTATAATACTATAATCCTGCTTTAAGATGAAATCAAATGACAAAACATAAAATGTAGGCTGATTTTGACAGCCAAACTTAAGTTACTCTTTTACAATTGCTATTGTTTCCTCTTGTTTCCCTCTTTATTTAGCTGTGGGATAATGCTGACACTGTCCACAAATTTAGTTTTATGGATGACTTTAGTCACAGAGGAGTCGCTACACCAAACAGAATTTCCTGAAGATCCACACACTAACACCTCAAAAATCCATGGACGAACTCTGTACATCAATAAAGGTAATCTAGCACTTTTAGTGAAAGATACTGAAAAATACAATCCAAATGAAATATCCAAACATAACTTTTTTTTTTTTTTCCTTGTGCCCTGTCATGCTTTACAGCAAGTTATGGAGATGATGATTGCAAGTGCAGCCATACTTCATGCAAAATGTTCAAGGAGGCATACTACTACCTGTACCCTTTCAATATTGAGTACAGTCTCTTTGCTTCGGCCATGGCCTATGTTATGTGGAAAAATGTTGGACGTTTGACAGAAGAACACGGCCACCACAGTTTTAAATTTAATCTGAAGGATGTATTTCTCGGTCCTGTGGCGGGAGTTTTGTTGGTGGTGGCAGGTCTGGCGACATTCATCGTCTATGAGATGGACATGAAAGATGATGACAATCACAAAAACCACGACAAAGCAGTGATGATGCACTTTGCGGTGAATATAGTGATTGTGACCCTGATGTCCGTCGCCACTGTGCTTGGTTGTGCTGTCTACAAACTGGACCACAGGGAGCGTGTGTCTGACAAAAACCCCACCCGCAATCTGGATGTGGGCCTGCTGGTGGGAGCCTCACTGGGACAGTTCATCATCAGCTACTTCACTATTGTAGCTATGGTGGGAACTGGAGCCAAGGGCCACCTGAACAGGCTCAATCTGACCTGGGCGATCATGATGGTGATCCAGCTCGGTCTGCAGAACTTTTTCATCATTGAAGGCCTCCACCGGGAGCCCTTCCATGAGGTGCACCATCAGGTCGCTGTGGTTGCAAATCCGTATGTGCTGCAGTCTGGCAAAGAGCTGAACTTTGAAGCAGCAGAAATGGGCATAAAATCCAACCCGGTGGGTACAGTGCAGCACAGTCTGCACGGCCTGAACATTGAGCACAACCACAAACTGTCCTGGAAGAGACGGGTGCTGAAGGAAGTGTGCATGTTTCTGCTGATGGGAAACATCATAGTGAGTACAATTATTATTATTCTTTTTTCAATACAGCATTTTAAAATTCATGAAATACTAAACACTTTTTTCTTTCTTTGACAGCTATGGATCATGCCTGCCTTTGGTGCTCGTCCACAGTTTGACCACGATACCGAGACTGAATTCTACAAATTTAACATGTGGGCTGCTGTTGTCAACATTGGGCTACCTTTTGGCATCTTTTACAGGATGCATTCAGTTGCCAGTCTATTTGAGGTGTTTCTGACTACATAATGATGAAGGTGGACTAATGTGCAGCCGAGTCATGACTGTTTCAAATTCATAAAGCTATTTTGTATAAACTGTAGTTTGTTTTCATGATGCTTTGTTTTTTGTTTTAAAAATTGTAACGTAGCATTTGAACTGACAAATGTCTTCACTGTAGAATATCTCTCTCTCTTTTCTTTTGAACCGTGTATATTGGACGCTGTGAATATATTAAATATTAAATATTATTTTCAGAAGTTACTGTAAAGTTATAATTGTACAACATTGTATGCACAAAATGACTACAAGTAATAAAATAAGCTCACAGAAAGAGATCTGTGAGTTGTGTGACAATTATTGTTATTATCATTATTATTATTATTATCATCATTAGTAGTAGTGGTACTTCTCCTCCCATGAATTTAAAAGGCTAGTCTGTTTAGTTACTGAATTAATTAATTGCTCATAGAAAACTGATGAATCGTTTTTATTTTCAAGGGAATAAATCCCAAATTTCAATTAATCAACTTTTAATTTATTAAGCGCCAAATCATAACAAAAGTTATCTCATGACATTTTACATCTAGAGCTGGTCGAACCTAGACTCTCAAGGCAATTTACAGAACTCAACAGAATCCTCCAGGAGCAAACACTTAGTGACAGTGGCGAGGAAAAACTTCCTTTTAACAGGCAGAAATCTGGAGTAGATTTCGACTCCTGGAGGATGGTCATCTGCCTTAACCAGGTGGAGTGTCAGAGAGAGAGTAAAGGAAGAGAGAGAGAGATTGAGGGAGAAGGGGGAAGTAGGGGGAGACACATGGATGCACTGCTAGTCAGAGAGACTTGTCTACTTTACCAAATGATGACTGTCAACTAATAATAGTGGACAAATTAAATGTTACCATAACAATAACAACAATAATACTGATCTATTTGCAATTCAGGTTTTTTTTTTTTTTTTTTTTTTTAAATTATCTTCTTCAGAGATTAAATGTGCTAAATCTTGCTTTAATAAGACAAATTGGAAAACAAATGACAGAAATGCTGGTTAGCTGATGTTTTCAATATATGATGAAGTGTTATTTTATTTTACTTAATTTTATTTTGATTTAATTTAATTTAACTTAATTTAATTTTTAATTTGATTTGATTGGATTTGATTAGATTTAACCAGGTTGGTCTCATTGAGCTAGAGGATCTCTTTTTCAAGGACGACCTGGCCAAGACGGCAATGATACAGTTACATCATTACATTTTACAATAAAAGCATTTGCAAACACACACACACACACACACAATCATAAAACAATCAATCAAAACATTTACACACCAACAGCCTTGATTCCAAGGATTTCACTCTATCTATATTACAAATATATTGGTTTATGTACATTTATACAATGAATTTAGAAATGTAGAAATCTTATATTAGAACCTGTAATTTGAATGTATTTTAATTTACAGGCAGTGTTTTGAAGTTGATCTGATAGCTATAAGAGAAACATTCCTCTTGAGTAAAACCCATTCTGTCATTAATTCTCAGAATTTCACATTTTGACCTAGGACTGTATTTTAGAAACTACAGTCAATCATCATTTCTGACTTAATTTTTCTGGGAAAAGTTTCACTAATTTTATTCTGGAGGCATTTTACTTGTGATAGAAATACATTTTATTATTGACAATAGTATAACTCAATAAAAAGGGAAAAGAACCAATAAAAAAGAAAAGAAGAAGAAGAAGAAGAAGAAGAAGAAGAAGAAGAAGAAGAAGAAGAAGAAGAAGAAGAAGAAGAAGAAGAATATAATAACAGTATTTTGTAGCATTTTAGAGAGATCAACAATGACGTAATTTCCCCCCCAAAAAGTTACGTATCCCCACGTAATGTTGTGAAGAACTGCTCTCCTTGAGTTTCTGGAAGAATAGGTGTTTGGAATAATATTCAACATAACAATAACCAAATAAAAAGCTCCTTAATTCGTATTTTAGGCAAACTTTTAAGTCAGGCAGATAAAAAGCCACCCCTCTGCGGGGTCCTTCACACACGGTTTTGTTTACATCCACGTCATCAGAAATATACATCTCAAAGTGTGAAAATGCTAAGACAGGTAAGCGATTGTATTCTTGCTTTTTGAAGCATTTAAACGTAGTTTGTCTGGTCTACGCACGATTATAATTAATACAGACATTTACGTTTAGAGCTATAGTGTAATTTGTGCAGTTTTAGCCATATCAGGATGGGTTTTTTTTTTTTTTTTTTTTTGGTGAATATTTGTAGGACTCTACGGACACAGAGGCTCCGCTTTTTGGGGAAGATGACGATACCAGTAGGCTAAGCAAATCCAAAATTAAGTAAGATATACCGCTTTTGTTTCAGTTGCGTTCTATCTTTGTATTTGTGCTTAATATTAGGATTTTGGATCTGGTATTGTCTTTGTTTTCAGGCATCCATTGGTCTCATTCTTCCACCTCTTCTTCCGAGCAAGTGCCATCGTGGTCTATTTATTTAGTGACATTGTCGGCGGTGGTTTCATTCCCTGTATGGTGACCATCATCCTCCTGCTGTCATGCGATTTTTGGACTGTCAAGGTGGGTGTTGTTAAAGCCAGGATGAGACGAATTTGTGACAAGACAATCCTGTCTTTTTCCTCCTGTTGACTTCTAGTTAATGTGTTGCCTATGAGTAACAATTCCTGTTGCTCACCAGGAACTAATGAGTAAAGTTATTCTGGTTATATGTACACACTTTATCAGTCAAGGAATGTTAGCTCACATTTACTGAAGATTCATAGGTGACTTCCTCGTGTCTGTTAACTGACTGTAAGAGGATCACTATCAGGAACAGGAGAGTGTATTAATCATAACAGAGAAGATATAAGGTGTCCTATTTAGTTTTTTCCTGGTTATTGACAAGGTCACTTGAGCATCTTTTTACATTCGTGTGCAGAAAGGTTTTTTTTTTATTTTTTATTTTTTATTTTTTATTTATTTATTTATTTATTTATTATCCTTGTTAATTTCAATTAAAATGCATAAATGTGCGTGTGCAGTAAGCCTACAAAATGATCTGCTGCTTGACCTATCTTCTCATTCTTTTAACGCTGTGTCAATGCTGGAGATTGGTCTGGAACAGGAAGGAAGACCCATTTGTGTGGGCCTAGTTTGTATTCATTTACATAATTGCACTCATCTTGGCCAGCACTAGCTGCAAGATACAGTGACAGGTTATCTGCTAAAGATTTCTGAGGAAAGTTTATTTTGTTGCTTGTGGGTAGGGTTACTGTTGTGATAATATGTACTAAATTCATGCAATAGAAAACAGAAAATGTTAAAACTTGCCATTTTCAGCATGTAGTTGCAGCTCAGAGCTGTTCTTCAAGTTGCAAGTAGGACTTTGAAATCAGTAACACAGAGAGGAGGTAAGATTATTCCAGTAGACTACATTCTGTGAGTCGGTGTTGTTGTGGAAATTTTTCTGTGCTGCTGGTGAATAATGAAATAGAGACTTCTGCTGGCTGACAAGGTTTTAATTTCTTTGTAAAGAAAGGTCAGTCTGCACACGAGCGGTGATTGTGAAGAAAAGACCCAGAGTTTCTGGCAAGATCCACCTTTATAGGGTGGATACCAGAGGTGGCAAAAGTACTCACATTCTGTACTTAAGTAGAGGTACAGCTACTTGTGTGGAAAAAATACTCTTGTAAAAGCAGAAGTACTGATTCCACTCCTTTACTTAAGTAAAAGTAAAAAAGTGCCGCTTCTCAATTGTAATAAAGTACAAAAGCAAAAAGTAAAAATGCATTTTTTTACCATGAATGAAACAATACTTATATAACCAGGCAATATCATAAAAGTTTCTGTTTTCTAATTCCACAGTGAATGGTACTGACCAGAGTCCTGCACCAGGTTGGGTTCCTGACAGGTAACCCACAAAAACATGCAAGGATGGGTTAATAAATAAATAAATAAATAAATAAAAAAGAATTGCATGGGTAAAATTTCACGAAATGTGGGCAGGTAGCGGGCAAGGAAATGAAAAAATAAAAGAAGATTCATGGATGAAAATAATTTTCAGGACATTTAATGATGCTGATCATGTAATTTCATCGTGGTTGATCCACAGCCGGTGTGTTTTATTTTGAAGTGAGCTTCATCTCTGTTTACATCTGGCCACAGATGTCATTGAGCAGCACATACTAGAGATTTATTGGTGGCATGCGTTTTAGCCAAAAATAAACCCCTTTAAAGTGAGTTACTAAGTAGACAATGCATTTAATCACAGATCGGCTTTGTGGGTCTGGGCGAAAAAGTTTGGAAAAAGTGGACCTGTGCAGGACTCTGGTACTGACCCTGTGCACAGTCTGTGCTCCTTCTCTCCACCACACTGATTTTCCCTCTGAAGTGACATATTTTATGTACTGTCACATCTGTTTAATTGGAAAAGTAACAAGCCTTTTCTGAGAATGTAAGGAGTATAAAGTACAGATATTTATGCAAAAATGTAGGGAGTAAAACTAAAAAGTTGCCAGAAAATAAATACTCAAGTAAAGTACAGATACCTAAAAGAAATCTACTTAAGTACAGTAAAAAAAGTACTTATACTTCATTACTTCCCACCTCTGGTGGATACTGTCTCTCAGGTGACACCTACAGGGGCCTTCAAAGGGCCTTTTGATTCAGTGGTGGACCCCGGGTTTTACACCTAGTCAGGAACTGACACAGTCACCTTTTTTGCTGCGTATTTACATATGCAGTAAAGTCGACACCTTCCTAGACTCTATCGTTTTCCCATGTCTATACATTTCCATACATGTCCTGTGAGAGGGTAGACACTTTGGTAGGTTCCATAGAAAAGCAACAGTGAGGAGTGTTGGGGAAGGAGATGAGACAAAGAAGTTAAAAGCCCATTACAGTGTACCTCCTTCATCAGTGTCATGGAGGGTGATCAGATGGCAGTCTGTAAAAATTTAGTTACTCCTGTTACTTCTTTCTTTGCTGTGCTCATTTGTGTGTTTGTCTGTGAGGCAACACACAAGAACAAATTACATACAGCATACAACTATACCAAAACAGAGGACATGTATGCTCAGATTTGCATGCATGTATTCAGAACCTTTCTATGGAGTTGTGCAATGGCGTGACCATATTTTAAGCTGAAATCAGGGGGAAGACATGGCAGAGTTTGTAAATGGACACCTTCCATCTGCAACTCTAAATCAATTGTAATTGCCAAACTTTCATTTACATCCATCCACACATCCATCCATACAGTCGCAGAAAAAATGATTAGACCACCACTTGTTTTCTTCAATTTCTTGTTCATTTTAATGCCTGGTACAACTAAAGGTACATTTGTTTGGACAAATAACAACAAAAATAGCTCATAAGAGTTTAATTTAAGAGCTGATATGTAGACATTTTCCATGTTTTCTTGATAATAACCAAAATCACTTCAGTTCTTACATCAATAGCTATGCCATTGTACTGCCAAAAACAGTGCTTTTAGGCATTCCATGTTTTCTTTTCTGTCTGTTTTAGTCACATGATACACACAGGAGTTAGTACTTGATTGCATAACCATTGTTTTTGATGACATTTGATGGTCTAATAATTTTTTCCACGACTGTACATCCATATATTCATCCATCTTCTTTCTGCATCTGGGTTGTGGGAGCAGCAGCCTAAGGAGAGAAGCCCAAACTTTCCTCTGGTCAACCACCTCCTCTAGCTCCTCTCGGGGGACACCGAGGCCAGATGAGACACGTAAACCCTTTGTCATGTCATAGGTTTTCATTTATGTGTGTTTTTTTAATCCCTAGAATGTGTCTGGAAGATTTTTGGTGGGTCTTCGATGGTGGAATCAAGTTGATGGAGATGGAAAAAGTCACTGGATTTTTGAGTCAAGGAAGGTATGTACATAAGGTATAAATTCTGAATGATATAAACAATGTTCTTTTTGGACATAGAAAGCTACCATTTCAGATGTAATCAGATGTAATTTAGCGCATTATGATGTCACGTGGAAAACAAACAATAAGGTGGAGAAAAACATGCTTTTCCTCATCACGTTACCTTTTTGAAAAATAATGTGACTTTTGCAGCATGCAACCTCAGCTCTCTAATGTAACTGAGAGCTGTGGATATACACAAAGGCGATTTTGCAGTTTGGAGAAAATATGTTTCATCTACTGTTTCACAGACTTAGTACATCTTTTTGTACTTTTAAGTGGCGGAGTGCATATTTCTGGTATAGTGTAGCTAGATGACCTTGATCGCCACGTGAAGATAGTATATCATAACACAGTGGCATTGTCCTTTCTTTGAGATTTATAGCACATTGGGGACACTTGACATTATTTTTCCCAAACCTGTTTTTAGCAAGCTTTGTTGAACAGAAGGAAATGAAACCTTTTCTCTTTGGTAAACAGAGAAACAGTCAGAACACAGGATCCACTGCAGAGTCACGAATCTTCTGGGTTGGCCTCATCGTGTGTCCCATCTTCTGGATCATTTTTGTCTTCAGTACCATCTTCTCTTTCAAGATTAAATGGCTGGTCAGTTCAGCACTCTTTTATCTGTATGTCTCCTTTTCACTTCCTGTTTTGTCTTTAAATGCAAATTTGTTTCTCGTAGGCGGTGGTTATCATGGGCCTGGTTTTACAGTGGGCCAATGTCTACGGCTACATCAGGTGCAAAGTGGGTGGAAAGTCTGACCTGAGAGACCTGGCAAAGAACTACCTGGGTACCCAGCTATTTAAACAGGTATAGTATGTGAAAAGAACTTTATATGCAGGGTGCATGGGCAGGTTTTGAAAGTCTTGAAAAGTCTGGAATTGAGTCTGAAAGTCTTAATAAACTATGGAAAAAAGTTTCTCTTACAGTCCAATTTAGAGTATTTTCAAAGGCACAAAATCTTTAAGACAAGAAATACATGAGGAAAGGATATAAAAAAAATCTTGATATGATTTCATTAACCGGTCGGTACAGGAATGATTCTAGTGAAACTTGTTTGTGTGATATCCATCCACTTTTGTGATTTTCATATGTTTTGAAAACATTTCTATCAGTAAAACATAATTTACTGCAAATTATTCAATTATTCATGCATTTATTAAAATGAACTTTTCTACTACACACAGCAGGTACAGTTTTGACCAAAAAAGTAGACACGCAAGCAAGTATAAAAGTACATATAGTTAAGGTCTTGGGGGAAAAATTGCAGTTTTGAAAAAGTCTAGAATTCTTATTTGGACAAAGAACAAGCACCCTGTATGTGTCTTGTTTTCATGTCACATTGCATTAACATTTCATTTCTAACAAAAGGCAATGAAGACGGAAGAACCGTGAAGTTAAAGATGATGAGTGACCTCCCTCTGCAGTGAAGCACAACACTGGACATTTACTTGATTCCTGGTGAAAAGGTGGCTGGTCTTTTCGAAGGGTGTGCAGGTTTTCTAATAACACTTTTTGGTAAAAAGCCAAATTTGTAGGTATCCTCTGAATTTAAAGAATTCAGAAATAAATTCCAACTTTTTCTAATATTGAATAAATGTGTTTAATTTTTTGCTGGTATTTGTTGCATTATGTGATATTGTATAAGTGTATGACAAAGTATTTTTTGATATAAGATACTTTGATACAGACAAACATGCATCCCATTACTTGTAAGTTAAGTGAGCTTCAATGTGCCTGTTGCAATTAAGGAGCCACTTTTGTGCTTTTTCAAAGGGTAGTCATGCAGAAAAGCATCTAATAAATGCATTAAATGTTGTGAACAGGGTACTTCTGGAAACATGATTCATTCCTTTGCACATATTGAGGATTACTATTACTTTAAATGAATGATGAATGCAGTTCACTCTTTAAGTGCATATCAGCTGTTATGCCTCCAATATTTTTTTTTTTTCCTTTTTTATTGAGTTATACTATTGTCAATAATAAAAATGTATTTGTATCACAATTAAATAGTGGGGAGGAGTGCAATTGTTAAGAAATGAACACTATTTTTTAAATGATTGCTGCTTTAAAACTTGGGTGTGATTTTAGACAAAAAAATGGTCATTTACCCTTGATGTCTGTGAAGTTTTATTTTACAACTGGAATAATAAAGTCAAAGTCAAAACAGTTATGTCTGACTGGAATATTTATTAAATTGATGGCAAACTGCCAACAATTCAGTCATGTTATGTAATATATGCAGTATAAAGAATAGTTATACTAATAAAGAATAGTATAACGCAGGTTGTTAATGTTAAACGTTGAGTGTAATTGTATCATTCATGTCTTTTAGTATGATTATCTTAAATTTGCATATCTCTAACCATTGTTCAGCAGATTTGTTTTTATAATGGTGATAATTGTGGTTTTCTCCTGATTAAAATCTATCATGATTAACATGGCCTCAAGCGCTCTTAGTCTGCAGGGAATTGTTTAACCACTAGGTGGCAACAAATGAACAGGAGTATTTTGCAGCTTCAGTAACTAAGGGATGATTTAAGTAAGTCATCCACGCCGAGACACACATCAGTGAGTAAAATAACATCTCTAGTACACCTGGATGTATCAAAAAAAAAAAAAAAAACAGTAAGTAGTGAAGGCAATGTTTTTATTGACCTGAAGTCAAATCTGTACAAATCTGTATTAAATGTCTGTGCATTGTCTTATCAGATTTTTTGCAGTAAATCTGTTCAGATGTTGTGGTTGTACTAAAATGAAGGCACCTACTTTCATTCATCAAAATGCAAACATGCAAAGAAACAAGTGTCACAATAGGTTAGACTACTTCTATGTGTTTGAGTAAACGTCATTCTGTTGACTGAAAAAGTCTAAAAGGAAGTAAAAATCAGATGAGATTTTCATAAATGTGGTAACACATTTTCTTCTGGAAAAAATCAGTATCACTATCAGAGGATATACAAATGTAAGAGAAACAAGAGAAAGAATGCTTATATTTACATCAACTTACTGACCTGAAATTGTGCCATTTTATTTTTATTATAGTAAAGACATGCAGCATCAGAAAAGGAAGTTAATCGTAATCAGAATAAAAGTCAAAGTGGTCGATACTACACACACGATTCACCAACACATAAAACATTCCACAAAAGTAAGAAAGGGCAAGAACAAAATACATCCAGAATACTGTCTTGTCCACCATGTTGGCAATTTTCTGTTTTTTCTCACTTTCCTGTTCCTTGGCATCTTGAGCATCCAGGAAGCTGACCACCTTTCTGATCACGTGACTGTTCTGCTCCGAGGCGCTCAGCTGGATAACGCTGATGTCAGCTTTATCTTCTACAATGAATAACATGTCTGTGGGCATCAAAGTGTTTATATGCAAACACATTCATTCATTAACAAGAAAGTCTTTCTTACCCTCGTCCTCTTTTTTGTCTTTTTTTCTTGTTGAACATTTGGATCTGCAGCAGAACATAATGCCTCCTTCTTTGGCCACTCGTGTAAGCACCATGGACACCAACATGCTCACTACCAGGGTAACCAGACAAATGCAGAAGTGGGTTCCTGCAGCACAGAAACATGGTTAATGACTCAAACTGTGACCTTACATTTGGAGAAATACATTTGTTTGTGATACGTGTGAGTTGACTGACGGATGATGGGCCGGCAGTAGCTGTCTCCAGGGAGCTCGTCGTTGAGGATGATGAGGAACATGGTGAAGCTGAGCACCAGAGTCACCTTGAAGGAGTTGCGCTCACCACCTCCCAGAGGAAGAGCAAAACTCACCACATCAGCCACGATAATCAGGATACTGGGCATCATCAAGGTTATGAAGGGGTTGAGGAATCGGATTCTCAGTTTCACCTGAGGATTATTGCAAAGAGAAGTTTATAGCAATAGACAACCTCACCAGAGACAACTTCTAAGCCCTAAAACACCTAAAACAACTCCCAAATATTTTTTTTCTATTTTTTCTTCATTTTTGTTATAATAATATCCTCAGCATTTTGCAGTTTTCAGTGAAAAGCAGGTATTTTTTGGCCCTGTAGATGTAAATCAAAGCTCGGAGTCAATTCAAAGGTTATTATATCAAAACTGAGAAACCTAAAGAAAAAATTACTTTTTCAGCAAAATATATAATTAACTGAATATAAAAACAAATGTCTTCTACCAGTGTTCTTTGTCAAACTACACTGATTTGACTGGTGAATCAATGTTGCAGAATATTCTGGTTTTCCATGTTCACAGTTGAGCCTCTGAATGTCCAATAAGACACATCTGATGCCACTGAAAAGCTGAGATGTTCCATTTTATCTGAATAATTTATTTAGCGCTTCAAAAGTTTTTGGACATTTAGGTGTGTATCATAGCCAGGGGCTGTTTAGGTCTTTGAGAGATAAAAATGAAAAAAAAAAAAAAAAAAAAAAAAAAAACAGAGTGATTGACTACATTTCTGATCAAACACACATATCACCACTGAAATTGATTGTGCACAATTATTTCTTAAATTCAGAAGTTTTGCAAGTCATCTCACTCTTCAAATGAGCAAACAGTCATGATCCTCTGTTGGGATATTATGCAAACCACTGTTTTAACTCATCACCAGTTGAATCTATAGCACAACATCTGCTCTAATATCTTATTTAAACAAAGTAAAATTTATTACATTAGATTGCATTTGTAATAAAAAAAAAAAAAAGAAAAACAAAAAACTCCTAGATTATAGAAAAAAGGACAGTTTCTTAATATTTTCCAATTCTTAATATTTTCCACTTCAGTGGAAAAGGAAACTTGTTGCTTTAATTTTGTGAAAATATTATAAACCAGAACTATTGCCACTATAATGAAATAATGTCATTTTGGATAATAAATTATTGCTAAATTTCTGTTGGAACAGCAGTTAACACCAGAATGTACAGTCAAGACACAAGGGAAATGTTTATAGTTTCTAAACATATTATGCTAACATATTATTATTAGTTCGGTGTGTAAACTTACCAAAATGTAATTTTGGCCATTTGGTTTTTTGTCAAAGGCCACAGAGTCAGTTTGCCAATCTCCATGTGAACTATCAGACATCTTCAGTTTATCCAGATTCATTGTTGTACCACATTCTGAAAGAAAGTTTTCATTTTTATAATGACACTAATGGTTGTAAATTTCCAACAGACTGAAGTGATGGTTTACTACATAACAAGATAGAAATATAATTAAAACTTTTGATTACATTGAACTGTCTTTCATTTTCCTGCATGAAATGCTCATTACCAGGCTAGTTTTCTGGTTGTACACAAGAAAAACTTCATCCTTTTAGTTTACAAAAACTACAATAAGGTGTTTTTGTTGATCCAGAAGAGGATTGACCCAAATCTGTGGATGCTGAAAAGGAATTTCTCTGGCTCTAACTGTGACCTTGGCCTCGGTGTTTGCTGAGCTTACCGCTGCTGCTCCAGGTGTGGATTGCGACAGGACATGCATCAGAAGCAAACGGATAGTTGAACAGGTTGACCTCACAGTTCACCTCTGTATATATGAGCAAACTGTGCTTCAGGCTGCCGTTACTGTGCACCAGCAGGTCACTGGAACTGTGTTTTGTCGTCGTTGAAACTCTGCACATACCACAAATTAGATGGATCAGGTAGGTGAAGGTTAAGGAGTGTAAAATCTGACAGAATTCATGTGTTTTTATGGGTCTGATGTACAAGACTCACCCATTTGTTATGCGAATCACTGGCGTCCAGACTGTATTAACCGGTACGACCACCTGATTGTACTCGTACTCAGATGTGTTCCATTGCAGCTCAGGATCTTTCCAAACCTGTGGATTAAAATCAAAAAAATGAATGTAGCCATAACACTATTTATTGGTCTTTGCTCATATTAAAGTTTCTTGAATCTTACCATTGTGACCTTAAGAGAACTAACTAAATGGAGATTCTTTGTGTCCTGTTGAGAGAAAACATAAGTGTGGTCAGGTAGAGCAGTGAAGGAGGGGAAATATGTAATGTCTTGCAGACAAAGACACAAAGAATAAGAAAAAAAAAAAAAAAAAACAAGGAACAGACAATACTTACAACTGCTAATGTTTGGTACTCAATGAGTGGAATATCTATTTCTTGGGTACAGTTTTCATACTGTGGCTGAGATGTCATTTTTTTCTTGATTAGCATTTCAGCCAGACATCGGCGCGTTGTGCACTTGGATGCATGTCCATAACCTAAAAATGGATACAAAAATGAATATTTTGTAAGCTTTCCAGATGATTCCTCAGAAAATAAAAGCTTTGCACTTACCCACTGTTGAAAGTAGTAAGAGGAGAGTTCTCCACGAACAAAACTGTGACATTTCTAAGAGCATCACCGCAGGAATATGATTTGTGGAACTGACAGCTTTCACCCTGTTCCCTCTGCTTTATTCAATTTCAGCCTGGCATGACAATTAAATAGATCTGTCTGTGACGTTCAACCACAGAAAGAAAACACTCAGCAGAGCATCCAGCCACACAACAAGAAGACAATGAGACTTATCCAAATACAATTGTGTGATTAATTATACTTGGAGTTTAGTACATCCCTCTGTGACCCTGTGCAAACAGTCGAATCAGGGGCATTTAGTCTAATTGTCTGTGTACCTGCCAGAAGAATCAGGTCTTTCCAGCTGCTGTTTGTTATGATTCTGTCTACTACAATGAGACCGTAGTTGCATGACCCATAACCATTAAAGGAGCTGTGAGACTTTAGCAGACAGAGGCGGATGCACGACAAAGACACGAGACCATTTTCAAGGTACTGAGGCGTGTCTCTTCACAGAATGGCCTTTAAAAAAACTGTTTTTACAGCTGGATATGTGGCTTTGTCATTTGATTCACAAGCGTATTGGGTGATATAGAACCTCCTTTCACAAGCAGAGTATTTATTTCCCTTTAAAGACTCATGTGTGATGGTGTAACACATATGGTTGTTTCCATCTATGCCTTTCTTTCTTTCTTTCTTTCTTTCTCTATCTATCTATCTATCTATCTATCTATCTATCTATCTATCTATCTATCTATCTATCTATCTATCTATCTATCTATCTATCTATCTATCTATCTATCTATCTATCTATCTATCTATCTATCTATCTATCTATCTATCTATCTATCTATCTATCTATCTATCTATCTATCTATCTATCTATCTATCTATCTATCTATATCACAGGTGTCAAACATGCAGCCCGGGGGCCAAAAACGGCCCACCAAAGGGTCCAGTCTGGCCCGTAGGATGAATTTGTGAAATGCAGAAATTACACTGACGATATTAACAATGAAGGATGTTAGAATCATTTTAGGTCAGTTCAATCTCAAGTGGGTCAGACCAGTAAAATACTATCATAGTAACCTATAAATAATAATGAAATCTACAAATTTTTCTCTTTGTTCTGTAAAAAAAAAAAAAAGTAAAATTGCACAAAAATGTTTACATTTACAGACCAGCCTTTTACAAAAAATGTGAATAACCTGAAATTTCTTAACAGAAGTATGTGGAATTGTACCAATATTCTGCCTCTTACTAAATGTTTTGTGTATTTGTAGATCCACTGTGATCTGTAAGTTGTGATGAACATATATAAATGATAAACTAAGGTGTAAAATTGTTAAAATTGCACTTATTTTTCATAAGAATTTTCAGGTTCACATTTGTTCATGTTATGTTCAAGTATGGTTCGTAGATGTAAAATATTTTCATTACGGAATTTGGCTTTTTTCACTCAAAAACAGAGAAAAAAACTTTGGAGCTGACATTATTTATAAGTTCTTATCCTATTATTTATATTATTTTACTGGTCTGGCCCAATTTATATCATGTTAGGCTGTATTTGGCCCCTGAACTAAAATGAGTTTGACACCCCTGATCTATATGAAGGTCAAAATGACCTCATGGCAGTTCTAGGTAAAACCTCTCCTTTTGTAATTCTGTTTTGTTTCTAGAATACCTAAAACGCTTATGGTGATGTATTACACACTTTTAGGAAAAGTAATCAACCGAGAGACATTGGGTTTTTATTCAAACAGAGTTACGTGTATTTTAATAGACAAGACAGGTCAAAAGGACCTCATGGGGGTTCTAGTGTTAAAGAGTGGTTCAAGGAGCATTAGAGATCCCTTTCACACACAGACTGGCCACCATAGAGTCCGGATATGAACCCCATTAAAAGTCTTTGGGACATGATGGAGAAGACTTCACCCAGTGGTCCAACTCTCCAGTGTCAACACAGGATCTTGGTTCAAAATTAATGATAATGATAATAATAATAATGGATTAGATTTCTATAGCGCTTTTCAAGGCACCCAGAGTGCTTTACATCAGTGATCCATTATTCATTCACACTCTGGTGGTAGTAAACTATATGTGTAGCCACAGCTGCCCTGGGGCATGCTAACAGAAGCGTGGCTGCCAGTCTGCACCAAACGGCCCCCCCCGACCACCACCAAACATTCACACACATTCATACACAAGGACAAGGACACAACAGGACATGACTCGAACCGCCCCCCCTTTGGTTATTGCAGGACCCGCTCTACCTCCTGAGCCACAGTGTC
This sequence comes from Sphaeramia orbicularis, assembly GCF_902148855.1. Classification (NCBI taxonomy): domain Eukaryota; kingdom Metazoa; phylum Chordata; class Actinopteri; order Kurtiformes; family Apogonidae; genus Sphaeramia; species Sphaeramia orbicularis. The sequence continues at coordinate 27,149,898 of NC_043964.1, read as the reverse complement.
ATATTTTCATTATATATGCTGTAAACCTTCGCCCTACTGACTAAACCTTGCCCCAGTGACCCCCCTGACCCCTTTATCCAGACGGATGCAAAGTATGTCTTGCATGTAAAACCTACAGCTTCTTTTGTTGTGTTTCTTTTTTATTCCTGCTGACATCAAAACTGTTCTACTTCCTAATCACTTGTATATCTGTTCTTTTTTCTTTGAGAGGCATTACATAATATATCTCTGATTTTTGAAGGATGAGTGATTTATGTGCCATCGTATTATGTTTATTAGTTTGTTTGGTAACTACTGAAGCCAAGTCCTTGATCTTTTCTTTTTTTTAAGACCTTTATTTAATTGAAGGAGATTTACAAAATATTACAAAACACTTGCCCTAAACCCACCCCACATAAATATACCCATCAGTACCTAATAACTGTGCACATATTTCTGCACCCATATATTTATGTACACCCACTCACAAAATATATATACAATTGCCCATGTTCGCAATAGTGAATAAATATAAATAAAATATCCGTATATACACTCACACAGATAAATATACACAAACACATGTTTACAATGATAAATACATATGTGCTTAAACTAACATGCATACCTGTCATACATACATACACATATATACATATACAAACATACACACCACATAAAAATGCACTTTTTTTCCTACTCTTTTTTTTCTATATGACAAAAGGGCATAGAAGTCTATTTTTGTTCCATGGGAGTGTTTGTAATCTGTCCAATGTTCTTCTACATAATTTGACCACCGTGTCACTGTCTTTAAGACTCTGATTAACCCTTTCATGCACAGTGGTCACTACAGTGAACAGCTGTTTTACAGCTGTTCTGTTCATGGATTTTGTTATTTTAGTTCCAAAACTGCCAATACAGTGGACGCTCATGCATCATCCCATACATTGCAGTTCATATAATTACTGTAACTTTGCTGTTCTTCATAAAATTGATCTGCACTAACATGTTTGAGTGCAAATCAGTTGCTTGTTGTTGTTATTAGACTGTAATTAACAGGGTTTTTTTTTTTGGGGGGGGGGGTTTCAAAACAAAATGATGACAAAAATAGCACTGGGCTTTTATGGGTTAAACAAAAAAACATATTATCTCCATGGAGTGAGTAATGACCAGTATTAGAGTATGCTAAAATGTGAGAAAATATCTGATTAGCTGCATTAAAAGTGTTTTTATTTCATAGTTTTCACACAGTAGATCAATAAATACGTTTCTTCATTTCAAAAATTAAATACATGGTGTCCTGCTGAAAGGACTTTTTTGCAACTCCATGAAAAATAGGTAAAAAAAAAAAAGTCAATTGCATTGTTTTTTTTTAATGCCTACAGGAATAAAAACACCTAGGAAAAAAAAAATTAAGGCTCTCATAATTCATGCATGAAAGGGTTAATGATCATTACACTTCTTATTTTCCAAAGTTTGACCGAAACAATGCAAATGCTTTATCCTTACCCTGTAACGACTGTAGATCTCATGAAACATTAACACTGAATTATGTGGATGTTATTTTGGGCTGGGCAGCGTGTGGTGCAGGACCCTTAAAAATCAATAAATCAATCAATATCTGTCCTTTACTTTTACAGTGTGCGGATGTTGTCTGTGTTTTCATTTTGACATTATAGGTGCTTCTTGTAAATGGCCGAGGTGATAAATTTCTCACCAGGTTATCTCTCAGAGGAATGTTTCTTATCTCTGCTTATGTCCATCACCTTAAGGAAAAAGAAACAATATGTGCGAAATCAAGGCTGTTTCAAAAGGACAAGTTGTTGTGTTCTGTTTTTGAGAACACAATTACATTGTTTTAGTGTTGTCACCCACTTCGGATGCTGTTATACCTGCCATAAATGTGGGTTTAAAGTCAGTGAGGCCTGGCGGTGAGTTGTGATCTCCCTTGTCTTATCAGAGCTGAATAGCGGATCAGCAAGACAAAGAAAACCCTTGTGCCAATAACAGCCTCTGCACCTGATGAAGCAAAGGTTAACTTTCTGTCTAATGAATCATGGAAATCCAAAGAGAGAATGATTTAAATGTACATCTGCTCAATATCTGTATAGGAATGACTTATCTATTTTTATCACCCAGTGAAAGAGTTTTACAAATTATGAAATGTGTGTGTGTTTCACCGTCCTCGACCAAACACATGACTCTGATGTTTACGTCCCAAGGAACCTTCAAAATATTCCATAGGTCATAAATTCCTCCTGATAGTCCAATAAGCTCTCAGAAGGAAGTGATTGGTGTGATATCAGAACTACATGGGACTTTGCCTCAGGACCCGGTCTGCCCCCAACACTTTAACACTTTAACACCTCCTGAAGTCAGAGGGTACTTCACCTGCAACGACACATCAACTAACGGGCTTATGTCGCACCTGACACACTCTAATTCGACCTCTACGTAAGTAATATTAAATAATAATGCTGTTTCAGTAGGATTTTGTTATCTACTATTAAGCATATTTTAATACTATGATCCAAAGGAATGTTAAAAATAAGTTTCTCATCTCTGTGCTCAAAATAAGAAGAAAAATTTTAATTGTTAATCCTATAATTGTAAATTTATCCTAAAATTGTGACTGACAGACAGAATGCCAATTATTCCCTAATGATTGTACCTCAGCTTTAGCTCACATACCATTATTGGTGCATTTTATCCAGGCTGTCAAATACTGTCAAATACTAGCATTACCTGTTTGGAATTATGTGATGTTTTTGTTGAATGAAAAAAACAAAACAAAACAAAACAAAAAACAGTTGCAACCATTTCTCTGCAGAAAAACAATTTCTCTGTTATTCATTGAGCAGTTATTGAAAGTAGTGCACAGAGACAGTGTGGCTTTGAAACAAGTGATTTGTCTTATTATTATTATTTTTCTTTGCTATTTTTAACCATGTCTTTACATTTACATAATGACACCTCTACTCTGATTGCAAAGAAAAATAAAATGAATCCTTATACATTATGTTGAAAATTTAAGTGAAAAATCCTCAATATATGTAGATTAATCACAAGTGAATTTTAGTTTTAAGTTAATTTTGGTGGTGGAAGGTCCTAATATGCTCATGTGTAATACCTAAAAAGGAAATAAAAAGGACAAAAAGTTTAAAAAAAAAAGTTTCGGCATATGTGTTAAGTACAGGGAGGGTTACAATAGACAAATTAGCGACACTCTGATGTGCATTTTAGATTAAAAGGATAAAAAGCATATAAAGTTTTACAGTATAGCAGATATTAAAATGACCGTACCTCAACATTGTCTGGTTTGTGTTCATTCAAGCCCCAGGGTCCTTTCAGTCGACCTGTTGTCCTGTAACTGTTCTTGTCCTTGTTTTTTGACTCACAGGGAACAAACCTAGTGGCTGCTATTGGAAATCAGCCTGAAACCTATGACACAAGAAATATAAGACGGTTCTTAAAATTAAATGACTATTATTGGTGCATTTTATCCAGTATGTCCAATTCTAGCATCACCTGTCTGGACTTCTTATTGAAGTCTTGTAACTGGACGACGCTTTAATGTATTACCCAGCTGTCCGTTCACCACATGCATGACACTGCATATTTCCAGTCTTTATTTTTGTTTACTTGCGTCTTCAGTTACTGTTCACCTAACATCAGAAGCTCACTCAAAGTAACCTATAACCTCTCTAGGGTTGACATATCTGACCATATCTGTATTTAAAGTGGAAATATTATATGAGTGATAAAACTGGAGATATACATCATTAAAGCACCAGAGGTGTAAAATCAGACTCTTAAGCAGCGGTTTATCATAAACAGAGATAAACATCGCCTACGTGTTCTCAGGTGACTCAGTTATGTCATAAAACTTTCAGTAAAAGACTGACACACATTTGGCAAAGAAGAACATTGCTTTGAAGACTGTATTTGACACTGTATTTTGATGGAGAGAAGAGACGGTGGTACACACGGTTAAAGTTTGACATTTGAGGTAATATTTAGAGGTTAGAGCTGCTAGAGGTAGTTAGAGGATAATAATTTACCCTCAAAAAGAATAAAGTAGGCATAACCGAACCACACTGAGGTTGAGGTTGTGCTTAATTAACCGAGAAATAACGTTCTTAGAACTAGAGCAGAATAGATTCAATATAGACAAACATAATAATCATGAGAATTTTCAACATTTTGGAAGTATAACACACAGCTCTTGTATGAAACAAAGCACAGAGTATGACTTTCTCGATTTGGGACATTTCAGGACCATTGTCATATGTTACATGTGCACAGTGTTCCCTCTTTGCTATTATTCTAGGTCACATCTGGGAGGGCAGCACACTTGGCCAAAACTCAAAACCAAAGACGTATAAGCCAAGCTGATTAAAATTAGTTTTGTCCTGACCCAAAGCCTTTGTTAATCTCATGAGCAAATCTATTTATATCGCGACAGGCCAAGATCAATACCCAAACAATGTGAAGAATTAGGGACGTTTATCTGTGTCTGAAGGAAAAAAAAATACACACTGACTCAGGATTTTAATAAATCTTGTTGAGAACAAACCAAGTTGAATGTGTGGGTAACTCTGGGTGCAGTCTCCATTCCCAGACCATTGAAATACATGAAATACACAACACAGCAGTATCCTGAGATTCTTATTGAGCACAGTGTGTAGTGTGACCAAACATATGATTCTCCGTAACTAGTAAATATCTGTGACCAGGAACAACTTTGGTTTATTTCCAAAATGAACATGAGACCTGAGTGATTAAAAAAAAAAAAGAAAAAAAAAAGAAGATTTGTAAAAGTAAAATTATCATTATTGATAGACTAGACTAGACTAGACTAGACTAGAATAGAATAGAATAGAATACAATACAATAGAATACAATAGAATACAATAGACAACCAGAATATATTACAATATATTTAGTGATTTAGCGATTTATTCCGAACATGCAATGAAATTTAACATATATGCACTTTCAAAACATACATAATAATACAAATATCAAGAATCATAACAATCTTAGTCAGAAGAAAAGCGCAACAATTTCATTTACATGCCCGAAAAGGGGTGGGAAGAAGTATAACTTATTTAATCCCACCCCCTCTCCCTGCAATATTATTAATAATATATGTCCCTCTTCCTTTTACATTACTCTTCTATATTTATATATCTATTCACACACACACACAAACACACATACACACACATTCATTCATCCATATACACATATTTACGTTTATACATATACACACATACAAATACACATATAAGCTTTTACCAATGCCTTTCTTAGTTGTGCTAGTGAATAAATAAACAAATAATAACTAACTCAAGGAAGGAAATATATACATAAACAACAGTGAACATATAACCCTCTTCCCTATATTTTGTGAAAAACATGTTCTTTTAAATGTTTTTGAATTGTCTTATGTTTGAACATTCCTTGTGCTCCTCCCTCAGTCTATTCCAGACATTAACACCACACACATGTTTCCTGGTAGTAGGTTATTTTTGGCTTTGAATATGATTTGTGTTATATTCCAATTAAGAATCTTTTAAGAATCTTTATTTTGTCAGTAGGGGTTCACACATGTAAACATGCACATGCGCCACACACCTACATGTCTTCTGCCCTTAACCCATCACTAGATCATGTATGTATGTATGCATCACACACTACATACTAGGAGCAGTGGGCTCACCACATCAGGCGCCCAGGGGACAAATGGGGAGAAAAAAATTTTTGGATGTCCCATGCATCTGTAATATATTTTATTAAGTATCACTCTTAAACATTGAACTCTGCCAAGTATTGTTCCATTCTCTAAACCCCCATGATCCCTTCTACACGTGCTCTGTTCCATCAAAGTCACAACTGGATGTTTCAACAAGATAACGCCCCTTGAAACACATCCAGGACATGACATATTGAAACTAGGAAGAATTTAATTATTTTTTCTTGTTAACATTTTCAAAAAATATTAATTTTCATTTGTTGTCTGATGCAGCCACACCTTTTGAAACACACAAAAAATAAATAAATCTGCAAATATTTTATTATAATATTTGAGATTGTGTAAAATTTAAGAGTGTCTGAAAACTACTGTAGCTACACATAGCTGGACTTCAAACTGAAGAATTTAATGAATTAATCTGAGCACACTGACAATTAAAAACTTAATGCATCACAAAAGTCCATGGCTCAAGGACACAATGGAGGACAAGGTGAAGTCTTTTTAGGGCAAATATTTGCATAGTTGATATAAAAGACAAAAAGCACACAAGATGTCTAACTGTGTCTGTTTAAAATGGCGATCTGTTAAGGTCAAGATAGCCTTTTTTTGGTTTGTTTGTTTTTTTTATATTTTTTATGATCAATCATCAAACTTCCAGAAGCACCAAGGGGAAAATCTCTGCATGATTATGTTTGGTTAAAATATGTCCTTTAAAATGTTTGCAGAGAGCTTTTAGCATGACTGATTTGGATGGTTTCCAGACTGTAATGGAACGTCTGGTAAATGATCAACCAATGCGAAACCTGCTCGTGAAGTGTATTTTTCACACTCATGGGTGGGCGCTGTTCGAGACACTTACCACTTATCGCCTGGGGCTCACAGTGACCTAGGATGCTTGCTCAAACATGAAGGATTCAGCTTAACAAACACTCAGAGAGTATTTTACATTTGGTAAAACACTGTCCTTCCTGCCAATGAGTACACAGCTTATGTAAATTAACATAAAGACTCAATGTTTGAGATGTAGGGGATCTAACGCATGTTTTCATCAGTGAATAGTCATCTGGAAATAAGAATTGCTATGTTTTTGTTAGGATTTTCATCTTTGTATTTTATAACTAGTAGTATCCAGTATTTTTGATGTATTTCTGTCACATGTCTGTAAATATTGTGTATATTGTCTGTGAGAGAGAGTGAGTGAATGAACGCCTCATATATAAATGCAACACTGGATTATCAAATTGTATGGTATGACCATTTTAAATTATGTGTATTTTATATATATATATATTATATTTTTATGCATGGTATGATCATTTTAAATGATTTATATCTTATACTTGTACTGCAATGTTGTGGAAGAGCCCAGTCGGGGACTGGAGTTGAGAATTAGCACTAGCTGTAAGATCTATATGCATCACATCAGCTGCAAACTTGTAACTATGTTTGACTGCATTGTCCCTGTCAAATAAATAAATAAATAAATAAATAAATAAATAAATAAATATTTTATTGGAATTATACCTAATTAAACCTAAAACAAACACAGCAAATAAAGGCTCTAATGGTGCCTTTTGTGCTTTAGCAGCCATCTTATTGGAGGATGAGTTGATGGTGGTTGCAATATTCAACTTCAATACACAAATGTCACTTCATCTTACACAATGAACCATTCATTTTCTGACAGAATCCATTTCCATCTTGTCTCATTTGATTATCTATTTCTTCCCACAGGAGATTGAAAGGTAGCTGTGGTGAAAATGCAGACAGAGACGGCTGAGCAGGTTGTCATCGACACCAGCTCCACCACCGTCCACACACTGGGGCCAAAGGATGCCAGGAAGATACGCTACATGCAGAAAGATGGCAGGTTTCCGGTTGTTTTCCACAAGGCCTCTGACTGGAGCCCGTATTTGATGGACATCTTCACCACTTTAGTTGAAATCCGATGGAGGGTGATGTTCCTCGTGTTTTCCCTGTCGTACATTCTCTCCTGGATCTTTTTTGGCCTTTGCTATTGGCTTATTGCCTATGTGAATGGGGATGATAGCAACGATGATGATAAAATCTGTATTTATAATGTGCGTGGTTTCACTGGAGCCTTTCTGTTCTCAATGGAAACCCAGGCCACTATCGGTTACGGCTTCAGAGGGATGTCTGAGAACTGCATGGTGGCTATCATCGTGGTTACAGTTCAAGACGTACTCAGCTGCCTCATTGACACCATAATCATTGGTATTGTTATTGCTAAAATGGCATCTGCCCGAAAGAGAGCTCAAACGGTGGGTTTTAGCAACTTTGTAGTCGTCAGTTTGCGAGATGGCGTGCTGTGTCTGTCATGGCGTCTGGGGGACTTCAGAAGGAATCACATCGTGGAGGGTGTTACCACAGCCCAGTTGATTCGCTATGTGAAAAAACCAATGGGCTATGTTGTGATTTCATACCAGAACCTGGAAATTGAAGAGCGGGAAATTGTCCTAGCCACTCCCGCCCTCATTATTCACAAACTGCAGCCTGGTAGCCCCCTTTATGGCCTGGGCCCTGATGACCTACTGGAGGAAAACTTTGAGCTGGTGGTGTCTTTTACCTACACTGGTGACTCTACAGGCATGCTCCACCAGACACGAACCTCCTACACACCTTCAGACATCCGCTGGGGGCAACGATTCCAGAACATGCTGAAAGTGGGTAAGAGGCACTACAAAGTGGATTACGCTCTGTTTAATGAGACTATATGGGTGCCGGTGCCCTTGATGAGTGCAGAGGAGTATGACAGGAGGAGGCGCCCAGTAGAGCCAAACACTCCATCCTTACAACCAGACAAGAGGAGCAGACACACCTGTGCAGTGACTCCAGACAGTACTGAAGAGGTGATGCACCAAACCTGCCTGTAGCTGTGGAAGAAAAAGATCCCACATTCTGCTATAACTCTGCATGACATACTCTATTCATATACATGTTCACTTACTCTATACAAACATCTAGAGCACAGGTGTCAAACATGCGGCCCGGAGGCCAAATCCGGCCCGCCAAAGGGTCCAAAGGGCCCGTGGGATGAATTTGTGAAATGCAAAAATTACACTGAAGATATTAACAATCAGTGGTGTCAAAATCCTTTTAATTCAGGTTCCACATACAGACACATACAGTCCAATTAAATTTCAAGTGGGTCAGACCCGTAAACTATTATCATAATAACCTATAAATAACGACAAGCCCAAATTTTCTCTTTGTTTTTTTTGGTGTAAAAAAAGTAAAATTACATGAAAATGTTTTCATTACCAAACTATACTTTTACAAAAACTGTGAATAACCTGAACAAATATGAGCAAACGGAAATGTCTTAAGAAAAGTAAATGCAATTTTCCCAATATTCTGCCTGTCACTAAATGTTCTGTGCGATTGTAACGCACATGTGTAAATGATAAACTGATAAACAGAGGCAGAATATTGTTAAAAATTGCACTTGTTTTTCTTAAGACAATTCAAGTTGTTCATGTTATTCAGATTTTTAACGAAACTTTGTAGATGTAAACCTGATCATAATATAATTTTACTTTTTTCACTGTTATTATTTTACTGGTCCGGCCCACTTGAGGTCAAATTGTGGTAAATGTGGCCCCTGAACTAAAATGAGTTTGACACCCCTGGTCTAGAGCAAACAAAAAGTTAATCTTATGTATAAATTGCAAATCTGAATAAGGGCTGTGGCAGGATCTGTTTTTTTAACAATACATTTATTCAACAGAAATGCATGAGAAAGAACTATGTGTGTGAAAACTTCTATGTTAACCCATAAAGACCCAGTGTGACTTCTGTAGTAGTTTGCAAAATAATTTTTCCCTCTATTTAACTTTTCCTAGGTGATTTATCACCATTTATTATAATATTATCCTCTGAATTTCGCATTTTTTTCCAGTGAAAATCATATTTTTTTTCTATGTTAAATTGACTGATTATGTAAATGTTCATAAAAAACCCAGAGCAAAGTCAAAGGTTATTGTATCAAAACAGAAAAAAAACTGAAGAAAAAGTGACTTTTTCAGTAAAATATGTCATTAACTGAACATAAACCCAGTGTCTCCATACACTGTCATTGATCATACTCCATGGGTTTTACTGGTGAGTCAATGTTGTGGAACATGACGGTGTTTCCATGTTCACTATGGAGCCTCTGAAAGTCCAAATGGGTCATATCTGATGACCATGAAAAGATGACAAACTGCATTTTACACCAGTTTTTTTTTTTACATGTATTGATTAGTGGATGAACAGTTCAGATCAGTAGATGCTTTTGGTCGGCAGAGGATCAGTCTGGTTCTTTATGGGTTTAGAGGTGTTAAGAGGGTCATATTAAATGAATGGTTTATAGGCCTGTGTGCGCTGTTAAAATTGGAATAAAATATTTTGATCTCTCCTCATGAAATGATTGTAACAATGTGTGTGAGGAAAATGAGACAAAGGATTGCAAATCATTTGTGGAAAAACAGCTGGAAGCTGAGGAGTAATGCATGCCGGTCTACTGAGTTTCATTTCATCACCTCTGTGTATAACTGACAGGCTTCTGTGCAGATATTTGAATGCCTTGACAATGTGCGGAGGGGAAAAAAAAAGACACATTATGAAAAAATATGGCGTCTATTCATTTGTGCATGATTAGGGATGCATGCAGTAAGACAAAACCAGAAAAGTACAAACATAAGGGTTATTACCTGTTTCTTATATGTACTGTTGCCCATAAAGTTTTATAAACTATTTTTAGCTCTTCTCATGAAATGATTGTGAAAATGTGATTTATTCTTGATAGATAAATTGCACGTCGGACTCAGTGTGTAATCACTGCAGCAGTCGAAGGTGATTACTGATGTGTGTAAATAGGAATAAAAAGAGAAATATCCATGGAAATGAAATTATCCCAACTGTATGGGCAACAGTGTATATGTTATATATGTTATTGTTGTATGTAACCATGACAGATTTTTGTAAATATATTTATGTGACTTCAGGTTGTGTTTATAACCTGTGATTTATATTCTTAAATTCTTCACAAAACATACATGTATGTAAAATAAAAAATAATGTCAAACTACTATTAAGGTTTTAAAGTCATTGTTTACAGTCATTGCAGCTCTACAGCACCACCCTGTGTTCACTAACAACACTGAAAGTCACTCCAGAAGTCAAAACATTGCATACATTGTAACCATTGCAACATGTGCATGGTTACAGATTTCACAGTCCTTAGGGTTTGGACATCTACAGGTTTTTTTTTGCACCTCAAATGATATTTCACACACATATATTTGCACATTCAAGCCCGAATCTTGCTTTCACTTTGGATGTAAACCCTGTCTGGTGTGTTTAGATGAACAGGCTTTCATTGCTTTTGCCTTTCACTCATGCAAATAATACAAAAGTGTGAGCTCAGAGCCTCGAACAGGCGCTTCAGCCTCCTATTGGTCAGAACTGCAGAGGGGTGGGTATACCAGCGCACGTGTTTTAAAGTCCGTCTTTGCCACCGTTAAAATCTTCAGTGTAGCTGAAGAGGGTTATGGCACAATTTACATCGCTAGACGGGACCTCCAGAGAACACAATAAAAGAGCAGCGACAGTAGAAGACATGTACAGCAGGCTTATGGGACTTTTTATAACCAAACACGGCTGATTTACGCTTCGAGGACCAACAGGTTGGTGTAATAAGCTGCAGATATTTGGATGTGTTTAGTAGAATGTTTTAGCGTGGGAAAAATAATGGTACTTACTTTAGTGCCTGATGTGAAGGGGCAGAGGCAAATGAAAAAAGTAATGCTTTCATGACACATTTACTCTAGATGCTCAAATAAACTGTTCCATAACGCATTGTTTTGCTCTAAATAACCAAATGCTCCTTCTTTCTTCCTCATATTATTATTATTATTATTATTATTATTATTATTATTATTATTATTAATAATAATAATAATAATAATAATAATAATAGTGTGCCTTTTGAGCTTCACTCTCCTGCAGTTAGCTCATGATGTTAGTGCACATGATGAATTTTCAAATGCTTAAAGTCAATGAATAATATGATAAAATCTTATTAATCAACATAATGCATCATAGTTTAAAAAACACATACAAATAGATGCAAAGATTCTGACCAAAGAAACCTGCTTAATGACTGGGTAAAGTTATTGATTTGTGTAATAAAAAATAGAGCAGCTTTATGTAACCAGTTTCCATCTGCCTCAGCTGTTGCTCAAATTGAGAACACATGCAAAACAAACAATCGCAGGTTGTGCAGCCTGTGGAAGCCTTGGTCTGTCACCATGTACCAACCTGCAGTAATAAGTGATGTGATATAGTGCGCAGATAAAAGCTCAATGGAAACAGGCCAATAAATTGTGACAGTTGCAGCGAGAGGACAAGAGAGAGCACTCACCAACAAAGTTAACAGCTGGACTCTCATACTGGAAAAACATCAAATCCATCTTGATATGATGTTTACTATATTCCAGTCATGTAGTGTAAACTGTGTGCAGTCTAGGATTTTATGCAATGTGGTGTTTGCCTTGTTCCAACACACCAGGAGGACTCAGAATTTGGTGAGTTAGTCTAAATAACCAATATGTTTATGTGTTTAAAATGTGAAAAGCTGACATGAAATAGTTTCCTGTAGAGCAGATAAGCATTTTCCAACTATTAAAAATGCCTAAGTGAGGAATTTGCGTGTTGATAAAAGATGAAGAGATAGTCATAGAGGTTTGTTATCCAAAATTTGTCATAGCTGGCTTGAGCTGTGAATGAATGAAGCCCCATATTCCCAGTAGTGTGCGTGACAGGTTGCTATTTCAAGTCGACCCAACAATGACATCATTAGTTGAGGAAAACAAACGACGATGCACTGGGATTTACAGCCATGTCCTGCGCATTTTACTCTGACTGACTTTAGAACATTTCCAAAAAGAAAGAGACAAAAACATTAGCATGTGAATGTATTTTTCACAAGATGCTGGGGTGAGGTTGTTGGTGTGGGGGGGGTTATTTTGGCACAAACACAACCCGTCTGGCTGACCATGGCCTTTTGTAGCCTGTGGTGTTAGATTTTAATGGACCTTTCAGACCGCACTCACCAAGTCAATAGGTTTTCTAATTTAGTTGTCCTTGTTGTTCTATTACATATTATGCAAGGTTACAGCTGATTTCTGTGAAAATGACCCATCCCCTGTGAGGTTCATTTTTTTTTATGAGTTTTAGTGATGTACAGTAATTGTGAAATAGCTTTGGGTTTGCATATGCACCAAATAATCACAACAGAGCACTTAACAACAGAAAGGTGATAGCATGAAATGTGTGAGCTTACTGTAATTAGAATTTAAACCCAGTGCATGTTCATAATCATTTTTCCTTCTTTCATCTACCAGAAGCAGGTACATATAATGTATCTTTGTTCCAGTTGTTCACTGGGTTAACATGAACTTGATCTGTAACTTGACTCAGCTCTCTATGGACTGACTTGCCTAATTAATACTTACATTAAGCAGGGTAAACATTATTTCCCACTTTGTCAGCTACCTGAGTGCTTGGATATTTTTAATCTACTACTGATAACAGCTGCATAATGCATTCCTTGTTTTTTTTTTTTTTTGTTTGTTTGTTTTTTTTTTACTCCTGACTGTACAGCATACAGTGTACTGCTGTTTACTGTCTGTGTGGGTCTGTTTAAGGATAGCGCCACAGACCTGAGTGTATAATGCATTATTTAAACAGCAGGTAACCACACACTCACACACACTGATCTTTGCTCTGCTTCCTGCCAATTACTTTAAAAGTCCGTTTCTCTGTCTAATTTCCGCAGACCACATTACTGATGAGGTCCAAAACAGTTGTCGGAGAGGAGTGACCTGCCCTCCTGCCCTCACCAGAAGCGCACACGCCTGCAGAAGCACAGGCCCCATTCCCCAGTCCTGCTGTCCACATTTTCGGCCTGAGTTTGTCCCTGGGATCATTCAAAACTGTTTCTCCAACGCTTCTACCAAAAACTTAGACTGTTTTCCAAAGCAGAACTGGCCCAGCCCTCCCAGGCAGAAGCAATGGGGAGTGTGCGAAGCCACCGTTACAGCATTGTGTCCTCTGAGGAAGACGGCATGAAGCTGGCCACTATTGCTGTCCCGAATGGCTATGGAAACGGCAACGTTAACAAGGTGCACACAGAGCACCAACATCAGAGCCGTTTCGTCAGAAAGGATGGTCACTGCAATGTGCAGTTTATCAATATGAGTGAGAAGGGCCAGCGGTACCTGGCAGATATCTTCACCACCTGTGTGGACATTCGCTGGCGCTGGATGCTGGTCATATTCTGCCTTTCTTTTCTGCTGTCATGGTTGTTTTTCGGCTTCGTGTTCTGGCTTGTAGCCCTCACGTATGGGGACTTAGAGAATGAGAATCAGATGTGTGTTTCTAATGTTGACAGCTTCACTGCTGCCTTCTTATTCTCAGTGGAGACCCAAACCACCATTGGCTATGGGTATCGTTACGTGACAGAGGAATGCCCAATCGCTGTGTTTATGGTCGTCTTCCAAAGCATTGTGGGCTGCATCATTGATGCTTTCATCATTGGCGCTGTCATGGCCAAGATGGCCAAGCCCAAAAAAAGAAATGAAACCCTGGTGTTCAGCCACTATGCTACGGTGGCCATGAGGGACGGTAAACTATGCCTAATGTGGCGTGTGGGGAACCTGAGGAAGAGTCACCTGGTGGAGGCTCATGTCCGGGCCCAGCTCCTGAAGTCCCGCACCACTACAGAAGGAGAGTTTATCCCTCTAGATCAAGTGGACATTGATGTAGGTTTCGACAGTGGCATTGACAGAATCTTCCTAGTCTCTCCAATCACTATTGTTCATGAGATTGATGAGGACAGTCCCTTCTATGAGATGAGCAAACAGGAGTTGGAAACATCAGACTTTGAGATTGTTGTGATTCTGGAGGGCATGGTCGAGGCAACAGCCATGACCACTCAGTGTCGGAGCTCCTACGTAGCCAGCGAAGTCCTCTGGGGCTACCGCTTTGAGCCTGTGCTCTTTGAAGAAAAGAACTATTACAAAGTGGACTACTCTCGCTTTGACAACACCTACGAGGTGCCCAGCACACCCCACTGTAGTGCCAGGGAACTGGCAGAGAAGAAGTCCAACGCCTCCAGCTTGAGAAACTCCTTTTGTTACGAGAACGAGGTGGCACTTGAAAAAGTAGAGATGGAGGAGGAGTTTGAGGAGATGGGAGACAGGGAGATGAGGTGCGTTGAAATTGGTGCACTTGATGACACAAATATAGAGGTAGTGTCTGGTTCTCAGCACAATC
Source organism: Sphaeramia orbicularis (assembly GCF_902148855.1). NCBI lineage: Eukaryota > Metazoa > Chordata > Actinopteri > Kurtiformes > Apogonidae > Sphaeramia > Sphaeramia orbicularis. Next base: position 27,134,822 of record NC_043964.1, on the reverse strand, counting down.
TGGACTCCATGGATTTAGAGGAGAGGCCTTTGACAGCAGAATCAGAAATATGATGGCTGAGAGGTTAAATACTACCACAGGGAATGCTAAAATTAGCTTTAACTTTGGTCCCGATTGCTGATGATGCATGGCAGTTTGTACAAGACTGTGATTTGAGAGTAGAATTCTCTGTAGAAGCTCACGCACACAACACTGTGGAGATGCAAACATTTTATGTTGTTTAACAGGCTGGTGAAGCAAAAAGAATAACATGGGTTGTACTAAGTTACTTACACTCAGAGGGTAGTCATTCTGTGTTTACTGCCCCATTAGAGCTAATGCATTTTAGCAGAATAGCCAATTGGATTCAGAACAATGACTGAACTAGTTGCTACTTTATTGTGGTACAATCGTGTTTATTCCAGGTTTACACGTCTGCAATAAGCATCAGTTTGATGAAAAAAGTATTGAAGGAGTAATTTCATCACAACCTCTGAATATCACATGTGCTTGTGACTAAAAACACCTTCACATTTCATTTATAATAACTAATTGAAATGTAACCCTAAGCTGTGAGCCTCATTTTAGATGCCAACTGAAATTTGAACAACTTTCTTTTAACTTTCAAAACTTACTAATAACACTTAGACGTGTTAAACCGCCTGCATACATGACACTTCTGTTTGTTAATGAGCTGGTCTCTTAGCAAAAGTAGATTTGTAGTCCTGCAGTGTGGTGGTCTTTGTGTTACTCTCCTAACATGAGGCAGGAAAAAGCGATATCTTGCACAGATTACACACACACACACGTACATTTTACTCCTCAACCTATCATTTTGTCTAAGTTTTCGCATCTTTTGCAACGTGTGCCTTAATAAAAGTCTCAGTCCCAGAGGAGGCACTCAGGAGGTTTGGCTTCGACTGAGCACACACTGCATTAGATGTCACAGGAACAAGCATTAAGAGGTGATTCACTATGCAGAGTACTGTTACAACTTGCAGATCTTCATGTTCTAATGTGCAATACAGTTCAGTGGTAGAATGTGACAGGAGGCTCAGCCCTGAGCTGGAAACAACTGAGGTTATGAATGTTTGACGATAAGTGCTGCTAAGTTACATATTATATGTTTAGAAAAAAAAATCTAGGAGCCAAAAGGTATTATTTGTCTATTTAAGTATCCATTTTGAAGATTGCAGATCCAGCCTATAATGTTATTTCTAGATGTAGACAAGCATGAGTCTATCAGTGTGTTTTCCGAAGCTTTAGTGCACTTTCCTCCTCGCGAGACACTTTCCCCTTTAAAGCAGAAGCTATTTTATTACCCAAAGCCAAATGTTATGTATATAAGAGACAGTCTGTTAGCTAATGTTAATTTGAAACCTAAACCTTTCCTCATCCGACTGTGGTCGACTATTCGATTTGAGAAGGTTTTGACATAGTCTATCTGATACTGAGATCAGTATTTGAGATCAGAATTTGGACTTTTTCACCTTCATACTCCATCACCATGGGTCTTGTGAAGTTATTTGTTATTTCTGAATGGGCCCTTGCTTTGTCTTAGTTGAATAAAATCAGATTTATTGAGTACAAATTTTAGTCAGGATCAACTATCCCAAATGGAGGAAACACTTCAGTCTTACACAAGATTGAGCTTTGTTGTTTTATAACTCTTACTCTAAGTAATACTGTTACACATTCATGCTTCAATAATGTCGGGCATAACAGTACAGTGTTATGCTTTGACGTTCTGGTCATAAAATCTATTAAAACAGCTTTTCTGTTCTGACATTGACACTTCTCCTGTCTTAGGTCTTTGTTTTTCTACCAGGGTCTTCCCACCTTCCAGTGAGAATGTACAGATTTTTTTATCTTTTGTAAATTAGAATGCAAATACTGTATATTGATATTGCAGTTGTTGAAAACTGTTTATGTCCTCTTTTTCAATAAAAATGGAAAAAACATGAGGTTCAGGCCTTTATTTTTAACAGCACAACAGTGTCAACCTGATGCTGTTGTAGTATGCCGTGATCAGGTTGACAAATAGGACCATTCTTCTAATATCCGAGGTTTGTTTACATGAGCTCAGGATATATCTGACATCTTCCGTGCAAGAATTTTCCAAGGATTTGCATTTTGAGCCGAAATGTGTGACATCTGGAGCAGAGAGCTGAAGTCTGCTTGACTGTTTTAGCTGTGGACACATGGTGCTCCTCTAATTTGGAGCTGTGGCCCAAATTCCAGGCTGCTAGCTGTCAGAGCTCACACCATCATTTACTATAATTCAGCAAACTGAGTCAGTCCTATTCTGTGAAAGCCCACAGAGACCCCATGCTTTATCAGTCTGCTCTGCTGGAAGTCATTTTCAATCACAGCTACGGAAAGAATGCCTCATGCTCATTTCCCAAGTCTTTCAGTAAAATGTGGAAAATAAGGGTAGATGTAGTCTACATTAAAGATCATCATGAGGAATTATAGCGTTAAATTAGCAGCTGTTTATACGTATGTGAACAACAACAAGAATGAAAAAGCACATGAAATAAATCCACCCTAATTGAGTTCCAGTCATCAACTTCATTTGCTTTCTCTTTATTTTCTTTTCACAGATTTTCAATAGAAATCATGTTAATTGTGATCAATACTGAGACCTCACAGATTGTGTAACAGGCTAATAATTACAGCGTCAACAAAATATTCAATGAGACATAATCATTTCTATCTATTCAGAGGGGAATATATGTTTGAAGTATGACAAATTTAGTTAGTTTCCATTCCCAGAGAGTTTCTGCCATCATGAGACGTAGTCGGGGGTCTATTGATCAGACATGTCCGCAGGAAAGCAATGAGCCGATTTGATTTGGTTCTACATAGGAAGTGGGTGCTGCCTTGGGGCTTTTTCCACATTAGCCAATGAAACTGCCACAAAGCTCTGGCTTGGAGTTAAAATAGTGGCTGTCTGGTGAATTTAAGTGAACTCTCAGTGATTAATTCTGTTGATAATTAGGTTTACGGTGCAAAAAAAAAAAAAAAAAAATCATTTTCTTGTGATTTATTTTTACTGCAGTGAGTTTGTATCAAGAAGCATGTGATTTAACAAGCAATTTTGATTTCCATATTGTCATCGCTAAGCCCATGAACCCTCTGCAGTGACATTAAACTCAGAGGTTGGCTGTCCACTGTGAAATGGATGCACCATTTAAAAAAAAAAAATTGACAACCAGTGTTGGCTGCTGCACTCTATTAGCATTTGATGGGTAGGGCCAGAGAAATCCTGTCAATGTTGGCGATGACGTGTCTCTGGCAAGCTCCCCATGACTGGCTTTTCAACTGCAGGACGATCAACCTGACCTTCAGATTAGGTAGGTGAGTATAAACATAAACAATTAATCAACAGCGTATAGCAACACATGGCATTAGAATAGAAGTGTCAGGTTAATGTTAAACAGGGTCACAGTTTTAGATAAGGCTAAGGAAAGAATCACCCTGTCTACACATGCTATTTATAATTTACTTTTTAACTTCTCATGTCCTGTTAATCGCAGTATTTTGGAAAAGGTCAGCAGACACGTTTTACTCCAAACTGGCATAAATCAATAAAACATGACGATACGACCAAGCGTAAATGTAATTTTGGTCCTCTTTTTACCACTTGAAACTCAGAAACACCCCTGCTTTATCTCACCGACTGTCACATAGAGACAGTTTATACATATAATTTTAGGGAGTGTTAAAATCATTGGCATATTTATCACTCAAGAGGAAGTGTGTGCAGTCTGGACAAAGTCTTTCCTGAACATATTTAGAGAAGGTATTATATATCAGGGATACTCACTGATCCCTTGATCTTATCTGGGTCATGTCCGCAGCCTGCGACTTTATAAATAACTGTAACTATATGTGTTTGGCCTGAATTTATGACTTATGTGTGCTATGTGGGGTCACCGGACATCGCTGAAATGCTTAAACATGAAAAATTCATACCATTAATAATTTTTTCTATATGAGAAGAGACTATGAAATGAATCAACCTGTGAACCAACCTATATTTCTGTTTTTAAGAATGATATGAATGCTGCTGAGATGACCCGAGCAGCTGTATTGTTGGACCGTCCACTCTGCAGCAACTGCAGTACTTTCTCTCGCAAGTGTGCTATTTGTTATCCACACAGTTGTCCTTTACAAGTCTGCCAAGGCAGTTACACACAGTTTCTAGAGATTACACTTTGTGGAGACAATTTTCAAGGGAAACCCCACACACACACACACAATTTCACTGTGCTAAACATGTTTACACAATGACAGTAAAGTGTGTTCTAGTTTTCTATTCTAAACCTTAGTCAAAGAAGTGGGTTACATTAAGTGTCCTTTGTCCCTGTAGATTTCCAGAAAACATTTGGGAAAATCTTCATTGATAACAATTCTGTGGTGCCAAATAAGAAGAGATATCAATGCAGTCCATCAGCCCGGACTTTGTTTCCAGTCATCGAACAGAAGTGACATCTGTTTTACTCCCAGCTTCTACTTCTTCTGAGGCTTCCGAGAAAGTGTTGTGATAATCTTGTCGGAAAAGTGAAGCTGTACTAACAGTGACGTCCACAAATTGTAACCATTCAGTCAAAATGACTTATTGCCTCAGCGTGTGTGGAAGTGGAACAGAACCTGCAGACGGTAAACTTTTCTCTGAGAATGAAACCCAATAGGCTAGAAGTCAGAGGAGCATCTTTGATGGAATCTTGGTTTTGACAAGAATATGATTCATGTAATATATTTTTCTTTTCATTTTAAGGTCATTATTAACCCATAAACCCCCAGCGACCAAAACCACCTACTGATCTAAACTGTTTAATATGTGTTGATCCATTAAATCTATCAATACGTGTAAATAATTGGTGTAAAATGCAGTTTTTCATATTTTCATGGTCATCAGATTTGACCCATTTGGGCGTTCAGAGACTCCGTAGTGAACGTGGAAACACCGTCATCTTCTACAACATTGATTCACCTGTAAAACCCATGGAGTTGGATCAGTGACAGTGGATGGACACACTTGGTTTATGTGCAGTTATTGATATCTTTGCAGAAAAAGTCAGTTTTTCTTCAGTTTTCTCTGTTTTTGATATAATAATCCTCAACTGTAATCTGAGTTTTTATGAACATCTACATGATCAGTAAATTCAATGTAGAAAAATATCACATTTTCACGGAAAAAACACAAAATACAGAAGATAATATTACAGTAAATGGTGATAAATCACTTAAGGAAAGTTAAATATAGAGAAAAATTCCTTTGAGAACTGCCAGAAAAGTAACACTGGATCCTTATGGGTTAATGGGCTGTCGGATCACTTTACCCGAAATGTCCACAGTATTTGGGAAATGAAAAGTTATTACTTGTAGTTCTGATTTACAACACTGTTATTTCCAGCTAATCAAAAGCTTTGAATGTCAACTGATAAAACTTGAGAGACGCAAAACCGCATCATGCACCATCACCGAGTGCAATGGGGTGAAATCAGGTATTTATATAATTCTGATGACATGGTAGTTACGTAAGAGTTATAGCTAGTGTGACAGTGCAGTGGACACTTGCTTTCTCATGCAGCCAGACAGTCAATGATCCCACCAGGATGACGTCTTCTTTAAACTTCTACGTCGTGTTTCCATTGATTCTAAACCTGCAGGGACGCTCATTCTTTTTGCAAAGAAATGCACATATTTCAGCAGCTGTGTGCAAGCCTGTATGCTGCAAACAGTGATAGAGGATGCAAACACACCTGGAAATATACTGTATTTAAAGATTTTATTAATTTTTTCCAATGCTTGAAAAAGGCTTTATAGAAGCTTGGATAAGAACTACCTCCTTTGATAAAATCTAAAACCCTTTTTTTTTTTTTTTTTTTTTTTTTTTACAATTTATGTTTATTTCTCATTTTTTATCAGTATAATACAATCCAATCTCCTCAGGTTGAAGAGCAGGAAAAGAAATGAAAGAACAGAAAACAAACAAATGAAAAGAACAGTCTGTGTTTGTGTCAGAATATGTTTAGGTCCCTTAATAGGCAAGGCAAGGCAGGTTTATTTATATAGCACATTTCATGTACAAGACAATTCAAAGTGCTTTACATGAAACCTTAAAATCATTACAGCAGGGAAGCAATATAAAGTATAGGCATGAGAAAAAAATACCCCCCCCCCCCCCCAGATAAATAGATAAAACAGATAAACAGATAAAACCAATAAAAACTTTAAGCTTAAAAGAAACAGTGCAGATCTGAACTGATGAATAAGAACTCTATTCAAATGCATCTGAGAACAGGTGAGTCTTTAATCTGGATTTAAACAAACAAACAAACAAATAGATTAAGAAATAAATAAATAATTTTTAAAAACTAAATAATAATAATAATAATAATAATAATAATAATAATAGACACATTTTTCCCTGAATGTCAGCCATTTTCCCTGTTTTTTTATAAAGGGATTTTCTTTCAACTTCAGTTTATATGTGAGATTTTCCATGACAAGTATACTATCTATAATTGAAAGCCATTGTTTGGAAGACAGAGCATCAGTCTTAAGCCAGTTCTTTGTTATGGCCTTCTTCCCGGCCACCAGGAGGATCTTGGCAAGATATCTGTCTCCTTTATGCACCGTAAAACCCTTATTTTTAATGAATACATTCTGTGAATTCACCTGAGTTTCTGGAAGCTGATGTGTGTGTTTGAGATACTGCAAAAGACTCATGGTTGTAATCCTGGACTGGTCTGCATTCGTAAATGTTTAGATTTAACTGGATTAAGGTGTCAGGTCACAGACAAATTACTTCACCAAATAGTGACCTGAAACTGTGGCCTCAAGCTGCACACAGTGTGTATGTGAATAGAAATGAAATGGACTTGTGGACATTAAAACCACTTTATTATTTATTTATTCATGGTTTATTTGGTACGAACACATGCATGTACAGAGATAAACATCAGTTGCATGTAAGAATCATATTTGTGATACTTGTCTCTTGCATGGTTTTTACAGAATCAAAAAGGTAAAAATATGCATTAAAGAAATACAGCAAAGTCTTTTAATGCTCATAAAAGTGAGTACAGCAGGATACAGTGAATACTATGGAAAAGTATTAGGGCCAATGGAAAAAATTCAAATTTAAATTAAGGTCCAATATATATTTTTTATATCATTATTCTGAGAAAAAAGTCAGAATTTTGATTCTTTTCTCAGAATGATAATAAAAAATATATATATTGGACCTTAATGTTGAGGGGTTTTTTTTCCAGTGGCCCTAATACTCTTCCGTAGAATACACATTTAAAACACATCACATTTATAATTAGGCATGACAACAGATTTGCTGCTGAATAAACCAGGATTTAATGGCTCTCTTGTAAATGGCAAAGTTCAGTCGATTTCAGATGACTAGGCAGTGAGATCCAGAGTTTTCCTACTTTGGTTCAAGGAACTTTTATTATCCTAGAAGGGTAATTTGATTTAAAATTGAAAAAAATATACATATCAGGAACCAAACATCAGTCGTCCAACAACAACAATTACCGACACAAATCCAAACTCTACTGTGTCATTTGCAAGCCTAATGACAGTAGGAATATGTGATCTGTGATTTACCACCATTTTGCTGCACACCTTCATAACACCCTGCTAGAGATAGAAAGTAACCTGTGCAAGCTGATAAAAGACAAGAGATTCAGTAAAACATTTCCATAAAACTGGTGTTAACATTAAAACAGTGAAGTTATCAGTAAAAACCCATGTGCTGATGTGTTTTCTTACACGCAGCATCAACCTGTATCCAAGTATTTGGATACTGTCATATCACAGGGAAGATGTCTGAGTGATTTCTCCTATAATCACTGTACATCTCCTTTGTTTTTGTTGTTCAGTCATTTAAGTCCCTCGCTATTGTACTATGTTCAGAGTCGTCACCGCTTTCACAGAGACTTATGTCTGAGTAAAAGATGCTGTGGTCCATCTGCTGCAGCTTTGTAGTTCAATAAATCAATCAAATCAATAAAATTTGTAAAACTTAATATTGCAAAACTTATATTTTCTTGCCTTAGTCATCTGTCTTCTCATGAGACAATACTCATTTTTTCCTTCTCATTAGAAACTGATAATAGGTTTGTTAGTTTTTTCACTTTAATTGTTCATGTTTTTGTGATTTGATGTATTTTCTATATGATCACAAACCTTTACATGGCTAAATATCTGCCAGAGGGTTTTTTTGTTGTTCCTTTGCATTATTATTAAGGAAATCAGTAAAGTGTATACCTTCACCAAAGCCCCACTGATTCAATCAAATGCATCTTGCAGCGTTGGAAAAAGCCATAAATAAATAATAGAATCTCGACTCGTCCTCGAACCCGCTCTAACCCCTGCCCCGTGCCCTTCCACCAATAGTCTTTGCATAATCCTGCTGACAAACAGACAAACAAATAGGGTTGAAAACATAACCTCCTTGGCTGAGTTAATTATAGTTTCATATTTTTGAACTACAATAACAAACACATGTTCAAACACACACATGTACACACATACACACACACCTGCTGACACTCATTTTGGCTCTATCTTTGACAGCTGAGTGTCTCATGACACTCAGGGGAGGAATAGGAGAATCCAGCAGGTACAATATGTTGGACAGGATTCAGGCTTTTTCCATTCCCAGAGCCTGCTGAAAGACAATATGTATATTTATTCGCAGAGGGTGTGTCTGGTCACTCACACGCAGCAACAAAAAGGCATCCAGCACATGGCAGCTTGCATGCAAACATAGTATCTGTGTTTTTCTACCTCACAGCTGTTAGCTTTACACACTTCTTGTAGACGTTTCCTTCTTTTTCAGATGCCCTTTATCCATTTGCATACGTAGAATTGCATGTGCTCTGCTTATCTTTTCTTAGCTTTTCTTCGGTCCAGACTATATTTACAGTTTTACATCCACATTGCTTTACACCTGTCAGTAACTGGTCTCTGGTTCACACCGCTGACCTTGCCTCTCTGGCTCTGCTCCTCTGACCTTGACAACACAGAGCCAGGAAACAAAAGCGATACCTACTTTATGATCATTGTTGGCTCGAGACCAGTACCACCTTCTACTGGGAGGACTTGGCTCGGAGTGGGGCCGCAGTTTGTTGCCTATAATGGTGGTGCATTAGGTAGTGAACCGCAACACTGAACACAAAGCTTCCTGGACTCCATTTAGGAGCCCCCATGATAACAAGAACCACAGGCGACATGGATCAGATGCCAGAAAACAGTTTAAACAAATCATTCTTACACTGCTTGTGATTCAGTGATTGATTTTGAACATGTAGGAAGAAGAACTCAATCACACGATCAGTTAATCAATCAATAAAATCAAAATAAAACTTAAATAGAAACCAACTCTGTACTCAACAAGGAGTAGAAAGAAGCAAACTTATTTAATCCAACACTTTGCCCATTATAAGTCATTAATTCTTCATAATATATATATATATATAGATAGATATATATATACATATATATAGATATATATAGATATATACACACACACACAGGGTGGGGAAGCAAAATTTACAACGAACATTTAGTTGTTTTTTCTCAGCAGGCACTACGTCAATTGTTTTGAAACCAAACATATATTGATGTCATAATCATACCTAACACTATTATCCATACCTTTTCAGAAACTTTTGCCCATATGAGTAATCAGGAAAGCAAACGTCAAAGAGTGTGTGATTTGCTGAATGCACTCGTCACACCAAAGGAGATTTCAAAAATAGTTGGAGTGTCCATAAAGACTGTTTATAATGGAAAGAAGAGAATGACTATGAGCAAAACTATTACGAGAAAGTCTGGAAGATACTATTAAAGAAGAATGGGAGAAGTTGTCACCTGAATATTTGAGGAACACTTGCGCAAGTTTCAGGAAGCGTATGAAGGCAGTTACTGAGAAAGAAGGAGGACACAGAATAAAAACATTTTCTATGATGTAAATTTTCTTGTGGCAAATAAGTTCTCATGACTTTCAATAAACTAATTGGTCATTCACTGTCTTTCAATCCCTGCCTCAAAATATTGTAAATTTTGCTTCCCCACCCTATATATATATATATATATATATATATATATATATATATATATATATATATATATATATATATATATATATATATATATATATATAAATATATATATAAAAAGAACAAAAATTAAATACAACTAGAACAAATAGGCTCTTTTTTTTTCTTTCTTCTTCTTTCTTTGTATTATGATTATGAATGTTGCTTTGTGTGTATACATATATATGTATTTATGTATCCTTTTTTTTTGTCTTGTTTCCTGAAAGTGTGGTTGGCTAAGTGTGCGGGCTTGTTAATATCATTTATACTATCCACTTTTTTTTACATACTTATTTAAATTGCTTATACTACCCTTTTTTCTTTTTTTCCTCTCTCTTTCTTCCTTTTAATGAGCATTGTTGATACCTTTTATTCTTCTTAAAAAAGAGAACATTGTACTTTGAATGATTGATGTCATGTATAGTATCTTATAAGACTGTTCTGAATAAACATTTGAATAATTAAAAAAAAAAAAAAAAAACTAGAACAAATGCTTTCTGGTTGTGTGCCTCCATCAACATTGTGAAAAAAGGCTGAAGCAATGTAATGTGTAATATAACTGAAAGCACACACTATACTGACAAATCATGAGCCTCATAGCATAATTGCCTAAAATTGTACATTTTTTGTAAATTGTAAAATTAGCATAACTTTACTCTCTTAACAAAACTGATTCATTTTATGCAGATTTCACAATTTGGCCAAAAATATGACTTAGGCAATTGTGCTATGAGGCTAACAATATGTATTCTGTGTTTTACGGTCTTTGACTACCATAAACTATATTGTTCATCTTTGAGTTTGAATCAGTGAAGAGGCGTTCTTAACCTCCTGAAACCCAGGAAAGTACAAATTTGGGCTTTTTTTTTATTATTATTAAATAATTGCCTATATTAGAAACATCATGAAGCAACAGTTTTTTCAAATGCATTTTTTTTTTTTTTATGGAATGTTTTTTTGCGGTGGACATTTTTTGTTTGTTTGTTTGATTGTGTTTTTTGTATAAAGCTGTGAAACTCTTGTACCGCTGGGTCTTAGGTGGTTAAGATATCTCAATCACGAGGATGCGGCAGATGTAAGTCACAGTCACTGGACCTTTGACGAGCAAAGTCTAATAAGTAGGCGACCCAAAAACATATCACCTCTGGCACAGCATCAAATAAATGAAATCAACTCAAATTGCAACAACAGTCTTTTTCAAAGCAAGCGCGCTTCCACAAATGGGGAATTTAAAGGACAGGGGATACTTGAGAGGGGCTTGTTTATGAGGACAGCTGTGAAGATACGATACATCTGAACTGTGTCCAGCTCTTCAGTGATAAAGGTTACCACCAAACCGGTCTTGGTCAGTCAGCCAATATGTTTATACACTGAGGACCACCATCTGTCTTTCCAAGTCCCCGGTCAGTACTGCACTTATTTCTGTTGATGCCATTCCAACCAGCTGTAATCACCGAGATGCTTATTTTTCCTCACAGATAACCGACCTGAACTTTCTTTTGAATCGGTTGCTCTCACATGTACCTTTCCATTCATACGTTTACACACATGGACACCTGGGACTTTATACAGTGCACTGATTAGTGTCAGGCAACAGGGGACATATTCATTCACCTCATTCCCAGCCACACATTCAGCTTTGCCTGGGAAACTGTTCAGACCACAGGACCGCTTCGGTAACACTACTACTGGCCTAGCTCCAGTTTAAAAGGACCACACTGCTCACTCCACACTGTTGTAAACCTGTTTTTGTGAATGGAAGTCCTCTCTTTCAGCTGAATGTGTGGTACATTAACCTTTCAAAGATGAAGCAACGTCTGCACCTAAAAGAGCCAAGAAAGGCCAGCAGTCAGGGTTACTAAAACAGGCAGTGGCAATCTCAACTCCATGCCTGTTATGTTGGAGCCTGGATGATGACAGTATGACATGTTTTATTATTTTTAGGGTACTTTTAGCTGCCAACTCAGAAATGTGCAGCCTTCCTTGCTCTATCTTTGCCCTCACTGCTCCTCAGTATAACTCCTCAGTAACCCCTGTTATTCTAAAATTGCAACCCTTTAAAAGTTACTTTCACATGCATGGTAACAGTGGGATATTCCAGAGTTTTTAACCGTGTTCTTAACTGAATGTGCAATAACCTGCTCTACCTCCCAGTATTTTCATTGAATGTGTGATAACTTGTTTTTACCTTTCAGTACTATTATTATTATTATTATTATTATTATTATTATTATTATTACTTTTTTCTAATCAGTACTCTATTTTACAAATGTGTATTTGTGTTTGTCTGTGCAATAACTGCTTGTATCTGTTTTACCTGTGTTTATGTTTTGTTTCTGTTTTAACTCTGTGACTCAGGGAAACGCACAAGAATTCCAATGTACCTATACTGCGATGTATCTGTGCAAATGGCAAATAAAGTCTATTCTATTCTATTCTATTCTATTCTATTCTATTCTATTCTATTCTATTCTATTCTATTCTGTTCTATTCTACTGAATTTTTACTCCCTTATCATGAGAGATACAACCTCCAAATTAGTTGTATCATGTCTCCTGCCAAAGCTTTGTTGAGTTTAGGAAGCAAACCACATGGGGCTCATGCTTGTTTGACGTTACAGGTTCAGTGTGTGTATTGCTGGGATGTTGGTGTTAAATGTTAACTCATTTTGAAAAGAAGAATCTTTATTTGGCGGTATATATTGTACAGGGGTTGGACAAAATAATGGAAACACCTTCACCTCAAGATGATAATGCCCCAATCCATACAACTAGAATTGTTAAAGAATGGCATGAGGAACATTCTAATGAAGGTGAGCATTTCGTGTGGCCGGCACAGTCCCCAGACCTCAACATTATTGAGCATTTATGGTCAGTTTTAGAGATTCAAGTAAGACGTCGATTTCCACCGCCATCGTCTCTAAAAGAGTTGGAGGGTATTCTAACTGAAGAATGGCTTAAAATTCCTTTGGAAACAATTCACAAGTTGTATGAATCAATACCTCGGAGAATTGAGGCTGTAATTGCCGCAAAAGGTGGACCTACACCATATTAAATTATATTTTGTTGATTTTTTAAGGTGTTTCCATTATTTTGTCCAACCCCTGTACATGTGGTTATGTACACACGGAAATTTTTGCTATTATACTTAAGTCAGCACCAGTTGAACAAGCATCAGCGTGTGCAAAGCTGTAAATAGTATTTATAGCTTTTTTGATTTGTCTGTAGTTTTGATTTTGCTCTTTTTTGTTCTTGTGTGCTTTGTTTGTGCTCCACTATTGCTGTTGTAAATGTGGAATTTCCCCTTATGGGACTAATAAAGGAATATCGTATTTTATCTTATCTTATACAGAAACAGCAAATTAGGAGCAGTGAGTTGCCATTGAAGATGCTTTAGGGCCAACTCCAGATCTTCATCGAGGGCACTGATAGGAGAATTACCCCTTGTGTGAATGTTTTTATTTTTATCTAGTGATTTATTCCTAACATGCAATGAAATTTAACATGTATGCAAACAATCAAAACATACATAATAATACAAATATCAACAATCCTAACAATCTTAGACAGAAAAACAGCACAACAGTTCCATTTGCATGCCAAAATGATGATGATGATGATGATGATGATGATAATAATGATGATGATGATGTATGATTAATGATGGGGAAAACCAGAGGAAATGTAGGAAAACAGGTAAACTCAACAGGGAAAAGCCTGGGACTGGGAATCAAGCTGTAAACCTTCTAGCAGTAGGGTAGAAGTGCTAACCGCCATGCATCGACATTTCCAAGTTAATAGTGTCAAGTGTTGCCACAATGGAAAAACAGAGGCACTGAAGTACTGAGGAGCAAGTGTGTGGATTTATGCACAAAACCTACAAGAGTACTCAATATAAAAATCTGTTTACACAGACTAAAGCCAGTGCAGCCTTGGGTTATAGGCTTAAAGGGTGATATTTCCTTTAAATGAACGGAGCAATCATCAAATGAAGTGCAGTTAGATGCAGTTTTATTAATTAATATAATAGTAATATTAATGTTAAAACTATTTCTAAGTTAGTGTGATTAAAAAAAAAAAAAAAAAACTTAACTGGTCTTGTTAAAACAACAGGGCAGAAAAGAGAAGACAGTCAGCGGTTACAGCACAGAGCATGACAAAATAAATTCACCACTCACTGAAAATATGTCACCACCCACAGTTACGACCACATGTCACTCCACTAAACCATATGTCGTTTCAAACAACATCACAGCAACTGTGACAACTGGCTGCAACCAAGAAGAGAAACAGAAGGACCAGTATTTAGATTAGAAAAAGCAAATTCATGTCACACAATTTAAAAAATAATTGTAGATCATTGCCAATATACTGGACAAAAGATGACAAGTTGATAAAAATGCAACATAAATGTAAATATGCATACACTTTTCATTGTTATATACATTTGCTCAAATACTAGAAATGTTAAGCCCACACAACTCAGGCAGGTTTAGACATGTGTCTTGAGAAATGGTCCAAATCAACCTCTACAGCAATAGAAAAGACAAAGAAAAGACAGTCAACAACACTCAAAACTTACACTTGAGTTTTACTGTATCGCATCACAAACCTTTAACACATTCAATTTACATGATCTAATTTCAGCTAATTCAGAGCATTAAACTAGTGTTTCCTCTGTCTATGTGTCATGGAACATGAGACTTGCCCAATCTACACCCCATCAGTTTATATTCCACCATCGAGACCACACATGACCTCATATGTACATCTAGGGCAAAGGTGCCAAATACGTGAATTGCGGTCAAACCAGTAGATTGTAAATGTAGTGCAGGTTGATCATACGCCATTCAAAAAATCATCCATCCTCTCTATGGCATTTGCAACATAATTGACGCACAGGGCATCCAGTCTGAGATCTCTCATTTTCTAACACTGAGTGACGATGCATGTGCTGTTAAACATGTGAACTGTGTGAGCTTCTGCAAAACACCAGTGAACTACATGAACTAGTTAACCTTCTGATGTGTATCTGCCATAGAAGGGCTATAAAAATAAGACCATGTGAGAAACCAAAAACTCACCACTTCCATGCAGAATGGGAGGACTTTATTTCACTGTGTCCTATTCAGTGTCTGTTTTTCTGATTTGTCAATATATCACTGCCGTTTCCAAAGAAGGGAAATGTGGAAAGGTGTTTTGCAACTGTTTACTGAAACTACAACACTGACTTCCCTTCAAACAGTGAACTGACAAAGATAAAAGTGAGGAAGTAAACTCACAGTAAATCGTACATCATTTTTTTCATTTTTCCCACATGAAGATCATTAAGTCCAAATACTGTTTCACCATGACTGATGATCATTTAGAAGTCTGCTTGAGGCCCGTACCAGAAACTACTGTCTGGAATAAGCAATCCTGGATGACTCCATTCAGTGCAAGTCATCTGAGTAATGGACTGAACACAGATGTT
The DNA here is from genome assembly GCF_902148855.1 of Sphaeramia orbicularis. Classification (NCBI taxonomy): domain Eukaryota; kingdom Metazoa; phylum Chordata; class Actinopteri; order Kurtiformes; family Apogonidae; genus Sphaeramia; species Sphaeramia orbicularis. Next base: position 27,119,241 of record NC_043964.1, on the reverse strand, counting down.
TTGTATTGTATTGCATATATGAAGGTTCATACAGTAATGCAAGGTACACCTATTATATTTTATATATAAAGTATACTCAGTATATGGGTGCTTCTATGAAACTGGGTACATTTTGGTATCGGGCACTTTGCCAGCTTTTTTAGCCCCAATAATAAAAGACAAATTTAGACATATTTAACCCCAGGATGTACCTAATGATGACCTCAGATAAATGCAAAAAAAAATAGTTTCCTTCTATCTCAGTAAATATTTATTTTTAAAATAGACCCAAAGTGCTTCCAAACTTGCTTCATAACATTAGTCTACATTTGGTTTGAATTTTTAGTCCCCATGTCCTGTTCCCCATGGCCAGTTTCATAGAAACACCCATATGTAGTAAATATTTAGCTATTTTTGCTGTAGGTAGCTAATTTTGACTTGGTCATTTTAGTAGCTCTCAAGTTGAAAAAAGTGCACACCACTGATCTGTGAGATGATGTTAGATCAACTAAGTCTACTGTATTAGCAGTGCAGCACCAAGGGGGGGCAACCTTTGCACCCCCATCCAGATTTGTGCAAATCTTTGGGAAATTTGGGCAATGAAGAAATATGAAAAATCCGTCAATGAAAGCGTACATAACACATTTTGATGCAATTGTAATACAACCAGGCAGACAGTCGTCCCCCCCCCCCCATGCACGCATCCATAGAAGGTTCTCTCAAAGGCCAGCTGGTCACTGTCCAGAGCCCCACGAGAGAAATATGTGAAAGTAGATTGTACCTATTAAATAACCATAACAGAAAGTCTGAGTTGTTCTAGCTGTAGTTTTTAACAAATACCTTGAATACATTAAGTATTACCTGATTTTACTTAAAATTGTCCTCTATATAAAGTGTAATGGATAGGCTATACATTGAATATATATATATATATATATATATATATATATATATATATATATATATATATATATATATATATATATATATATATGTATATATATATATATATATATATATATATATATATATATATATATATATATATATATATATATATATATATATATATATTGCAGTCACTAGAGCGCAAAGCGTTAATTTCGCCCCCCCCCCCAACATTTTCTTTGCCCTCCAGTTGCCCCCCCACTTCTAAAATCCTGGTGCCGCCACTGTGTATTAGCTCTACTGATCTACTGACAGACAGACAGACAGACAGACAGATAGATAGATAGATAGATAGATAGATAGATAGATAGATAGATAGATAGATAGATAGATAGATAGATAGATAGATAGATAGATAGATAGATAGATAGATAGATAGATAGATAGATAGATAGATAGATAGATAGATAGATAGATAGATAGATAGATAGATAGATAGATAGATAGATAGATAGATAGATAGATGTACTTTATTTATCCCAAACTGGGAAATTACTGTGATTTCTCAGTGATGCTGGACCCCAACTTCCTATACTCAGCAGTACCTCATAAATGGAGTGCGTAACTGGCTTCCACCAGAACACAGACTCCAACACAAACTTCATGTAAGAACATGAGAATACACATCTTAAATGGAAGCCTGTGCTGTTAAATTCTGGGATGTTATTGAACAGCAGAGTTCTATTGTTTAAAGGCATGTTTGACCTAGTTTCTCCATTAGGTTTATTGTACTGTACATTGGAAAACTCTGAGCCCCTGGTTTGTGTGTTTGCATCGTTAAGGTTGCATGGAAGCTGCATTTGCAATTAAGATCACCCTAGATATCTGTCAACGTCAGGTAGAAATGGTGTCAAAGATACAGATCCCTGTGTAGGGCCAGGGTAGAGGGCTCATACTGGATCTGCTAATGGGAGACAGGAAGCAGGAGTTACAGCAACACACACACACACACAAACATACGCGCAGAATCGTGGCACAAGGCAAAGTGAATGTAATCACCCCCACACACACACACACTTTAGATTTAATTTACAAAGAACAAGATTAGAGGATCCAATCAGCGGTGACATTGAGCCTGGCACCCAGTGGAATGGGACACCAGGGAGGCCTAATCATCCCCACTGCTCCGCTCTGCTGCTGCAAGCCAATCAAATCCCCTCCAGATGAAGCAGATGGTCGATATCATTTTCTTCCTTTCCTAGGTGAGATTATCTCCTCAGCTTCAGACCTTGTGGGGAGATGTTTACCGCCGCGGTGGCCTTTCTGCCATTCAGCTATGGGATGTTGATGCTGATGTTGATGCTACTGGTGTCAAACAACCGGAGACCCAACATGCACCGACAGAAGAGGGGTTTATTCTCCTCACAGCAAAGGGAGAGGAGAAAAAAAACCTGTAAAACTGCAAAATTCATGCTGATATTGAGGAAGGAATACAATTATTTACCTTAAACACTGGAAAAATATATATTCTTGACCTAATTTTTCTGTTACCACTTACACTTTTAATATTATGAATTATTTGCTTAATGCTTAAGCTTATTAAATCATTAATAAGCTGCTGTAAATGGGAAACAGAGTACTTGCCAGATATTGAGCTCAGATTTCCGGTGCTTTCCTGTTAACCTCAGATCTCATTGGTTACTTCACTTTCAATATCTGAGATTGGAACTGATAGACAAAACTTGCCAAATAGTGAGTCCTAGCTGATGTACAAACTGTAAACTGTATCATAACATTATAATGGCATATAACAACATAACAACATAAATGATCTTTTGTATTATTTTAGAATTTTATTAGATTTTATTAACCCTTTATGAGGCTATATTTAATGTAAAGTGGTATCATTTTTCTATTTATTTGTTATTTTCATTTGGTAATAAGGAAACAGCTTCTCTAAAAATAACAAGTGATTTCTTCATTCTGCTCCGAATGCAATTTTCTCAACAAGAAGATTATTCCTGACGTCACAACACAATTTTCTCTCCTGTCCTGCCTGAGATTATAGAGGTGGCTTACGTTTGGTTTAAGCAGGTCTGCCACGAGGAAAAAAAAAAAAGAAAAACAAAGAGGCAGGAGTTCTGCAGGGGTTGGCATGTGAGTACTGATTAGAAACTCCTTAGCAGGAAGAGGCAGAAAAAAACAGCAGACGAGGTTAAAATAACAGATAACTCTCTTTCACGGATCAAAATATATGTTGTCATTATTGCTGGTGCGTTCAGTGTGTAAACGATATACAAGAAAATCAGTGTCTGGAGAAGCAGTTAAGCAAAACAAGCATGATGTGGAGCCCAAACACTTGTTTGTGCACCTTAGAAACAGCAGACATACAGTACGTCTCCTGGCATGATGCCAAACACAGGACCAGTTTTCCAGTGTGGTCTAATTAATGCAATGTACAAGAACCACAAGTGTAATGGAGCCAATGCTACTTTAGTAGAGCGCTGCAAACAAGGTGAAGTTTTCCATGTCCAGTCGGTACAGCGAGTAACAGGAGAGGAGCCGCACGCCACTTAAGAACGTCTTTGCGCCAAAGACAGGGCTCAGTGTTACACCCGGGGGTTCAGGTAATCAATGTTGTGCTCTGATCTCTTGACTTTCCTCGTTGCTTACAACGCCAGACGAAGGGCCTCAGGACCTGGCCATTAAAAGTCAAGTTGTTGTTATCAAGACAAGATGACCTGCATAGGTGACAGAGTAATAAAGGAGGTGACAGGTTGGAGCTTTAGTTAAATTAGTAGAAGAAGTACTCAGATCTTTCAGCTACTGTAAGTAGAATTAACAATATCATAGTGGAAAATAATTAGTTACAAGTAAAAGCCCTGCATATTAAGTGAAAATACAGAAATATTACCATCCAATTATATGTCCCATTTATATTATTGGATTATATTATTGATGGATTCATATGTTCATTGTGGAGTTGTGGTTAGTAAGAGTAGAGCTCACTGGGTAACTCAGTCTATGTTACATTGTTACGCTTTTTATTAGTTAACCCATAAAGACCCAAACAGCCACTGTAGACCAAAACCATCTACTGATGCAAAATGCATAATATCTGTTGATCCACTAATCCTATCAATGCATGTACATAATTGGTGTAAAATACAGTTATTCATCTTTTCATGGTCATCACATATGACCTATTTGGACGTTCAGAGGCTCCGTTGTGAACTTGGAAATACCATCATCTTCCACAATATTGATTCACCAGTAAAACCCATGGAGTTTGATAAATAACAGTGGATGGAGACACTTGGTTTATGTTCAGTTAATGATAGATTTGCTGAAAAAGTCACTTTTTCTTTTGTTTTTTCTGTTTTTAATATAATAATCCTCAGCTTTACTCTTTTATGAACACCGACATAATTAGTAAATTGAATGAAGGAAAATACCTGATTGCCACTGAAAAAACACCAAATACAGGAGATAATATTACAATAAATGTGATAAGTCACTTAAGGAAAGTTAAATATAGAGAAAATTTCATCTGGGAACTACCACAAAAGTAACACTGGGTCCTTATGGGTTAATTTATATTTTTATCCCAATATGACTCTGCACAGTAACTAGTATGAAATGTGAAAATGTAGTGAATTAAAATACTTTGTCTGCTTCCAAAATAATGGAACGGAAGAAAAAACAAGCAGAAAATGAAACACAAATTATTGCAATACCTGAATGTAACATGACTACACCACAGAATTTAACTGTGAGGTGTGTTTTGTTGTTTGTATGTCCACGCACATTTGCATGTGCACGGACATAATGGAGCGATACTCTGCACTGTTTTGCCAACTTGAAAGATTACTTCGAAAAGCAGAGACAACACATCATCCCTTTCCCAGAAGCCAGGATTATTCGTGTCATTTAAACATTGGCAGACTTGGAAATAATCTGGACTGAAGTCAAATGCTTAGCAAGGTCTATTTCAGGAATAATACATGTGGACAATTACTTTCCAATGCTAATAAAAAAAATGAATGGGGCATAGGGATGTGGACATTAATCATTGTCCTGGGGCTCTTCGGAGGCCCTGGAAGGAGTGCTGCCTGGTTGGCTCTTTTCCTGCAAGTGAATCATATGATTGGAAAGAAAACCGTCCACTTTTCCAGTGTGGAACTTAATCCTCAACATACTGTACACCTGCCTCCATTGCTGTGATACTCTATAGTCTGCCTGAGACACACTTAAGCATCATTAAGCATCTCCTCTTCTCTTCAGCACTGTTGTTTGGATCCGCCCTGCTGAATTTCGAAGTGTCTAGAAGCTATTCAACAGAAGACACTACGTCCCTCAGTCTTTCTCTGTGTCCCTGTTGAGTAATAATCACATGTCCTTCTGAACTGCCTGCACTTTTTAAACATTTATCGTGACAGAAAGCTACGACTGTATATTCAGAGGCGCTGGATGTAATCTTCAGAGGGTTTCAGAGGGAGAGGTGATCAGGTTTCGTCACATTTTAAAGACTAGTGGAAGTTTCTATGTAAAATAAAGTCTCAAAGGTCATGTTCATTTTTAGTCCTGGTTGTTTTGCATTAACAGGCACAGACTTGCAGTGAGGCAGGCTTGATGAGAAGCATCTCTCTACACTCTCTCTCACTGGGGACTAGTATGTTTCCATGAAACCAGCTGGTCTCCAAGCACATCGGCTCTCCTTCAGGAAAACAGCCAAGGTTAAGGGGGCATCAGCTCTTTGCTTTTACTGTTCTCTGCTGCCATCTCCTATCTCTACACCATGAGAAACCCACAGCCACGTGATGGCGGCAAAGAAAATACTTATTCTCTGAACTCTGTCCAGTGTCAAGAGTAACAGGTGTGCAGAGGCTAGAGAAATACTGTTTAGACTTAATGAAATTTGATGAGGGATCCTCTAAATGTAATATATTAACCAGCTGTAGGCAATAACAGTAAAACCATTACTGTATGTTAATATCATGAGTAAATATAGTAGGATGACTTCCATAGCCTGGCTTTTTATGTTGTGGTAAATGAGCATTAGGGTATACGTACAAAGGATTTGTCTTGTCTTACAACTGATTTTTGCCCTACCTGTAACCTTTCATGTCATTTATTCTGATTAATTAATTATATTATTCTCTGAACGTTGCATTTTTCAGTAAAAATCAGTTATTAATTTGAATTTAATTGACTGATCATGTAGATGTTGATAAAAGCTGAGAGAAAATTTTAAAAAAATTAGATCATTGAGAAAATTGAACTGAAAATGTATTTTTCAGCCACAAATGTCATTAACTGAACATGAAAACAATTGTCTACAACCACTGTCATTTGACATATTACATGTGTTTTACTGATGATGTGTTTTGTCATATCAACCCAAAATGCCCCAGAAAGGAGTGATATTTGGCTTTTTTAAATGGAATTATACATTTTAAAACATTTCCCTGTGGTCTACATAAACTGTAAAGGCTTTGCTTGGGTCTGAATTCTTCATTAATTCAACTCCACAGGTCCATCTTCAACCCTATTTCTGAGTAATGACACCAGAAAGGTCGTTTTGAGCGCTGGCCCTTGAAATGCAAATGAGCCACTTCATACCCCACTGCCTCCAGGTTGTTGATCGTGCTCTCTGTCCTGTTCAGCCACTTGTGTTCGTTAATTCAACCAACAACTGAACATTTTAGGTAATCAGCTTGAAGTTTTGGCATATTTTCAGTTTTTACTACAATCGCTGCTGCTGATAAACAATTATGTCGTACTCTGAGAAGTGTTCTTTGGAAATCTTGACCTTACATGTGCAAATGTCATGACGTAACTCGTTATAAAACGTAAAACATTAAGCAGGAATTAAAACAGGTTGTAGAAATCCACTCGATTTTTGCCAGAATGAATATAAAGATAGCTTTGCAGCACCTGGAGGGTTCAAATTCAAACTTTATGAACTATTAGGGTCCAAATACACAAATAAATGTACCAAAGACTAATAAAAGTGGGTTTAGCAAAATACAACCCCTTTAAGATATGCGGACCATAAAGGCCATATAGTAGCATATAAGCCACGTCACCCTTCAGTGACCCCTGATGCCCTATTGATCAAAGCATTACCACCCTGGAAAAGACCACGCCAACAAGTTTTTCCTTTAATTTGTCACCTGTTTGCACAATCCAATTCCACAACCTCATCCATCACCTACATTTTTTCTGTGTCCCGCCATCAAACACCTTGCACTTCTGCACATTCATTTGTGTTGTTGGAGAATATTCTAGTAGTTAGAGTAGTAGTCGCATTGATGTGACCAGCCCATCTGCGCATTTGCCCAGCTGCCTGCCACAGCCGAACTGGTAGATCAATAGATGCTTGTCAGTAATGCTGGAGGTCATCAATGGAAACACGGAAACACATTTATGTAATCAGGCGAATGTGAGATGTGAAAAAAAGAACCATATTAGGTCTGGCTGCAATTAAAGACACAGGTATAAAAAGGGGGTAAAGACACATCAGTCAGTCTCTAAGTAAGGCAGTAAACTTGGTACAGTATATGACCAGATTTAGATGGTGAAGCCACTGCTATCAGTTGTGGTTTGACAGCAGAGGTTGCCTTGCTGCAGCTGCAGCTGTTCCACTCACTGACATCGACCCACAACACTTCTTCTCTAGTAATGAATGTGGAGATATTACATTTCACCTTCTTTGACAGTCACCAGTTTTAAAATAGTCCAAATATTTCGAATGATACAGTAAACAACACATGCCCTCCTTGTTCACCCCATCTTGTGAATGTTATCGCTGGAATCCTTCATCAGCAATCTTACCAGCTATTACTGATGTATAATTATGGTTTGTGCAACTGTTCCATACTGTATATGGTAGCTCAAGACTCTGCTTTTCTCAAGAGGATTCATGTCTTAATCATTAAATAAAGTGATGAAAGTCCAAATGCTCATCACAGAATACTGCTGCCTATCACTCATCTGTTTTTCATCTCAGCAGTGGCTTCATTTCACCGAAGGCATAAAGTAGCACGCACACAAAAAAACAAATAAAGCTGTAAGATGAGAACTGAAATGAGACTGTCCTGTCCATTAAATGCATCTGTGTCAGGAAAGAGCTCACAGAATGTCTCTCACCTTTACCAGAATCATAAGCTGTCATCCGCATTTTTATGAGAGCTGATCACAAATATTTGCTTTAATATGGTGCATCTGCTTATTCATACACACGCTTTGTCAGTCTGCACATACGATACAGCCGTGGCGGCAGATCTCTCCTCAGGCTCCGCTTTAGCATTGTGATTTGTGATGGATGTCTGCCACAGTGCTTCAGGGTTTAATTACGACATGCTTTAATCCAGGCTCAGCTATCAAATCACTAATCTGTCCAGGTATCACCTTCAGAGGAGAAGATCTAACATCCACAGAGGTATTGTTTCAGCACAAGCAAGTGAAGCTAAGCTGCTACAGTAAATTGTAAGGGTGTAACATTAGAGTGCTGTATCTCCACTGATTTCAGCAGCCTGCTTTAAACTCTGATTACAAAAAGTGTTGTAGTCTCAAGGTTAAGAAATGTCCAACAAGCAGATGCTACTTCTGATGCATGATTCCCTTCACTGCCTCTATTCAATGTCTAATCCAGCTTTGCCCTTATATTTGATATCCTGCACTATGACCGTGTATTTGATGTCATGTAAAGTGCTCTATCATATCAGTAATTCTAGATCCCAACTGGGTTAATAAGTCTGAGAAGCTAGAAAAAAGCAGCAGACAGTGGTCCTTTTTATATCTGGAGATTTTACTCAAATGTAATTATGTAATTTGCTTGTGTTATACAAGTCTCTGGAGACGTTTTCTTTTCTGCAGTAGATGTATTCATGAAGTTACATCTGCTTTGTCACCCAGTCCTTTGAATCCACAGAGCACAGCACTCCCCTGTGGGGGATGCTTTTTATAGAAGAAGGAAAGTTTACATCCAGCTCTGTAGAAGTAGGCTTACACATGTGCAGCACATAAATGTAACATGACGTATATGAACATTTTTGATAATTATTTGCTCTAAAAAGTTGATCTGTTGTAATAAAGCAAATAATGTATTACACATTTTTGTGGTCGCGTGCAATGACCTTTAACTGAAATAATATATTTATTTCATATCATCATATTTACATTTGCTGACATAAAATGATGCTTGAATATTCAGTTCAAGAAAACGGCAGCATCTCATGTCTCTGAACGTGGTTCTGACATAACGTTTTTCCTCACAGAGGCTACTTAAGGCTGTGCACCTTGTTGTATCCATCCAAGCCCATGTCAACAATAATTACCCCTCCCTTAACGTCTCCTTTGACCTAGACTCACAGTGCAATACGGGTCTATTTACAGAGTGTTGCGTAAGGTTTTTCAGTATCAGCCCAGAGCCTGAGCAGATCTGGTTCCATAAGACTCTCTTACCCTCCCCAAAAAAGAGACCCCATTCTAACTTTCCACTACAGAGCGTCCAGTGTCACGTCTGACTGTAAAGGAGACTCTGTTGTACTAAGTCATCTGCTGCTCCATGTAAGGCCACTCTGATGACCACGTTTTTCTTGGCCAGTCATGGAGAGGAAGAGTGACGGGGTTGCCAATTCATAGCACGGTTCTCCCACAAGTCTCATTTTGTCCATTTACTTAAAGATCTTAAAGCATAATTATCAAAATTAGAGCATTATGGTCATCAGTACGATGATTGTATGGAACATTGTGTGTGTTACTCTTTAATGAGCTGTAGGAGGATGGTGGTCCAACCATCGCCACTGGATTTCCATCTCCAGGATGTAACCAGGTCAGGAGATCGTGAGAGCTGGCACGAGATTAAGAAATAAATAAGAAGTGCACATATTTATAATGTCCTGCCTGGTACTCTTCTGTCCATCTGTGGGTCTCATGGGGGAAATGCAAAACAGAGTTCCCAAACTTCATTTTACCAGGCAAAAATAGGCATGAATTTAATTACTGTTGTCTGTTTGATGAAACCTGTCTGAGAAAAACAGCAGTACAGCAAGAATTTAGAATACTGTGCCAGGAATCTGTTTGGTTAGGAAATAATAAAGGTTAGATGTCTGAGATAATCTGAGATAATAACAACCTAAAGCATCATTTCTCTGTTCTGTATGTACCTGTTTGGACTGTTACAAGACTATCTGTTGAAGGACACACTCATATTGTGACAAAAAACATCAATCAACTAAAATACACATTTTATTAAAAGTCCATCATGATATAATGTCTGACAACTGGGGGAGTAAGAGTCACCTTTTTAGTGGTCAGTAAAGATTTCAGACAAATGGCACTAAATACATGATACAAGCAACACATGGTTTATAGTTGTATTTATTTTTGATTTGCATCTGTTTTTATAGCTCTGGTCTGACAGACATAACAATTTCTTACTTTGTACATAACATGCAGCAATTGCCTGACCACTTACTTTCACTGCTCTCCTGCTGAGCTCCTAAAATGCCCATTTGCACGTCAGGGAGGTTGTAATTCACTTCTGCATCACAGTCCACACTGAATTGAGCTGGGACAGTAATTCAACTGGATGCCGGCTGTTTTCCTCACACAACAATCCTTTGAACGGCTTTATGTAAGGTCTCATCAAAGGCCTTCTTTCCTAAAAAGAGTGTCTTTGGTTTGGCTGGCCTTTCCCTCCTCTGCACAACACGGGAGCACAGCCTGCAGTCTACTGGCTTTGAGTTTTGTCATTCTGGCATGAAGTCATCTGTCTTTGACAGACACTCTCAGAGTGGAGTAGGCTGCTCAAAGTGAGCTTTTGTTAACCTCTGTTGTTAACATTCACTGCGAGAAAAGCACTAAGAAAGAGCCATCAAAATGAGTTCTTCTTTTTATTCATCGCACACTGTGAAGAATCACGCTAGGAAGTGTGTTCACTTCAGCGCAATTGCATAAGAGTTTTTACACACAGAGAAACAGGCATTTTGTGTTATCAAACTCTTATCGTTGTAATTATATTTTCAAACAAATTGGAGGCGATGGTATCACAAATGGTGAAAGGTTCATGCCTTTGTATCAACTCTGCAAAAGGGGTTTAAGTTACTGCAACTGTGTGTGTACACGTGTCGAGGCGAGGTGTACCATTTCCATCACTCACTTCAATCACACTCCTATTACATTATACCTTCTTTACAGTATCACATGTAAGAGGATGGGATAGGTTTTAGGTAAAGAGTTCAACAGAGACACTGGTAGAAACCCAAAGACTTGTCTTCTCCTTATCAGCTGGATCAGTCAGCTCCAGTATCTCGTCTCGATTAGAGAGCGTGGTTTTGGGAATGAGACTCTTAAGTGGAACTGTTAGTGACATGGAAGTAAGAATTAGGCTGAGGAGTGTTTGTAGGCTTGACCTTATACAAGTAGAGACAAGTAAGTACCTTCCAATTTCTGTGCCCGGAGGCAAGAATGTTAATTTGTTTCTGCAGAGGATGTTGTCCTTCTTTAAAAACAATTAAAAAAATTTAATTTTTAACCAAAAGAAACAGCAAATGTTACACCAACAACCATACACAGTATAGTACATTAGCTGGGGGTCTATTTTTACAGTGGAATGATACTTTTCCTATTGTTTATTGTGTCAAGTGACAGTTGGGGATAGACTCATAAACAATGCCTGTATTAGTTTTACTAATGGAGCTCAATTATGTGGTTTTGATAGATTTCTTGGACAACAATGGAGCACTATTGCACAGAGGAATGAAAAACATCAGGCTTTACCTCATTAATCTATTCTTATGTGTGGTCTTTTCATGTTTCTGCACATTACTGTGGATAACACAGATTGATTTCAATTGAGAAGTTGGAGTTACTTATGAAGTAAAAGTTATAAACACACAGTGAACGTCAAAGCCTTTATTTTTTGTCTTTCCATAGTTCAAGTCTGTCATTTCCACCTATTGAAAAGGTGGCACATAGAGTAAAGGAGTAAGAGGTAGAGCAAGTGTTCCATTCTCATTGTGATCAGCGTAAAAACTTACACACCAAGGGAATGGCCATCCAAAGGAGGCCAGTAAAAAAAAAAAATAGAATAAAATAAAAACAACAGCAGCTTCTTTGCGGTGTTGCTAGCTTTCCCTTATTTTTCACAATCATAAATACTCCTAACTCACTGACTTCTAATAAAGGTCGCACTACAGTGTAAACCGAGGAGGCGCTGAGTGCTACACATGAATATGGGCATGGCAGTCATCTTCACCATCTTCACTGTCGCCAGTCTCTCTGAACACTTGGAGCGGGGAAACTGCCACATGGCAAGGGGCTCTGCATAGTATGGTCAGACAGAAGAGATAGTGGCTGCCAACCAGGGACTGAAGAGTTTCTGGTTCCAGCATTCAAGGAGAGTACGACCTGGAGAGACATAAAAGGGGCCGTCTCTACCTGAAGGAGAGCGCAGAAACCTGAGCGGTGGAGCTTGACGGCCATCAATCCAAAATAGGTGTACGATAGTCAGCTGGCCCTGCGTGTGTGTGTGTGTCTGTGTGTACATAAATGTGTCACACTGCATTAAAACTAACTAAAACCAACCACTCTACCACTCAGCTACACTGTCAACTTATGACAGTGCCTTGGTACATTAAAAAAGGAGATAGTATTTACATCTTCAACACATAAATTACTTCCCTAACATACTGTCTGTGTAAGGCATAATAAGGTCTCTGGAGGAAAAAAGAGATATGAAGTGTATGTTTCTGGTGTAAAGACTTTGCTGACTCCAAAATTAAGAAATGTAAGCAAACGTGAGGATAGATGAAGAAATAAAATCAAAATGCAAAACAATTAATGCAGTAATTCATTGAACAATTTCCAAAATGGCACAAATAAAACACCCCTGAATACTTCCAGGTAGTAACAATGGTAGCACTAGAGCTGACTATTTAATACCCAAGAGAAAAGAAGCAAATGCTGAGTGAGGGGTCACTGCATGAGGGGCTGTGCTTTAGATCACTCCGGGTTCAAATGATTTAGGTCGCCTTACATTCCTCCCTCACAATGCCAAGAGATCAAGGAATGATTTGCAACTCAAGTCCAGGGAGTGACCTTTAACATTTCATTGCCACTGTGTGGCATGTCATGCCTCGGCCCTGGAGCCTCCCGTGGCCCGACCCGCAACAACTGCAAACATGGCACTGATCAGTCACCTCAGGGCGAGAAACAGAACCAGGTCAAACTGTTCGTCTGGTGGGATCTGATAAATAAGGCCCTAGTCTGGTAAAATTCACACTTGTCGAAGATATACAGTATCAAAACTCTGTATGAGATAACATACAAACGCATATGCAAATATAGCTTTCAGTACACAACAACATACACATTAACTGATGATTTTGCAGATGAAATTCAAAGTATTCATAAAATGTGTCACAAATGAATAATGGCTGGCTCTGTCCGTTCAGAAAGGCGGGATGGGGGCAAAAAAAACAACAAAAGAACAGAATGAAACAACAAAACACGTTCAGTTCATATTCGTTATGTTGTAACTGCACACAGAGGAAGCTTGGTGAATTAAACCTCTCCAGTTGGGTTTGGCCGTACAAGTTCATGTTACCGCCACTCTTCCACTCCAGTGGCGCTGTCAGTCTTTGGGTCACCCCCTGTTGTATGCGGGTGCATCAGAGTTTTTCATTCCAGTGAGTTTAAAAAAAAAAGGGGAGGCTGTCGGTTCGCTTGAGGTCCAGCCCACCCTGATGGGGAGGAGTCCATCAGTCATCCAGGATGTCCTTGACAAAACTGGCCACGTCTGTGTCTTTGGAGTCATGCAGGGTGAAAAACGGATGATCCTGCATCAAAAGAAAGACACGAGCACGGTTAGAAATATGTTACTGTTGTGTTGTTGGGACAGAAATCTTGGGAATCAAATGGGTGAGTGTGGCCTCTTGTGGACAAAAACACAAACCGAAGCAAAAGATGAGCGACAAAAAAATAAATAAATGAATAAACTAACTCACCATCAATTCTGTATAAGCTGGTCTTTCATTTGGCTTCTTTCTTAGGCTGTTAATATAAAGACAAAAGTGAGATAATTACACACATAACATATTTAATATCTTCAAAGACACTGAAGAGACGTTTGCATCAAACTTTTTCTCATTCAACATTATATTACATTAAAACAAAAAAAGTAAGTAGTATGTGGTCCTGTGAAGTTCATCTACTTTTTGCCAACAAGTTCAGTAAAAAGACACAGTAGTAAACTTAATGTTTCATAACATATGAAAACGACTTGATAGCAGAAAAGTTTCACTTAAATTAAAGACAAATGAATAAAAATGCACCAAAAAGACAATAAAAGACAAATTATATGAGATAAATTGTTTGAGTCATTTAAGACGTCACAAATCCAAAAGTAAGACTATTCAATAATTTCTGTGGCCTAATATTTACAAAACTGACTACTTTTTCAGGACCTGCAGACACCCTGCATCTACACTTTACAGTATGTATGCAGCAGAACTTCATGCATAAAAAGTAACACAAGTGGACAGACTTGGTCCTAATGGAGCTGAAGGGGGTAGTGCAGCAGCCTTGGCTTTTTCAGTAATCACAGGGTGAACACTGACCCCTGCTGGCCGTAAGAGCAGCTCCTCCTGCATCATATGGTGTCTGAGGAGCAGAACCAGTGTAAATGTCTGCACACACTCACCACTGGGAGATGAAGTCTACAAACTCCGGGGAGAAACGGTCCGCGGGCAACTGTGGAGACGGCTCGTCCACCACCTGCTTGAGCTGCTGGAACGGGGTGCCCCATGAGTCATAGGGGAATTTCAAAATGGCCAGCTCGATCTATGCAAAACACACAGGATTGCACGCTTCAGTCGACCTGAATTTAATATTTGATGATATTGGGCTTCGTTGTTGGTCTTTTCCTATACATTTAACTAAAAGATTGAGGACATTCATGGGGTGTTTTTTCTCAGTCATAGCAGCTTTGTTACAAACTGGTTTCTACCCACAAACCAACTCACCATTGTGATGCCAAGACTCCATATGTCTGATTTGACACTGTAGCCTTTCTGATTGAGGTCAGGGTTGATCCGCTCAGGCTGAAAAGAGAAGAATTATAACAAGTAAGTACACAGAGAAAAAACAAACAAATATTAGTCAGGGTGCTGTTTAGGCCTGTTGGTATTACTACATAATCACCTTAAATGCAATTATTTCAGCTAACTTTTATAGCAGTTAACTTGTGTAAAAAAAAAGCAAGATGAAACTAACAGAACTGTCAAATTTCATCATTATTTCCATATCATTTTCAACTGTACAGGATTGACTGGTCCTCGTTTAATGACTCATTGCTCCTTAAGGTGTTTCACTTCCAGTGGTGCCTCTTATTATCAGCATTTCCTTTATATATTTCAAGAAAATGTTGTGGATATTTATGCCATTCCTGATAAATCTTCCCCATCCAACTTCTGTTTGGACAATTTCAAGATTATTAATTAAGATGTGAATTTAGAGGAGAGTCATAGTGTGTGAGAAAAGTACGTAAATATCAATACTTCTAGTTTTGTAAAGTCAAATTGTTTTCAAATATTTCATAAAGGATATGATGCTCCAGGTTGGGATTCTGGTTTTGCTCCTGTTAATGAGGGTCTCAGATGCATCAGACACTGATACGGACCAGGCCTCTCTGAGCGTTAGAGTCCATTAGTAAACTACACTAGAGAATGCTCTCTGAAATCTCATCTGGCCAGTACCAGGAGTCTCAGTCCTGATCTTCTCCAGTCCCCACTTACCGCCATGTAGGGCTTGCAGCCCGCATCCATTGTTTTGGCCACAGAGTCCACCAGGTGTCCGCTGATGCCAAAGTCGCACATTTTCACTTGGCCCTTAGCATTGATCAGAACATTTGAGGGCTTCACATCTGGAGAGGGACATTGTTGGGAGGATGATGAAAGAAATGATAGTAGCCATTAGTAGAAAAACAAGTGGAAGCTGAGAATAATGCACAGTGGTCTAATGATTTTCATTACCTCTGTGTATAACTGACAGGTTTCTGTGCAGATGCTCTAATGCCTTGACAATCTGTGGAGTGGAGAAAAAAAAAAGACACATTATGACAAATATGGAGTCTTTTCATCTTAAGAATGCATGCACTAACACAAAACCAGAACAATACTAGCATTAGTGTTATTATCAGCTTCTTAAAGACACTGTTGCCCATAAAATTGGAATTAGGGCTGCACGATTAATTGACTTTAAATCAAAATCAGATTATTTAATTAGGACAATGTTAAAAAAAAAAAAGGGTAATAGTCAAATTGAATTTCATCTCTCTCGTGTCTCCAGGCTACCATAGGCTCCTCCCCCTAACTGTGAGAGCGGTCTCCACAGTCTTTGGTCTCCACACACTAGTACAAAAATGCCGTTTGCTAAGAAGAGTGAGAAGCTCATGGGTAAAAATACCAAGAGCAAGGCGGCTGTGTGGAATTGGTACAGCTTCGAAGTTTCCGATGAAGACCAAACCGTTCCTCACTGCAAACTCAGCCTGAAGGCGGTATCAGTCAAAAACAGCAGCAACTTATTTCATAACCTCAAACTTCATCACACGCCAGAGTAGGAGCAGTGAGTTGCATTGCAGGCTGCACACGAAAATGACATGCCGGCTAAAATACCACCACTGCCCCAAATTGAAATCAGAATCAAATTTTTAGAGGAAAGAAAAATCTGGATTTTTTTTTTTTTGGCCAAAATCATACAGCACTAGTTAGAACAATAATATTTTTACCTTTTTTCATGAAATGATTGTGACAATATGATTTATTCTTAATAGACTGAGTGTAACTGGGGCTCAGTATGTAATCACTGCAACTGATCAAAGGTTATTACTAAAGTGTATAAAAAGGAATAAAAAGAGGAATGTGAAATTATTCCAACTTTATGGGCAACAATGTAATAAGATTGCTTTTTTGGGGCATTTTATAAATGTACAAACATAGCCTCAGACTGAACAAAGCGAGTATTGTTCAATAGCTTAGATGAAGCTCATGTTTACAATTGCACATAAATGCACCGACATCTTGGCTTTACTTCTTGTGTAGCAGAAACCATAGAGCGATACGTACCGCTACTGTGATCTTGCCCAAGATATCCTCAGGGATGGTCTTGCCTTTCTCAATAACGTTCTTGTAAAACTTATCCAGAGAGGTGTCCATCAGCTCCATACAGATCCAAACATCTCCCTGAAAAACAGGTAAACATTTGCAAAATACAGAGAGAAATCTATATTCAGTGTGTGTGTAAAAATACCCATCTTTTGGGTAAAACCATTTTTTCCCAAACTGCTTTGTTGAAAGTTTCACCTAGATGAATATTCAGCGTATTCAGCCACTGACAAACTATGCCTGCATAATATGAAGAAAATCTGCAACATGTGATAACATTGTTCCATAGTGCAATAACAGTATGACTTTTGTTTAAAAAAAAAGGAACATTGCAGATACCATATTAATGTATAGGCAGCTGATGGCGAGCTGGGGCTTTATCTGATTGGCCAACTTGCATGAATGCATGGTCTGTGTATTGAGGGCTCCATCTGACAGGGCAAACACTGCTGACTGTGAATGCATGTTGTGTATAAATTAAACATTTCTGATTTATTTTATTTCAGGCAGTCTTTTGTGATCACTTTATCATGAGCTACGGGGTTTGATGCATCTGTTCATGAGTTATACTTGTTATAGACACTGACAGAAATGAGCAACAACAATGCCCCGCTTTGCCTATTGGGTAATAAAATGTTAGATACTGGGCGTCACCTCTCTGAATAGGGCGCCATAGAAGGTAACAGTGTAGAAGCAGTCCACTGTCCTCATGGAAATGTCCAGGTCCATCAGAAGCCTCTTCTGCTCCAGGGTGTTGACTGTGGCTCGAATCCTCTGTCGAAACGAAACATCACAGATTGAGCTGTAGTTACCCTGTGTCCTCTTACCCATCTCCTCGCTCAGTGTAACGTGTCATAGATTTGACAGATCTATCCAAAAAGTATGCTCATTATGCATTTTAGGCTGCATACGTCGATGAGTCATGGCACTATTTTAAAAGCACGTTGCATTTACAGAGAAGTCGTATCGGGTAACCTGAATAGCAGCTCGCCAGCTCACCTTGACAGCCATAATAACACCGCTGGGCACATGTCTCATCTTGTCCACCACGCCATACGCACCCCTGCCCAGCTCTGCGATCTGCTCCAAGTCATCTGCCTTCACCACAAAGTTCTGGACAGGAGAAGCAAGATATTGCATTTGTAAGTGTATCCAGCTTGGTAAAACAGGCCTCAAATGAACTGAGTTGTACCTGATCTCCAATTGTGACACAAGCTTTAGAGTCAAGATCTCGAGGGGGCCTGCAGAGAAAAAAAAAACATTTAATCTGCGCCCAAAAGACATGCATTTTCACATCACAGTATTGACATAGGCATACTAAAAACAAACTAGGCAAGTTTATAACAGCAATCCATAAAAAAAAAAAAAAAAACATCAGAAATTAGATGAACTTTCACAAATAAAGCATGGTTATCTCTTACTTGAAGGAGTGATATTTTGCTTTAAAAAAAAAAAAAATGGAATTATGCATTTTAAAACATTTCCCTGTGGTCTAAATAAACTGTAAATGCTCTGCTTGAGTCAAAATTCTACATTAATTCAACTCCACAGGTCCATCTTTAACACTATTTCTGAGTAATGACACCAGAAAGGTCGTTTTGAGCGCTGACCCTTTAAATGAAAATGAGCCACTTCATACTCCACCCCTCCAGGTTGTTGGCTGTGTTGCTCTGTACCGTTCAGCCACTTGTGTTTGTCAATACAACCATCAACTGAACATTTTAGGGGTACTCGGAGAAATGTTGGTCGAAAATCTTGACCTTATATGTGTAAATGTCATGATTTAACTAGTTATAGATGCAACAAATTAAGCAGGAATTAAAACGGGTTGTAGAAATCCACTTGATTTTTGCCAAAAAGAATATAAAGATAGCTTTGCAGCACATGGAGGGTTCAAATTCAAACTGGTTGAACTATTAGGGTCCAAATACACAAATAAATGTACCAAAGACTAATAAAAGTGGGTTTAGCAAAATATGAGCCCTTTAAGTAACACTCTTTATGGTGTATGCATATAACTCTGCTGCTAATGAAGCATTTGACAGTGAAATGGTCCTTGCAGAAACTTAATATATGGGCCAGTGGGGAAAATAATATAAGTTTCAAAATATCACAGAATATTATATATGTACTTAAAGTTTTCAGTAAAATAAAAGATTTTAATAAGCATATTTACTCAGAAGACAATAAAACAATAAACTTGCCTACTACATCAGTGACATATTTTAGCTACAGTTTCTTGGTATTTACTGGCTAATATACACACCCATAGTGACATCTACAATTAGCTAGTATCTGTCAATACTTCAGCTCATGTATCTGTATCGACTTTTGTTTTGATACCTGGTCAAGATCACTGTGATGAAGGCACTGAATAAGAACAAATTTCTGATGATTTGGAAGAAGCATCTACACACCCCTGTCACCCTTACCCTCCCAGAGAACAACCATTTCCTGCCCCCTCGAATAATCTTTTGTTATTGCAAACTGCAAGCCAGACAACTTAATCTCTATGCCTTTGTCATGTAAACTGTACTGTGGAGACAGGCTGATGTCTCTACTCTCCAGTATCTGGTTATGAAAAGGAGCCTTACGCTGTTGCTGCTGGTGGGGGTGGCACAAACACTTCTTTGGCCAGCTTCAGCCCAGGGTTCTTCTTCTTCCCTGCGACAAAGAGAAAGTTAATATCAGCTCCACCTTTTTAAAGTGGTTAGTATTGCGTATTGCTGTTTTTAGCTGCAACCACAAACTGGTATGATTAGCACGGTTCTGCAAAAACACTACAGCAAATGGACTCGTACATGTGCCATTACAGCAGAGGTTTTCCACACCACAGAACTCTTAACACAGATCGTTTATAGCACAAATTAAATGGACTTTTCTTGTTTTGTTTTTTTTTTTTTTTTATCTCTGCAGTGGCCTGATGATAGTGTGAGTTTTATTCCATTCTGGTGGAAAGGAGTGTTTTACTGATAACAATCAATTTGCATTTGTCACAGATTCAAAGTATCGCCAGTGATTTGTTATCTAACTGGAGATTAGGTGTTCTCAAAGCTGAGGCCCTGCTACACAGAGAAGGTGGACTAAATGACTAATCGACATTGGTATGATGACTCAAATGGACACAAGGGGGTGGGGGGAATGCAGGGAAATAAAACCTCTCTTCCTGTCATTACTTTTTTCTTCACTGTTAAGAATAATTATTATCAAATTACTTTGATAAACTTATGTTAAGGTACAGTTTGTTAATATTTAAAATGTTACGGTACTGTAAACTGTACAGCTCTGGGGCCTTTCTGTGTTAAATCAGTGACAGCCATCCATTCATAAACACAGTTTACCAGCAGCCTCTGGGATTTCCCACAAGAGGCTTCGAGTCCCTGCCAGAATGACACAGCTACTGGGCTTACAAGTACTATGCAGGAAAAACAGCTCAACTTTTTTTCACATGGACGTTCATATTCTGCATGTTTGTTCTTGCTGCAAGGTCAACAGGAAAAGCAAAACACTCTTCTTGACCTTTATCTCTGTGTGCTAGGACTAGAGCAGATTTTCACCTGCTGGATGTGCAGTTGACAGTGCAGACCTGGCTGGTTATTTCCTGTTCTTGCTGCATGTAATGCTCGACCTGGGTAATATAATCATCTCCCCTCAGTTCTCTGGAAATTCAATTGTACAGCATGCCACTCTAATCGTGAAAATACTCTTTAAAACTTCTAACAAGTCAGTTTTACTCTTCAATTATTACTGTAGATTTGCATTTGCAGTTTAGTGAGTCACACCACTCTAGCTTAGAGGAAGTGTGATTGGGTAAACCCCTCTGTGCTACATTAAGCTGGAAGGGAAGTTTAGTTCAACTTTGATTCAGAGGCCTTAACGAAATCACTGGGCAGGTCCAGTTAGTGCTGCATTAAGCCTGCAGTGACTGGACAGACTATGACAGTCTCATGTGGTAAGGAGTGATTGAGGTGTGATTTACTCACACATGCTCAGTCAAAAATAGATTTCGCTTTTCCTCTGCGAGGGCCCAAGAACAGAGCACTCACTGCCTTCTGATGACCTGACAAATAAGACAGCCTTTTGTTCAGGCAACAAATCTAGGGTAACACACACAAGGCTGCAGCACAAAAACATCTGCCATGCCAGGCAGCCGTAACAATGTGTTTTCCCTTAGCTGCATTTAACAATGCCTTGCAGCTGCAGGAAAGGTGCCGCAATTATGATTTACACATTAAGTTTTTAATTATTATGCTTGGATTTTGCTGGATGTGCTTACTGTAATGGAATAATGACCTCAAAATACTAGCCCCTCTCAGGTAACAGGCCCGTTAGGGGATCCAGTAAGTGGTGTGTTCAGTGACCTGGTGGCCAAGGCTGCAGGGTGGGATATGACTCACAGCCTGTCAGACTGGACACATCCGCTCAAAACACAACAACTGTCAGGACCCTTTGGGAAATATGATGTCACTTCACTTGGCCCACATGCTGCTCGCTGTCCCTGTCAGTTGAGGCCAGCTTCATTTCAACTTCATGCAGCATGATCCTGATCCTCAAATTTGGCCTGATAGGACTCAACAATTCTAGGACATTAGCCACAGCTGCAGATAAAGCACACGGAGGCAAACCAGCACATGTACAAAGATACCGCTTTCTCAGAACCTCAGAGGGACATTTAAGGGTGTGGTGCAGATTAATAATACCTGCACTTGTCATTCAAGCTGCAGTCATGGATACATTAAAGAAATATTGCAATTAAATTAAGGTGTGCACTGCAAACTTAATGCAATCTAAATATGTCACAAGACACCGTCTTACAGTTGCAGTGCATTCCAAGCCAAGGCCTGTGCACTTAAGAGGGAACTCTATAAATGTTAGAATCACTGTGATGTTTGGAGGAAAATATTCAAAGCATGGTAATACGTAGGTAATGTGAACAAGAATTTCTGGATTGTGTATGGGATCAGAAGTGTCAATAGCTATGTGGCGAGTCACCATCAGGAAGTTGGAGCCTCGGAGTGGGTCCATATACAGACAATGATGACTCATGCACAGATAATCTTCCACACCACCCTATCAGTACTGTTAGGGAGAGCCCAATCTCCAAACATGCCTCAGCAATATCATGAACAGCACAACTATGCACTTAGGCCCACTCCCCCTTTGACCAGGAAAAGTACAACTCTTTGCAGTGGGCAGAGAGAGAGAAGAAAAAAAAAAAAAACACTTACACAAAAAGCACCTCAGGCCTGCTTTGGTGCATACAATAATAACAGCACAGAACCAGTGTAGCAGCTCTGGAGTATCTGCTTGCAGCCAGTGAACTGTCAACAAAGAGCGGCTGCACTAGGTATTGGTGGTGCAAGTCAAAACATGCCATGGTAGGCCAAAGGCTGTGATTGCCTGAGCAGCACCCAGCCAATCTACACAGCCCTCTCAAAACAGTGTGTACTCCTGACCATGGTAACGCTAGTATGATTGTGTAACAGCACAAGCGGTGAACTTGAAATGTAAATTGACATCATCATCACGCCGTGTGTGTGTGTGTGACGCAAAGGAAGGACCTTGATTTTTCCAAGGTGTGTATTTTATTCATCAGTGGACTGTAATTACACAACACATTCACAGGCTGAGTGGCGGAAGCTGCTGTGTAATAGCACCGCGGCTCCTTGGCATCACGGCCCGTTAAAAATAATACTAATAATACTAATAATAATAAAGGTATTTCTGTTATGGGAAAAAAATGCATCTAAACATGCGCGGTGCTAAAATTCTGTTTGCGCCAACACACTGTCCAAACCTAAAGGACCCAACATAATCGATGAGTCATGAGGCCGAAAAATACAAACACCTGTAGTCTCACTGCTTTACTTTACCCAAAGAAACAAACTAAACCCAGAGATGTTTCCATCTGGGGGACAAGTTGGATGTTAACTGCAGCTTGGCCGAAGTCCTTTATTGTCCTAAAAGGCTGTTAGCTAACAACACGGGAACTTAACACGAATGCAACGCGAGTACAGCAATTGAGCTAAAACATCCCCTTATTTAACTCTTCCTCAGTCCAGTAGTAAACACTAGGTCGGTGATGAATACCTCCTGTAAGGTATTGTGTTCCCTGCTAGAAAGCAAGGAAGACATGCTGGTTAGCTTCTTTTCCTGCTCTCATACATGCAGCTTTCCACCTGGCAAGGTTACATTTCTCAAACACGGCTAGCCAAACTACTTCCTCGCAAACTGCAGCTCGTTGTTTAAAATAAATGCATGACTATTTTCGCAAACGGCTGCGTGAGAAAAAACACTTACCTCCTTTAGACAGAGACATTTCCCCTTTGCTTTGATGAAGGGGAAGGGAAGCACAAAGACTTTTGCCTTTTTTTACTCCCTCCCTCCCTGCATCTACCCTTACACCCGCTCAGGATCGCTGGCTTGTCGTGCAAAAACTAGCAGCGATTAAAAATATATATCCAAATGCGCTTCTTCGTGCAGCCAAAGTGCTTCAAATCCTCGCTCACGCGTTCAAAGATCGATTAGCAGACGAATGCACGACTTTAAAATCACTCGGTGCGAGTTATACAGTTCGAATTAGTTTGCTAACAAAACCTGCACTTTTAGGGTGGCCAAAGTCTAACAGCTGAAGGTTCCAGCGACGTAATAACGTATTTCCTGCTAAGTGTGAAGCACGATGGGAAATGTAGTTAGCATCGTGCAAGGATTACAAATCAAACGTAAACGGTTTTAAAGGGATAGCCGAATTAGCCAGCATTAGCTTTGAAAGATGATTGGATTGTTATAATGCTACTCAAAATATGTGGCAGATGATTGGTTCTGCATCAAAAAAGGCGGGTCTTAAGGTATTAGATTTTTGCCGACTGTTTTAGGTCTGTCGGCTTTGCCTTTAAGGAGTGATGGCTGCACTTTCGGCGCAAGATAATTCAAACGAAACTCTGTTCACACATGTATGAGCTGGGGGTAGGAGGATCAGGACTGAGTCTTATCTCACGTCCCGCTCATTGATTTCAAGGGAAAACGTGAGTCAGAGCAGATGACACAGCCTCATTAAAGTTTCATAGTACTTTTGAGCGCCTCTATGATCAGTATGTATACACCAATAATAGAAGCCTGTTGTTAGTGTATGTATGTATGTATGTGTGTGTGTGTATGTATGTATGTTTGTGTGTATGTATGTATGTGTGTATGTATGTTTGTATATATGTTTGTATGCATGTATGTTTGTATATATGTATGTTTGTATGCTTTAATGTATGTATGTATGTTTGTATGTATGTGTGTGTTTGTATGTATGTATGTTTGTATATATGTATGTTTGTATGCTTTAATGTATGTATGTATGTTTGTATGTATGTGTGTGTGTTTGTATGCATGTATGTTTGTATATATGTATGTTTGTATGCTTTAATGTATGTATGTATGTTTGTATGCTTTAATGTATGTATGTATGTATGTTTGTATGTATGTATATATGTATGTATGTATGTATGTATGTATGTATGTTTGTTTGTTTGTATCTATTTATTTATTTATACATGTATGTATGTATGCATGTGTGTATGCATGCATGTATATATGTATGTTTGTTTGTATGTATGTATTTTACCTTGATTTTACGAGGAAGTCACTTTTTGGTGTTTGGACACCTTTAGGATACCTGATCCTGAGGTTGAACTGATGCAACAACAAGATAAGATAAGATAAGATAAGATAATCTTTATTTGTTACATATACAATTCTACACAGTACAATGCACAGTGAAATGTGTTTTGTACCTGCATCCAGTTTCAATAGAAAAAGTGTAAAAATTTAAAAACATATACATATACATAAATAAGTCAGATAAACAAAAGGAACACTGTTATATATTTATAAGGTGCATGTGTAAAAATGTGCCTGTGTGCAGTGCAATGTCCAGTTTAAAGCTATAACAATAATAAATCAGTGGGCTCTCTGCACAGCCCCACTACTTCCTGAACTTCAGGTGGGTCATCTATTTCCTGCCTTTCATTACTGGACACACTGATTAACCCAGGTGTGTCTGCTGCTGCTTCTTGTTGTGACTACTGATTAATTAGGCACACCTGGATTAATCAGTGTGTCCAGTAATGAAAAACAGGAAATAAAGGAGCCACCTGAAGTTCAGGAAGTCGTGGGGCTGTGCATAGAGCCCACTGGGGATAACAACACAACAAAATTATAACACAATTTCAGTATAATAAGTGCACAATCAGAATAATTTATGTGTTAAAAGAGCCTTGAATTCACCCAAGGAAATGAGTCCAGGAAGTTGTAATGAGTTCTGAAAGTGGTTCCAGGACCAGGGAACAGAACAGGAGAAAGCTGCTCTGCCAAGTTCCGTATGGAATCCATGTAGAAAAGCCAGAGGTGAACACAATGAGCTGGAGACAGCAGGCTGCACAGATATGAGGAGGGTTTATCCAGGATGGCTGTCCATTTAACTGTCCATTTGAGTAAACACTGAAATAGTCTCATTTATGGCTGGCATATAAAACAAGAACAATTATTAGAACATGAGGTCAATGTAAAGTGGATTTCAGGTTTTACTGTTGTAGGCTTATTGTTGTTTATTTCATGCAATAAGCTGCAATCTGCAAACTGATGAAGTGATAGAAGTAACCAGAGGTCTCTGACCGACCTGTTCTCTTGACTCACACATTTGACACTACTCACTACACCACCTTTAACACCTCTACTAAAAGTTTTTGTGGTATTTCAGCATCTCTAAAAAACAGCGGAATGGAGACATATCATCACAACACCATAAGAACAGTGGAACCTCAGCATCCCTTTATGATTTGATGCTATTTTTTATTCTAGTATCTATTACTATTTGGCTATTTGTTAACTCCATCACAAGCTGAAGGCATAACTTGTAACCTTGTTAACTGCTTTTATTTTTGAAGTTATGAAGGTCATAACAACATGTCCCATTGAAATGATGATATCACTACAGATCTATACAAATACATTTAACATGGGTTTAGATCAGCCCGTTGTTACTGATCTGATACCAGATTTTAGCATTCTGATGCAGCTGCGATATTCGTCCATCATATTCATACATTACAGCTCACTGATTAAATCCTAGATCAATTATTAATTTGTTATAAATATCAGGTATGGGTTACTTCATGTCTGTCTTATTTCATTAGCCACTGTTATACTGCTAATGATAAATTGCTTTATTAAAATAATCATAGTTATTCCTGTCATTCTTTGTCAGTCTTATGAAGAATGAACAGAGTGAGCACACTTGTCCTATGTACTCTTCTACTGATTCTTACAAGACTAAATATTTTTTTGATGAGTGATATTGATGCCCAATGAATTGTCAGTATGGAATGTGGCAGAAATGTCTGGAAATTGTGTTGCTGGAGACAATCTGCACTATTACTTATCAGTTGAGTCTGTGATTCTGCATTGACTCTTGGTCACTAAAAGGTTGAGAACCATTGAATTCAGTGTGGAAAAAGTCCAGTAAATAAGATCTTCCTGTTTTGTTTTTGTTGTTGTTGTTGTTTTGTGTTTTTTTTTTTTTGTTTTTTTTTTTTTAAAAATGAGTTTTCATGTATGGTTTAAGAACAGTATGAGTTTACTTAGAGGAAGATCAAAACTGCGATTTGCATTATACAGGGTGTCCCATAAGTCTCCATACATAGGAGACATAATACATTCCTAACATATATGGTTCTAACATGTATTTCTTTATATTTCTTCTTTATAGTTCTTCAGCAGACACGCATTGAAATGTGTTCCTGACAAAATGGCAGTCATATAGAGCATATAATATAAATAAAAATGGTTTATGTCAAGAAACGTTTATTTTTCCTATGTATGGAGACTTATGGGACACCCTATAGATTTTATTTGATTTGCTTTCGGCACTTGAATAGCCGTAACTTGTATAAATGATCTGATACAAAGATTCTATTTATTTGTCATTGCTGATATTGATTTCTTGACCAGTACAGGTTCTGCAAAATATCTAGTGTATTGATTTATATTTTATTAATAGTGCAATACTAGGGTAGATTTTAGAAATTGTAAGTCACAAAACTCAAAGTGACATTATATTCATTATTATCAATTAACATAAAAAAAAAAATTACACCAATAAATAGCAATTTTTTTCCACATTTATTATTGTTTTTTTTTATTCAGGGTGAATATTACATACTGTGTATTACATATAGTTTATTTAAAAGCTTAACAAAATGTATCATACTAAATAAAAAAAAAATGGAGGGCAGAATTTACAAAATCAACTACAAAATACAAAGGAACATTTGAAATGGAATGGCGCTTCAGTTTCCACAATTTTACATGTAAACATGGTCAATATACAGTCAGTGCACATCTTAGGATATTGATGTGATAAACTAAATCTACATTTAACTTTGGAATGATGAAATGCATAAAATTCAGAGCAATTACATTTTAATATAAAGCAAAATTGTACTATAGTACCTATACTAATGACATTAACCATCTAATAAATTCAAGGAATAAACTGTTAGACTATACCAAAAATACCTGAACAAATACAGTACAGTGAAGTGTTTTTTTTTTTTAAATCCATCAAAACCCACCATCAGTTATATGATAATCACAGCTCTGTTGATAAATTATGTCTTATTTATTGTACCACACATTTCCTCTCTTAATGGTTGGAAGACAAGAAAATGCACAAAACAATGAAAACTTATCTGATGACTAAATATGTGCTGTGATATGAGTGTACTCTGGAGTATGTGCATGTGATCTTATAGGTGGAGGGTGGAATTGTCAAACCATGGTGGTTAGGACACTTAAATTCCTGCTTTTATTTCCGTGCAACAAGGAGTGTATGATAAATAGGTTTTATTACAATGTGCAGATACAGGGAGCTGTCGATTAGGTACTCTGAGGCCCGACGCTGCAGGTCGGCGTCCAACAGGAAATCCCCAGCCTCCTCTGTGCTTTGGTGGAAGTTGTAGACGTGACGAACCACCACTTTTCCTTGCTGCTTTGCCATCACAATTACCGTCTTCTGGAAACTCACACCGGCAAAGTCTGGGCTTGAAGTGGCAGGTGTAACAATGATACGAGGTCGGCCTCCGTCTGTGCGAGTGGGCTGCATGGCACCCAGCTCAGTATATGTCGATCTGGCACTGAGTGGGAGCCAGCGAGGGGAGAACAGGGCATTCCACGTCACTCTCTTACTGGAGTCGTGACCACTGGGTCCTAGCTGCGTCTGGAAGCTGAAACTGCGGTCATCGCGGGTGGGATTATTGATGACCCAGTGGGAACCCCAGGAGGGAGACAGGTAATTACGTGGAGTGAAAATACTGCAGTTGACATCAAAGTATTTGGCTAGTTGGATAGGTGAGGCAGCATGGAATTGGAAAGCGAGGTATAGGAGATCACGGATAGACTCGTAATACTTTTGTATGAGAAAGGATTGTTTCTGAAGACGGAAGAGGTGCTGAGGGGGGATCATACCATATCGAACGGCCTTTAGGGCATTTTCTACAAACGTACTGACAGGTTGGTTCTGGTTAATCCAGGCCTCCAGAGCCTCATAGAGCTCAAGTTCACTTTGTAAAATGAGGTCAGAACGCTGGAGCAAGGAGAGGAGCAGGTCTTCACTGATGGAACCCCATTCTCCGCTCTGCAGCACAGAGGACAGGTTCCAGGACAGGTACTGCAGGCAGCTGTCTCGCAGGGCCGTGTCCCCAATTTGTAGTGCATAGTTGTACCAGCCAACCACATGGCCTGCAGGGGAATCACTGGATAGATGTTGGGTCATATACTGAGTCAGACCCTGCTGCAAAGCCCAAACATGGTACTTGCTGGCTAGCTTATGCAGGGAAATGGTCTGATCAAGGCGCACTGAAATGTCACCGCAGTAGAGATACCTGCAAGATAGAAAGCTTGTGTATTCATCTATTAAAATCAATAATGGTAAAAAAAAAAAAAAACTGTTTATGCTACATGCACATTTTTGGAGTCCTATGAGTCACTGAAAGAACCCACATTGCTCAATTTTAGACTGTGCCTCAAACAGCCGGTATAATTTAAAATATTGCACTAGGTAGAACATCTACCAATGAAAAGGGAAAGTCAAAGAGGGCTGAGAGCAAATATGCTTGTGTGAATTAATATTTTGGCACATAAAAGCAGCTCTGAAATCTCTAGGTAGTATTTGATTAACAAAGTAACAACAATAAAGAACACAAAGTGAGTAATTCTTACCTGATGAACTTGTCAAATACAGCTGCACATTCAGGTGTTTCCATCAAAACCACAACGCTGTTGTTGCGGCTCATCAGCAGTTCCTCAAACACATCACTTTGCAGGGTGAGCACCAGGGTGTGGGCCTGGATCACCTTTATCTCATCCGTGTTGACAGTCTGGACCCGCAGAGTTACATCACTACCATTCCCCATGGCTAGCAGGGACTCCATACGCTGCACCAAACTCATGGAGTGATTTAGCACTGTGGCACCACTGTCCAAGACTGCCTCCTGCTTCAGGGCAGCTGTAGAAAATGGTTCAAGATAGTGAATGATAACACAAGCCTCATTATATGCAAGCAAAAGGAATATGACTTGGTCTCATGTAGCTGTAATTATTAGCTACTTCCTATTGCCTTCATTCACTCCAGGATTCAAAATGTTTTACACAAAATACTGTTGTTTTCAATTTCCATCATCATAGTCATGTCAAACTTGTAATTCTTTACAGTGTTTCATGTTAGCTGAGTTTCTGCATGTGCATTTTGTCTAAAATAAATCAGATTTGGCACCACATGAGCAGGGAAAAGGGCTTTCTAACCCTTCAGCAAAACCGCAGCTGATGACATTTATCAGACAAGCGTCGCCTTGCACATCCTTTAATTATTTTTGCTTCAGTTCATCTGTACAAAAAAAAAAAAAAAGGAACCTGACTTTCTAACCACCAGGTGGCTGACTCAGAAAACCACCAGAACCGGGGTGTTCTGAAAGGAATTCTGACTTAGCAGAATCATCCCTGCTTCTATGGGCGCTCTTGAGGGCGAGCACAAGTGGCACATACTGGAGAGTCACACATGAAAGACTCAGCATGACAAGCTGCTGTTTCCATGCTGCTCTGCCACAGCCATCAGCAGCCGTGTTGGCCTGTTTCTGGGGGTTTAATGAGACACAGGGGGAGTACATTTGGCTCTCTGGGATGCCTCACAGTCTTCATTTCTCTACCACAATTAAGTGCCCCCCACTTCAAAGTAATCTTTTTCCAATTAGCCAGCCAGCACCCAGAACCAGCTGAGCATTGTGGAGTGAGTATTGACAAATGGCACTGGCACAAATGAAAATTCAGCATTTTCCAAGGGGTAACATGGATCTTTTACACAAGTCATATTTTTTACATTCTTTAAATAAAAGAGATCTGAAAGATTATTTTCCAAGTGCATGAAACAAGTTATGAATAAAGAATGATTCTGTGTCTTTTTCAGTAGAGCTATGGGGGGGCTGAAAACATTAAATAAAACATTTCAAACACAGTCCCTAAATATCTGTGATTAGATGAATCTGAGTTCACAAGGAATTTCAAATGAAATCTCAGCTGTCAGCAGAGGAATGAGGCCTTCAAAGACTTTGGTCAAAATCAGTCAAAGTCACATCTTCTCGAAAGAGTGAGAAAACCTTTCTGTCTCTGCTTGTTCTGTACTGTATCGCTGCACCGGCACAAAGCCAGGCAGCAAATGGACTTGCCTGTCTTTCCCTGCACCCAGCAGACAGATAGATGAGGACAGGATGAGTAGAACAGATAAATACCCATCCTCTGCCCTGAGGCTGGGCGACAGCATCACATTCATGCTGTGCCCTACTACCCACTGACAGTATGGGGGAAGCTGGACTGAAATAGAACAATAGAGCTTCCCATAAAATGTAGGATACAAAAAAGACACAGAAATGAGATAGAAACAATTCAAAGTATCAATATTGTATATTCTCTTACCTCCTCTAACTGTAAGTGAGTTGAGTTGGAGTGAGAGGAGCATGGTGCCCACAAAGACCCAGGCAGGGATCCCTTGTTCACATGAGCGTACCATATCTTCTCAGTTATTCCCTGCCTCTCTTCCTTTGTCCCCCCTCTCTTCCTTTCTCTTCTCCTGACCCTTCTTCTTGCTGCTATCTCAGCCGTTTGCTTGTAGTAAGGTGTGTTGCCCCGTGTGCTGCCCGACTCCCTGTCCCGCACTCTTTATGTAGGACGCTGGCCTTTCCCTGGCGCATCTCGCAACCCCACAGACTCCATTGATTGGTGGAATCTGGCAGGGGCGTTGCTATAGCGACAGCTTTGATTGTGAATATCTCCCTTTTGGATGTTACATGGCATTGATCAACGGCACCAAGCCAGCTCTGGACTCAGATTATATGTTTACCCCCTTTTTTATATTTCAAAATCGGGGGTTAGACACTATGAAAAACCAATAAAAACACTTTAACACATTTTGATGGCACTCAAAGTGTATCAGATTCCTAACCGACTACATTTTTATTCTATTCTTGATATCCAGTCCAATCACTGCTGTGTAATTAGTCAATTAATGACTGTAGGTTCCCACTGAGACTATTCGTCAAAAGTAATTCAGGTTTTAATAAGTGTGACTAACTGCAGTCAATCAAATGCCATAAACAGTTCATGTGACACTTTTTGAGTCAAGAGCAATTATTTCTCGGGAGGCTTGTTAATCTAACGAATGGAATGATAATTTCATTGGTGCTAGGTCTTCTCATCAATTTAACATAAGCTCTGTTTAAATATTCAAGTGCCAATCATGATTTTGCTTCTATATGGAGAGACAAAGTTAAGTGATCTTCAAATCAGCTTATTATAATTGTCAATCTGAAATGCATCCCGTGCATCATACCTTCAGATTTCATTGTTGTAGTCTTTGCTAAGTGCAGTGGACCTGATAAATGTCAATGGTTTCCAACTGGCAGGGGACACACTAACCTTTAATCTTGTTAAAATAAAATCAGAGGGAGCCCAAGATCCTCATGTGTTTGACCTAGGCAAAAAATTCAAAGAGCAAAACATAAGTTAAATAAAAACTATCAGTGACATCTCTGGTTATGACCTTCAGCTTGAAATAGATGTTTAAAAGCACCATTAAAATTTGTCTGTATTTACCACTCCACTATCATTGATCTGCCAGTCCGAGATGGGTCAATCGATACTGAGATCACTGTTAAAATCTACTCAAAAACACAGGCTCAGCATAGATTTGATACTTAAAAAATCAATGCATCTGACAAGGCCATTAGTCCATTCAAAATATTTATCCTAACATGCTGCAATATGATAAATGGGTTTAAAATACATCTACCATTCTACCAATGAGATAGACAAGGAGAGACATTTCAGAGGGAATAGGGTTGTGTTGAAGTCCTGAGGGCTGCCAGGCTGCAGTAAAAATGCAGGAGAAGAGACGTCCTGTGAGACCCCAACCTGAACCACTGCTATGAATAACCTGACAGGTTCTCAGAGGAGCGCTGTGCTGCTGAAGTGGCCTAATGAAGCCTGCTGCAACAAACTGAACCAGACAATAAGACTAATAGATGAGGCCTAGGAGCATCTTCTGTATCTGCTGAACTTCAGGATGGTTGATTGAGACACACAAGTGAGACTCAGGAGTTTATGTGAATGCAAATAAAGACATTTGTGTAAAGCTCACTGAATAGCCTTTGTGCATATATGAATTAACTTGCCTTTTGTGAACACACACTACATTAGAATAATGCTCTCCATAGTGAATATAGATTGGTTTACTAGCACAAACACAATTTGTATCTATCTGAAAAACGCATGCCCTTCACTAGGGTCACATTGCTTTCTCGTTTGCAATCAGCTCCTATAAAGAATCCTCTAACAGGACCACAATGAAAAGGGGTGGATTGACCAGCTGCTGGATTTGCAGAGCGTCCCCGGAATGAGGTCCATTGAGAGATCGATTCACCACAGGGAACTCGATCAGATACAATAAACATGGCGTTTACTGCAGGCTGAGCGACAGTAAGTTTTAGCAAGATGTCCTGGATGACCTTACTGACTGAACCCTGAGGGGATGTGCCAGCTCCAAAACACCACAACAGCATTTACAGGGGCTACATGTAGGATTTCAAATATTCAAAAAGGTACCAGAATAATTATTAGTGTTTAGAATAAAGAGTTTTGAATTCATGCTAAAGATGCTGATGAATTGGATTGCTTATTTTTATTTATTTATTTATTTTTTATTTTATTTCAAACATGCAAAGAAAAATAAGACAAAACAAAGCGAATCAAGACATAAACAAAATAAAATTCAAATGGACAGAATCTATCCTCAAGCACATACAAGCCTGAATATTGCATGGTCGAAAAGGAGTAGGAAGAAGTATAAACTTGTAAAGATATGAACTGAATATTCACACAGATGGTTTGGGGATTTCTGTGACAAGTAGAGGGGGAAACTTTTAGAGTTAAAGAAAGTGACAAAGTGATAAAAGCTAGAAGTTCTGTTGTTTTCACCACTGGACACAGCTGTAAATAAAAAGAACGGAAATGGCAGAGTTTCTTCTACACGGGTGAGTTTAATTATGAAACTTGTGAAGGTATAGTCATTATATGATGTTATTATCATTACTAAACTGGCTTTTTGTTGATCCACAGTTCAGACTAGACTGTGACAGTTCTGACCTTGTTTGAGTCCAAACAGATCTTTAGTGCAGCTGCTGAAA
Source organism: Sphaeramia orbicularis (assembly GCF_902148855.1). Taxonomy (NCBI): domain Eukaryota; kingdom Metazoa; phylum Chordata; class Actinopteri; order Kurtiformes; family Apogonidae; genus Sphaeramia; species Sphaeramia orbicularis. Next base: position 27,085,427 of record NC_043964.1, on the reverse strand, counting down.
ACTCAAACCATACAGGAATAAAACATATAGCTTTATTTAGTGACTGATACTATCTGTGGCTACATGGTGTTGATCTGTTGGCAGTTTTTGTAATCCTAACTGTGTTTTGGTAGGAAACCTCCCTTTGCTGTTGAGAGTTTGGAATATCAATGCTAGGTATGACCCTTTAAGGTATTAAAAGGCAAGAGCAAAAAGCTGTTCAATATATGGAATATATAACTGCAGGGAACATAAGGCTAACATTAGCCAAGAGACAAGAAACAATTACGGTTGATTTTGTTGTGTGTCAACTGGCAAGTCTTTTACTTATGAACGATTTTGTCAATATTAACTTTTTAATTACATTGTGATGAAAGAGAATACTGGGTCTGGTAATGGCACTTTTTGTTTTAGCATGAAGATACTGCTCTTAATTTTTTACAGAAAGTACTCGTATTTTAATAGTTGAGTAATATAAATGCATAGACTGTAAATAGTTAGTACACAGAGTATTGTCAAACTGTTGACTTTTGAATCCAGAAATGACCATATATCGACGAAAAGGACAGAACTAACTAGTGCTAAGTGCTACCTCACTGACTGTAAAACATTAGACCTCATCAAGGAGCGAGTAACAAAGTTGTTTTACATTCTTGTTTAGTGGAACCCGTTAACCACCACTACCTTCAAACTGTCAGTGAAGAAATAATATATAATATGTTTTATTAAAAATCCAAAAGCTCGACTCAGCAGGGTAGCAGTCCACTGCTGTCAATCAAAGCCCAACCCAACAGATGTCAACACCTGACTTACCCTGAGATCTGATTAAGGGAGGAAATATTTAAAGATGGACTACCAAAGCACTTATAAGCGGGTCCAAATAAAACAGATGAGACCAGAGTGATCCCTACAAAGACAATATTGAGCACTATTATAGTACTATTTTTAGACAGAAGTGCAGTGTATATTTATGGATGCCAGGGCTTTTTGGAGCAAAACCCAGTGGTGGTCAGCAGTACTACATCTGTAGGATAGATACTCCCTTGCCCCTTGAATAAATGGCAACAATCCAAACTCAGAAAGAACATCACAATCAACACGACTTAATGTCAAATACATAACATTTCCGTGTTACAACCTGTAACACATGCTGGGATCAATTAAATTGCAATAATTAGGTCAAATAGAGGCCACACCTTGGAATACTGACTATAGAATAGAATAGAATAGAATAGAATAGAATAGAATAGAATAGAATAGAATAGAATAGAATAGAATAGAATTTTGTCATTGTTATACTCCAATGAAAAACAATTTGTAGCGTCTTCCTGGGCAGTCGCAGTAAAAAATGATTACAAAAAATGATCATATTATGAGTCCAACTAGGGCAGATGATGATGTGATATTTCCTGCAGTCTGTACAAAACAGGCATGTTCTCTTTTGTCTGGAGAGTTTGATTTCTAGTCTGGGGCATCTCAGCAGTGCCACAATGCTCCATTTATAATAGAATATTGGGACACATTTAACCATTTTAGAGGTCGACCAACAGTGGATTTTTAGATACTGAAATAGTGACAAAAGTTTATAGAGGGGGAAAAAAGCTGATTGCAAATTATTTGGCCAATATCACCATCGACCTTTTACACAAAAAATGAATGACAGCACATTATAGGTTTCTGAAACTGTTTTTCAGTTTATTAAAAACTGAATGACTGCTCAATGAGCACTGAGGCTAAATAACAAAAACCGAAGTCACTGAATATTAAACTCAAAGTTTAATCACTGAGGTTGAATTGATCAACAGACTGACTCTTAACAATCTGGGGGGAGCTTTTGTTTCTTTTGAGCTTTTATTTTATCTTACAGCTAGTATTTCTGGTTAAGGAGCCTAATAATATCTATCACACATCTAAAGTTTATAAATCATCCTATTACTCTGCCAAAATAATTAATCAGTCTGTCTCTAAACCTTTTATGACACAAATATAATTAAAAAATATATAATTTATTCATAGATTTATAGCATAACACAACACATGGCCATGCTGTGAATATATTTCACATATATTTCACAATGTCTTATTGACTAAACACCTGCACAGAGGCATGACATAAAACATATCAATTAGATTAAATTAACCCTTTCATATATGAATTATGAGAACTTTAATCAAGTTTTTTTTTTGTTTTGTTTTTTGTTTTTTTTTTCCTACGTGTTTTTATTCTTTAGACATGAAAAAAAGAATCCAGTTGAAAATTCTTTGATGAACCTATTTTTCATGGAGTTACAAAAATGTCCACTCAGCTTGACAGACACCATGCATTTAATTACTGAAGCAAATAAACGTGTGTTTATTGATATATTGTGTGAAAACTACAAAATAAAAACAATTTTAATGCTGCCAATCTGCTGTTTTCTCACATTTTAACATACTCTAATACTAGTCAATACTCACTTCATGGAGATAATATGCAAAATAATAAATAAATAAATAACCCTTATAATTGCAGTTTAATAACAATAACAAGCAATTAATTTACAGTCAAACATGTTACTGCTATCAGGTTTAACTAGAACAGCAAACTTACAGTAATAGTATGAATGTCAGTGTTTGGGATGATGCATTAGTGTCCATTGTGTTGGCTGATATGCAACTAAAACAACAAAACCCATGAATATACAAGAGAACAGCTATAGAATAACTGTCCACTGTAGTGACCACTATGCATGAAAGGGTTAATAAATGACTGTAAAATGTTTTGCAGTCTCTGAACGCGTCCATTTCTGCAGTAACAGTTGTCTCCACCAGGTGGCTCTGTAAAGTGGATGTACTTCTGCTTATTGATGATGCCTTGAAACAAACATATGGATTTAAAATATATTTTCAGATTTAGGTTGTGTACTTTTAAGTATAAATTATAGAAAATTACATGCACTAGATGACGTTCGGTTGAAGTGCCCGTGTGCATGTCACCTGTAAAAAGTAAAAGAGCTGCAAAGTGAGCAGCTTAAAAGATGCTTTTAATGAATTGACATGTAAATATATTAGATTTAATTACCAAACCCATGACAACCATTCATCACTGCAGCAAAATGTGACTATAATGTGACTGAATCAGAGACTGTGTTTATCAAATAGGTCACAGCACATATATTTGTGGATTACTAGTGGAAATGTTTGAGGTGAGTGGCCCTTTTGTTGGCTGTAAGCTGCCAGAACCAAATAAGTAGGCCTGGTTTTAATCTCATAGATATGCAAAGCTGGAAACACCAGAGAGGCGAGGGAGGAAAAAAAAAAAAAAAAAAAAAAAACGGACGGGATGGTTTGAGCTGAATCGATAGTATTTGCAGAATAACTTTGCAGGATAATTACTTGGATGTGACTGCAGGAGAGTCGATCATAACATGGTTCAGTAACTTCTCGGAGGGAGTGGGCGGATGGAGAACAGTCCACGGAGAACCTGTGGATTTAGAAAGTGAACTCAAACTGCGCAAAAAAAAAAAAAAAAAAAAAAAAAAGAACTGGCCAAACTATCTGCCAGAGTCTAATAATTTTTTTGCACATATATCTATATATTCCTGGAAAGGCTGTTTTTTTTTTTTTTTTTAATCTCATCGGAGCAGATACCCAGTAGACTCACCTGTCTGAACGGCTGATTCCTGGTCCAGGTAAGACCGATGGAAAATCACTTATACTCCGGTGATAATCCTAGTTTGTAATGTTGTCATGTAAATATTGTCAGGAAAAAAAACAGAAATGGAATTGGCATGTTTCATCTCTCATTATAAAATAATCAGTATATCAATACTGCATAGGAGCGACTCTTTAATGACACAGTAGACCATTAAAGTGAAGTGAATTTTCCTCAGTTTAACATTTCCTAAGTGATTCATCACCACTTACTTTAATATTGTCCTTATTAATGTTATTGTGAGGATGATGATGATTTTTTAAATTTATTTTATTATTATTTTATATATATATATATATATATATATATATATATATATATATATATATATATATATATATATATATATATATGTATATATACACTTTTTTTTTTCTTTTTTCTTTAGAAAACTTTTACTTTTGTGTGTGTTTAGTTGATTTATTTCTTTAGGGATGGGAGATGGGAAGAATGAGACCCAGTATGACTATGTTTGTATTGTATCTGGAGGATTCTCTTGTGTGAAATAAAAATATATTTAATAATAAAAGTAATACAGGACTCAAAAAAAAAAAAAAAAAAATTGTCCTCTGCATTTTTGCTTTTCTTTCAATGATGAAAAGCATACATTTTTTTATTTAATGTTCAGATGAGCTCAGAGTAAGTGCGAAGGTTGTTGCCCATAAAGTTGGAATACAATATTTTTGCCTCTTTTCATGAAAATGATTGTGACAATGTGATTTATTCTTAATAAAGTGTAACTGTGACTCAGTCTGTAAACACTGCTACTAGTCACAGGTGATTACAGGTGTGTATAAATATGAATAAAAAGAGGGATGTGTCTAAAAACTAAATTATGCCAACTTTATGTATGTATGTATATTTATGTAACGTACATCAAAACTGAGAAAACTAAACTGAAAAGCTGACTATATCATGTATCATTAACTTAATCATAAAAACAAGCATCTACACCCAGTAATTCATAAAACTACAAGGGTTTTATTGGTCAATATGTGTTACAGAAAGATGCACCCACAAAACTCAGAAACTGCATTTTACCTAAATTATTTCAGTGTATTTACAGGATTAGTGGTTCAAAAGTTATTACACATTTCAGATCAGTAGTTTGGATTTTGTTAGTTTTGTCTGAGTACAGGTTAACACCACTTTTTTTTTTTTAATAAAGGAATCATAAAGTTGACTATGGGGACTGAAAAGAAAACATTTCTAAACACAAAACAATATGAGCATTAAATGACAAGCACAGAGCTGTTACTGCACAAGGAATACTCATTATGTTTCGAGAAAAATGTTAAATGATGCCTTTGCAATTCAGTTTAATAAGATGAAACTGAGACTGAGCTGTGTTAAAATCCCCTGCAGAATAACTACAGACAAAGAGGATATCGTGTTATACAGAGACTTGTATAACGTTAGCCTCGTAGCATAATTGAGTAAGTCATTTTTTTGCCCAAATTGTCATATCTGGAAAATTTTACTCTAATCCACTCCAACTTTATTTGTAAAGCACTTTAAAACAACCGCAGTGGACCAAAGTGCTGTACAGAAGAATAAATATAAAACAAAATAAAAGAATAAAATACAAGAGTAGATTAAAACACATAGAACTGTACAAAAAAAAAAAAAAAACAGTGCTGTACAGAATAAATATAAGAACAAAATACAATAGATTAATAAAAACATAATAAAGCTGTACAATTAAAAACAACAAAAAATAACAACAATAAACCAATACCAAATAAAACAGAATAAAAATAATACATTCAAACATCTCACATGGTTTCAAAAGCAAAGGAGAAAAGATGGGTTTTAAGAAGAGATTAAAAAAAAAAACAAACAAAATAAAAACCACTGCTGCTTCATTTTACGCACATATCACAGTATGGCCAAAAACATGACTTAGGCAGTTATACTATGAGGCAAATGGTACGTAACTTTGCTGTAGCCTCATATCAGCTGTATTAAGCTCTCAATTACTCTTTGTGACAAAGTGTCTGGAAACCTATTTGTCACAGTTGCATTTAAAGTAGCTTATGTTTTATTGACCGGCTGTTGAAATAATATTGTTCATTATAACCTTATTTACTTATGTTTAAATACTAATTTGGGTTGCAGTGTTCTGTAGGTTTGTGGCGAAGACATGGACCCGACCGGCGCACCGAGAGGATGCGGTCCCAGTATCAGCTCCATATACTACAACCTGTGTGACCTGACCACAGTTTGGGGGATTGTGGTGGAGGCTGTAGCTGCTGCTGGTGTTGTGACTTCATTTCTTCTGTTAATCATCCTTATAAGCTCCCTACCATTTGTAACAAACAAGAGGAGAAAGGGTATGGTGGCGTTGCAGGCCGGCATTCTGGTCTTCACTCTGGGACTGTTCGCCCTAACTTTTGCCTTCATTGTGGGCAAATACTCCACGACCTGTGCTGCCCGGAGGTTTCTCTTCGGGGTTCTGTTCTCTGGGTGTCTGGCGTGCCTGGTGATGCACGGGCTGTGGCTTGTGCTGTTGCAGCGGCGTGGTCGAGGCCCCAGGAGCTGGATGTTGTGCCTGGGGGCGTTGGGTTTGTGGCTGGTTGAGGTTATCATCAACACCGAGTGGCTCATCATCACTGTGGCCCAGAGCCCACGCAGAGGTCCTGTTGTCCCTGATGTGTCCTGCATCATCGCTAACAAAGACTTCGTCATGGCACTGATCTATGTGATGGCCCTGCTGTTGGCCGTGGTGCTGATGGCCGCGCCCTCGCTCAAACACAAGCACAAGCAGTGGCGTCAAGATGGAGCCTTCATCCTGGTCACGGGTCTCTTCACTACGGCTATATGGGTTACATGGATCGTCATGTACGTCCACGGAAATCGAGTGGTAGGAAATCCAAGCTGGGACGATCCCACTTTGGCTGTAGCTGTGGTGACAAACGCCTGGGTGTTCCTCTTCTTCTATACCATCCCTGAAATCTGCTTACTGACCCAAGAAGACCCAGACCAGGAGCAGCCCCCTGATGGAGACCACGTCTATCCAGCAAGGAGCTTAGTTTATGACAACAACCTTAAGGAGCCAGAGCCACCTCAACAGAACATGTATGTGGAGAATAAGGCCTTCTCCATGGAAGAACCTCCAACAGGTACAGCATGGAAATCTGTGGAATAAAAAAAATCCCAGTTGTCCAAATTATTAAACACAAACCAGCTTCATGTATAGAAATGGGAACGAAGGACTGGACAAAATGTGCAATGGTCAAGTAAGGCAAACTAACCCCAAGTTGAAAACAAGTGAAGAACCAGAGCAATATATAAAAGAATAAGATTTAAGTTGCAAATTAAAAAACACTGATAATTTCATAGAATTATACTGGATACATTGGATGCATATTTTGCTTTTTTAATGGAATTATGCATTTTAAAACATTTCCCTGTGGTCTACATAAACTGTAAATGCTATGCTTGGGTCTGAATTCTTCATTAATTCAACTCCACAGGTCCATCTTCAACCCTATTTCTGAGTAATGACACCAGAAAGGTCGATTTAAAAGCTGGCCCTTTAAATGCAAATGAGCCACATCATGCCCCGCCCCCTCCAGGTTGTTGGCCGTGCTCTCTGTCCTGTTCAGCCACTTGTGTTCATTAATACAACCAACAACTGAACATTTTAAATAATCGGCTCAAAGTTTGGACATATTTTCAGTTTTTACTACAAGATCTGCAGCTGATAAACAATTATATCGTACTCAGAGACATGTTCGTCCGAAGTCTTGACCTTATATGTGCAAATGTTGTGATGTAACTAGTTATAAAATGTAACAAATTAAGCAGGAATTGAAACGGATTGTAGAAATCCACTCGATTTTTGCCAGGATGAATATAAAGATAGTTTTGCAGCACCTGGAGGGTTCAAATTCAAACTTGTTGAACTATTAGGGTCCAAATACACAAATAAATGTAGCAAAGACTAATAAAAGTAGGTTTAGCAAAATATGACCCCTTTAAAGCAAGTCCAGCAGTTAACCTATTAATAGTTTTGTTTTCTATTCACATCCAATCACCTACAAAATAACTTTTGTCATTCTAAAAGCATTAACACTTTCCAAATACAGCCATTCTGGTGAAAATTGTATGTATTTTGCATTATATATTGCACAAAAACATGCTGTAACGTCAGTTCTTCTAGTATTCTGCAACCTTTGGCCAAACCCTGAAATGAAACTAAAAAGGAATCAGCAGGACAGTACTTGAGTTAAATATCTGCTCACTGTATTTATGCTCAAAAAAATCTATATCAATGTTACTATTCCACATGCTGTCCCCGTATATGAAAAACTGTCATAAGTGGCAGGTTTTATTGAATAAAACAGAAGTAATTTTTCTGTCAGAAGTGTACAATATACTGTGTTCACTGACACACTCCTTTGGGTTTATTCACCTGAGATAGCGACTATTTTGAGTTTCTGATTTGTATTAGTGTGCAACAGAGCCTACAGCAATCTACTTATAGGATAAAGCTAAATATGTGCTACTCAGACACCATGTCCTTTTTTAGGACAAAAGTGTGATCTACTTTCTGAAAGCTGTGCCCTTGGCCAATATTAAGAAGAAGTTACATCACTCGTTTACTTGGAAACAGCAGCCACCACTTTACGGAAAGTAATTAAAGGGAAATGGAAACAGCAAAATGATTTTCTGGTCACGGTGGTAAAAGTCAGACAATGCAAATGTCTGACTTTTACATGTTCATACACACAGAAGCCAAGTAGACTACAACTGTGTTCAATTTTAGGTTTATTATTACATGTTGACAGACCAAACAGTATTTTAATGCTAGTTGCTACAAACTGTATTCTTCAATGAAAGGGCAGATGTAGCTGAAGAGACTCTGACACTTTCTCAACCCTTTTCTTTACCAGCACCTACAAAGCCAGTATCTTCATATGGGATCTATAATGGACTAAGAAGTGCCCTTTACCAGCCCACAGAATTAGCCCTGATTGCTAAAGGGCTAATTAAGGTGAGTGTGTTCACATTGTTTAAAACCAGAAAGCATCTGTTAAATCACTTTAGATCATTTTAAATCACTGTGCTTTGAAAGTTATAAATACTGTGCATTGACTCTTAATACATTTAGTATTTTGCAGATTTTTAAATTAGAAGTGTTTTGTTTATAGTAATGTACAGAGGTTTTTTCAGAGTATATACTAAACTTAGTGTGGTTACTAACCTGCCTGTTTTGTCTTCTTGTTATATGTAAGCTGCTGAATATTTGAATTTCCCTCAGGATAAATAAAGTACCAATCTATCTATGGTAATACTTTATTTTGTTGTTTTGCAGAGGGACCAGGACTTCACGATCCCTAGAGCCACAACTCCATCAAATATAGGCAGTAGCAGCTCCTTGCCTCGTCCTGCAGAGTCCTAACCATTTCAAGCAGCTGTCACATGCAGGCTGCGCCATGAACCGAGAGCACATTGCACTGATACCTACATGCTGTTGTTACAAAAACCAGGGGTTTGTTTGACTCTTAGAGTTACTAGTTTACTCTGGCAAATTTCCAATGATATGAGCCAGCTCATTTTACATCCTTCCTCATTTGGTTTTCTGTTAAATTTCAACCTTCACGTGATACTTAGATGTTCTCTACATAGATTTGAGTGTCATAGATGGGATCATTATGAAGCTGTCAACATTTCATTAGGACTGCATGTAGGAGCTAATGTATACTTAACCAAAATGAAGATTTCCATATGGAAAATGTGCTTAAAGCAATGCTGTTAATTTACATTGAATATTAGCAAATAGTGCCTTTAACTGTCAAATTTTCTGACCAAGTTAAGAAACAGACAGAATCTTAAATCCACACAAAGTGTCTAAAACACAGCTCTGCACTCATTCAGCTGTTACGTGCTGCTTATTTGCACAGTTGTGTTATAAATGTTAGTCTGGTTGTTGTCATCTGCTGACTGTAATATGTTTATCTGCTGAATATATTTCCACCCCTGACAGCCGTTTGAGTGTAGTGGCTTAAATATATTAAAAGTGTAATTGTATTTAAAATTGTTCATTTTAACTTATTAAAACTAGAAATGTTACTAAGATCCCGCGTTAATGTTTTATCTTTGGGTTGTAAGGAGAGGCAGATGGGGGATACTGCAAGAGGAAGTGTCACAAGGAATACTATGTACACAGCACAGAGCACGTATTTACATGTGGACCTGATAAGCTTTAACAGCTCTACAGGGAGCCCTGTGCTGAAGGTTCTCACACCGTCACACAAATAAGTGTTATTTTGGGAATATTACAAGACCAAGTTCAAGAATAAATTGTGGCGATGTTTTTTTTCCAATCTGAATTTAGGACTGTACCAGTCTTAGTGGCACTGAGGGGATATAAACGGCCTTATCTGACAGCAGCAGCAGCACAGAAAAGGCTGCCAGTGGCCTATTCTGTATGCACGTGTGTTACATAAGAAGCAGAGTGGGCTTAAAATGATCACACACACTCCCACAGTGCAGTTTTTTTTAAATGCTATAGTGTGTGGACAGCTTTAAAAAGAAACACTCAAAACTGTAAGGGGCAGATTAGATTCACACAAACACATTCAGACACAGAAAATTGCTTTCAATTATAATTTCTTCTCCCCTTCTACAATACAAGGTGAAATTATTCTCATGTCATTTGTCAGACACACACACACACACTTGAAGAGTCTATGAGTGAGCCAGGCTGCCTAGCAGCAGGCTGAGTAGGCTCTCTCCCAATTACACCCACCATGCTGTACTGTCAGGAGCAACTGTATGAATAGTTTCTCAGGGAGGAAATTGCTCACAAACTGGAAATCAGTCAACACATGAAAACTACAACAGAGCACACGCGATCGCAAAGATTTCAATATGACATGTCTGTAGCCTTTGTACCTTCCGTAGAGATGTAAAAACAGATGCAAAGGGCTGCAAAGACATGCAGATATGAGATCTCACCTTGTTAAACAACCTCAGGTAGCACACATCAACGAAAAAACACATGTAAATTTAAACAAAACAGGCTCTTCAGACATTTTATTTTATGACTGTTTTGTGCAACCAAGAATTATTAGATATTTAAGGGCGAGTTAATTCCAGATTAATGAGATCCTCAGCTTTTACCTATGAATCTCATATAAAAATACCTATTAAACTAATGAAACTGGATTCCAGAATACTCCAAACCTTCCAGATGCTATTTTAGATTTTTTCTGATTATATATATATATATATATATATATATATATATAATTTTTTTAATTAACTTTTATTCCTAGTCAGTGATTGGAGCTTAACTCAAAAGCATTGTCTCTTTAGCCGTAACCATAAACCCCTCGGTGATACCAGTAGCTGTCTTGTGCACATGGACCGAGTGGTTACGTGACCAACTGTGGCTAAGCTCACCTCAAGGGAACCACCACTACCAGTCACAGGCAGCTGTCCCCACTTAATGCATTTTCTTGTCACTGTGACAACCTCGGTGGATAAACAGACAAAAAAAAAAAAAAAAAAAAAAAAAAAGAGGGTTTTGCCGGTCAAGCTGAACATACAGAAATGGCTACAATCTCACAGACTGTTTTTTCACTCCAGGATACTTTGATAAACCTTAATTTATCCTCAGTACACAAACAAAGGCCTTGTTCATAACCAGAATGAACCAGGGGTAAACCTTGACAGGATTACAAATGCATATAGCCGTGCCAAGTTCTAATAAGAGTTCTGCATTTAAAAAGGCTGAAATGACCTATTTATTCTTGGCTTCAACACTCAGAAAAGTTTAGTAATGTTATAGCATGACTGTGCTCATGTGGCAGTATACCTTCACTTGGTAGACACCAGCTTGATTATGATACAAGCTGGATAATTTTACACAGATTATCATGAATCAGTGTTAATACAAAATGTTTCAGTTAAATCTAAGTTGTTGGAAGCTCTTTGTACCAACAGTTTGATACCAGCTTTCAACAGGACAACTGCCATCTAGTGGATATTAGCAAAAAAAAACCATTTATTTGTGACATTAGATAACCTCACTGGTTTTTGTTCTTACACACAAGCTGTCCAAACAGTTTTGACAATGCAAATTCATAGTTTAAATAAAAACGAGTGCTTTCCATTACACATTAACACAGAGACAGAAAGATAAGAAAGCAAAAACTGTCACATGTCTACATGTTTTGCATTTATATCATCTAAGTGGCCACCAGATGTTGTGTATTACTTACCTGAACTGTGGCACTGAGGATGGAAATGTTTGGTTTGTCCTTATGTGAGCTACACTGTGGTGAGGAGGAAGTCCATCTAGTAGTAAACATCAGTGTAGTCTGGAGTGCTTATGTACAACAGTCCACTGAGGGTTACCTTAATATTTATTTCCATTTCTCACCATCACTTTTGAATTAAACTTCCATGATGTAAAATATCACTGGAGGTTCTTGAGCTTTTCTAGACCGGCAGTCCTGGCCTCCAGCTGCTGCTGTTTCTGTTTCTTAAGGTGACGGTAAGCCTCCACTGCTCGCTCCCTCTCCTCCTCCATGATCCTCTGCCTGGCCATGGAGGGTTTATCTGCTGAAGTTGCTGTGTGGCCCAGCAGAGAGTTGAGAAGCAAATCCTTTGACGACTTCTGGTAGGATGGAGCAGAAAGAAAGAAACCACGTTTCCATTTACTCAGAGGTCTAGACCACAGAGTTCACATGACCACTTTACGGCATGTTTACCTGTGATTTGACCTGAGCTTTCTTCGGTTTGGCACTTAGACAAGGAGGGGCCATTGCTACTTCACCAAAAGGAACATCATCTACAACATAAAATACACACTTTTTAGAATCAACTTCTTCTTATATTATGGCAAGGCAAATTTATTTGTATAGCATAATTCATACACAGTGCAATTCACAGTGCTTTACAATGGAAAAGACACAAGTTAAAAAGACACAATTACAATGCACACAACAGGGCTTGCAACTAACAACCTTCACTGTCAGTTAATGTAGTTGTTATTTGGTTTGAACTGACACATTTCTTGATTACATCACAAGTTTTTTTTTTGTGTAAAATGTTGAAAATGTGGAAAAACATAAAGTCCAAGATGAAATCCTCAAATGTTCTGGAGGAGGACTCTTCACTCCTCTCAGTAAAGAAACTGGAAAATATTTAAGAGGCTGTAATCTGAGAACATGTTTTATGATATTCTCCTTTGCCATCTGCCATTTTAAAAGTCTCCCTTGATATATGAAAAAAAAAAACCAAAAAAAACTCTGAACTGCACCTACATGGTAAAAATGGCAAATTTGGAAGCACATTTCTTTATGTGGCATTTTCTTTCATAAGAATTCAGTCATTATAATGCCAAAGCATGCTTCCTTATGCACACATTTGACCAAAACAACTTGCCTCCTCACATTCATACAGACAGTGGATGCCACTAAACCTGCCTCCAGCACAAGTCTAACAATAACAAAGTATCAAGCTTGGCTGGGATGTGCAAGATGAGTTGACACTGGATTAATCTTTGCAGCTCTAATAAGTAATGAGTGCATTTTCGAAGCCATAACTTGGCATTTAATTAATTTATACTGAATAATGGGAGCACAAATTGCAAATGAACATTGTAGAGGAAAAATAAACATGCTTGCATTACCTACAAACATTTCTTTTTCCACTGTGGCCTCTTGTCTATCAAGCTTTTTCTGGTGTATTCTCAATAGTCTGTCCTTATCATGCCTGGAGAGAGACATCAAATGAATTGCAAGTATTAGACAAAGAATCATTCAATATTTTTAAATTGATGCTTTTTAGAATTTTTACACAGTGCAAACACTTTGTACTATGCATTTATTTTAATTATCCCCAAATATCCTACTATCTTGCCAACAAGAGAAGGAAAACATGCAATACATTTACAGGTAAGACAATGTGTACTCACTCTTTCTTTTTCTCAGATTTGCCCTTGTGTGCAGGACTTTCTTGTTGGTTTAATTCCAGTTCAGGCTTTCTGTCAATTTGGTTTTTGCTGAGGAAGTGGACATGTTTTGTCTCAATGTCCATGCGTCGCAAGTATGCTTTCTCAGTTTCATCCTTCCTCCTCTTGAACTGTGGGACAGGTATATCTCCGGGGTCTGTGCCCTCTTGATTACTTTTAGAGATAATGGCTGGAAATATGATCAGATTCCCAGCATTAACACATAAATATATCCACAAGTGAGAAGGAAAAGTTAACATATTTAACCCTTTCATGCATGAATTATGAGAACCTTAGTTGAGTTTTATTTTTTGTTTTTTTTTTTAGTGTTTTTATTCCTCCTTAGGTATGAAAAAAACAATGAGATTGAGGTTATTTTTCATAGATTTACAAAAATGTCCACTCAGCTACACCATGAATTTTATTCTTGAAGCAAAGAAACATGTATTTAAAACCCAATATCATAAAGTGATATGAAAACAGTGAAATGAAACCATGTTTAATGCAGCAAATCTGATGTTTTTTTTCACATTTTAACATAATACTAATACTAGTATTAATACTAGTTAATACTAGTATTAACTAGTATACTAGTAATACTAGTTAATACTAGTTATTACTCACTTCATGGAGATAATATACAAAAAATAACAATTAACAATTGATTTCCACTCAAGAACCAATCAAGAACAGCAAAGTTACAGTAATGGTATGAATTGCAGTTTATGAGATGATGCATAAGTGTCCACTGTATTAGTTGATATGGAACTAAAACAACTAAACCCATGAATATATAAGAGAACAGCTGTAGAATAGCTGTCCATTGTAGTGACCACCATGCATGAAAGGGTTAACAGAGAGAATATACTCACCTTCTTTTAGCTTCTTCTTCTTCTTGCGGGATCCCATCTTCATTTCTTGTTTGCTCTTCATTATTTCTCGAAGTTTGAAGGGAATGTGTTTGAGATGGTCTTCTGAAGCTTTCTTAGGTTTTCCATGTCGATCGAGCTTCTTATCGCTGATGTATTTTGAAGAATGGCATTAAAGAAAGACAGAGACAAACCTTACAGTAATTTGTTTACAACTGCAAAGCAAACACACCAATGTTACTTTGATACAACCTGAATCTAACTTTTAAGCTAGTAAGAGCTAGCTGCTAAAGCTAACGAGCTAGCTGACAGATTCCTCTGCTGTTACCTTAAATGTTTCCCGGCTTTCTCAGCCTGGTTTCTCGGCTGTGAAATACTGTTGTTCTTATTCTTCCCCATTTTTACTGTAGTTTTTTCCAACACATTTCGATTATGTTAACAAAACAATGACACACGTGGGGCAGCGAAGAGTACCTCAACCTACGAACTGTGACCTCGCCAGCAGGAAGAAATGTAGGAAGAGCTTTCACTCCATAATTTTTTTGTGTCATGTTGTAGTATAATTTTCCGCTGCGGTAGTGATTAAAGCATTCATTTGTGCTTATGTCCCTGAATTAGAAACAGTTTTTTAGATCGGTTATGGTGGTGAAAACTGAAAATGCGAGGAGAAACCGAACAACATGAGTCCTAAAAATGTAAATTAAATTGTGCGCCAGAGTAATACATTATGCTATAGACGATCTTTGAAGAAAAAAAAAAAACGTTGATCTCATTGGCTAAATCCATGCTGTTATTTCTATTTTGAACACTAGATGGTGCCGTTACTTACAGTGTAACTTGTAGGTAAATGGCCACATACACACTAAGAAGTATTGAAACACACTTTATTTAGATCTTCCATTGCTAAATGCTAGCTGAGCTACAAAATAATTATATAAAATGCCATAATTTAATTTTTTACTGATATAAACATCACTTGGACAGACATATTTTGTTCAGAATAGAATGGAGTTAGGTTTATTGTCACTGCAGAACACAAGCGGTACAGTGTAACAATATTCATTGCTGTGAAGAGCCGATTAAAAAAAAAAAAAAAAAAAAAAAAAAAAAAAAACAGTGGAAAAAAGTTAACAATATACAACAAAAAAACTATTACAAAATGCCTATGAGTTAATTTTTATTTCATTGTACTTAACTTGGTATATATATATATATATATATATATATATATATATATATATATATATATATATATATATATATATATTTTTTTTTTTTTTTTTTTTTTTTTTTAAATAACTGTAATAGTTTTAAATGTTCTGCCTTTATATTTTGAAATGATAGTTTATATTGTGGTCACAAATTATCATGTTAAAGCAGAAGTCATTTTTTCAGCTCTCAACCAGGGAGACAAAATTGTTTTTGAACTTAGAAATAATGTGGCATTTATTACAATAATTATAGATGAAAACTGATTCTTTTTTTTTTTTTATCATGGTACTATTTCAAACCAACAATAATGGGAAGTTTTTCAAGTTGTAGGTGTGATGTGTCCTAATATTTTCATCCATATAGTGTTTCTTTGATGTGGAGAAACAAAAACACCTCTGACATCAAGTTTTCAGTTCATAGCAAAAAACAGTGATGCATGCAGAATACAGCTGAAGGAATGTTTGATCAAGCCAATACACATGAGGATATAATAACATGTTAATATTCCAAAATGACTGAACCTTGAGCTAGTGCTAAACTTTAGGGCAGTGTACTTTTCTTAGCTGTTTTGAGTCTCAGCTTTGGTGCCAGATTTTAGAAATGTTAGCAAAACTTGATTGAAGTTGAAGTATGGCAATAAGAGTCGACTTTAAATAACATATTAGCAATAAAAATATTCATTTGATGCACAGTGCTTTGGATTTGTTGATGTCTGAAGAAATGTATGCCTGGAAATTTGAAGTTCCAAATCACGTTGGGCATTTTACAGTTTTTGCACTTCATCAGCATTTACCAATTTTTAGCCAATTCCTCTTGAGCCAAGATACAGCTTCAAAAATAATGTCAGTAATTGTTAAAACTTCACAGTCATTAGTGGCCACTGCTGTGAAACTCTACGTGAGTCATTCAGCAGCTTGTCTTTGAGCGAGTAGACATGGAGCATGCAGTATTCCATTCATGTTTCCAACACCATAATCACTCCTGAGCCTGCATTGTTTTCAGTGCACCTGGAGGATTATTGCATAGAGAGCTAAAGCATCTCAAAATAATGTCATGAAGGTGAATGTGCTTGTCACAAGGTTTTGCCAATGAGGTGCTGATTATTTTATAGAAATGTCTGTTACATACATGCGCTATACCTCTCGTGTGTGTGCATGTGTATAGATTATAGACAATCTGGAGTTAGCCATCACATGAATGAACCGGGTGTGTGCTTGTGGGGAGGTGGGAGGGATTACTTGTGAGACATAATACAATTCAATCTGAGAGAGTGCTGATGAAAGGAGAATGCAGCCGCCATTCATGCAGGTGTATTCTCCGCCAACTGACTTTGCATAATATGATCAGAGGATACTGAAGCACATGAGACATATTCTGACATATCCCACGGCTCTATCCCCCTACTGCATGTTGCGTAACAAAAACATTTAAACAGCTCCTGTAGGACACCCCACATTTGTTTTGTTATTCTCAAACATCTGCGTTTAACTTTGCTGTCATACAACCCCAATGAAAATGATTTAAACACTCTGGAAAATGTAAATAAAACAACAACGCAGTAACATTAAAATGTACTATGACCTGCATTTCATTAGAGATAGTATGAACGTGACATTTTTTTCATATTAAGTTTTGTCTTGTCACTTCATCTATATTATGAAAACCTTGTGACCTCTGCGTGTGTGTATGTGTGTGCGTATGTGTGTGTGTCCGGGGATTCAAACAAAATCCAGAAAGAGCTGAATACTGCAGTTTGGCATACTTATGTATTTTTGGTCAACAAAGAGACTAGCGAAAACGGCAAGTTGATAGGACCAATATTTTGGGAGATATCAGTTATTTTGGAATACAATAGACTTACAAGCACTTTGCTATACCCAGAACACTTTGGCGGTGACTGCTGGACAAATGTGGTACAGCATGCACACAACAGCATACAGCATACACAACAGGTAATAAAAATTATCACATAACCCTTGGGTCCCCACGGGTCAACGCACTAGTTTGTAAATACGCATCCATTCTTGACACTCACGCTGCGATAATTCAAGAAAAAGTTGGAACGGAGGAAATTTATGGCTAATAATGATGTGACTGCAAATGGTGTGAAGAGGTGTCATTATGATTCAGGACAGAAATACATAAGTATGCCAAACTGCAGCAGTCAGCTCTTTCCAGATTTTGTGTGAATCCTGAGACACACATACACTCTCTCTCACACACACACACACACACACACACACACACACTGAGGCCATTTGGCTTTTATAATATAGAAGGGCTCAGGATTAATGGGACAAACCTTTGTCAAGCACTGCAATACAGAGTTCCATTCACAAATACCAGGCAAACTTTTAGCCCATAAAGACCCTAACAGCCACTGGCGACCAAAACCATCTACTGATCTAAACGATTTAATAACAATTGGTCCACTAATCCTATCAATACATGTAAATAATTGGTGTAAAATGCAGTTTGTCATCTTTTCATGGTCATCAGATATGACACATTTGGACGTTCAGAGGCTCCCTAGTTACCGTGGAAACACCATCATCTTCTACAACATCAATTCACCAGTAAAACCCATGGAGTTGGATCAATGACAGTGGATGGAGACATTTGTTTTATGTTCAGCTAATGATTGATTTTGTTGAAAAAGTCCAATTTTCTTTGGTTTTCTCTGTTTCTGATATTATAACAACTTCATTCTGAGAGTTTATGAACATCTCCATGATCAGTAAATTAAATATGAGAATATACCTCATTTTCACTGAAAAAACACAAAATACAGAGGATAATATTGTCATAAATGGTGATAAATCACTTAAGAAAGGTTAAATAGTGAGAATAATTCATTTGGGAACTGACACAAAAGTAGTACTGGGTCTTTATGGGTTAATGTAACAAAAGGAAGTATTATGTCAACTGGCGACCAGGAGAGACATCAGTTTTTGGGGCTCAAGCCAGCCACTTTCTAATTCTTATTAATTTATCAACTCAGGAAAACCATTAATTATCGACATAGTATTCATTATTCTTCCCAGGGTTCACACAAAAACAAACAAGATATTCAGTTATCATTAACAAAATCGGCAATAAATGAAAAAACACAAGTGCAATATTCAGCTCAGGCACCAGTTAATAAACACATAGAAACAAGACAGTCAAACCTTTCATTACTGATAATAAACTGAGGGAAGAGTGGACTATCATGTTCAGACGCAATTTAACATCACATCAAATGAAGCCTTGCAACAACAACTTGATTAAAATAAGTAAGTGATACGTTGTGCTGCGATAACAGTGATACTAGTTTACAGTGTGATCTCATGAATGGTACCCGATGGTACTCATTCTGACCCTTTACTCATCATTGACACTGGACTCTGTTATTAACTTTGTCTCCTGCAGGTCTGTCATAAATCATTAATAAACTCCACATACTCATTACTTATGTAAACACTACTGACAAGATGGACATATAAGGGCATTGACATCTGCTCTGAACCCAAATAATTGTAAAACTTTAACATATTTGTGCTCGATGGTAACTTTAAGAAGGCCTTTCTTTGAGCCATGCATTATCAGATCTTGATGTTCTTCCTGGCTAACTTTTGTCCTCAAAGCTTTGATTAAAGGCTTTCACATGCAAATCTATGGACACTGATCCTCTTCACTGCATCCCATGAAATGGATGCTGTTTGCTTCATCCATCCATCCATCTGTCCGTCTGTCTGTCCATTTGTCCATCCGTCTGTCCATCCAACCATCCATCCATCTATCCATCCATCCATCCATCCATCCGTTCATCCATCCATCCATTCGTCCCTCCGTCCGTCTGTCTGTCCGTCCCTCCATCCGTCCATCCATCCATCCGTTCGTCCGTCCGTCTGTCTGTCCGTCCGTCCATCCATCTACCTGTTCGTCCGTCTGCCCGTCCGTCCATCCATCCATCCATCCATCCATCCGTTTGTCTGTCCATTTGTCCGTCCGCCCGTCCGTCCATCCATCCATCCATCCGTCTGTCTATTTGTCCATCTGTCCGTCCATCTGTCCATCCAGCCACCCATCCATCCATCCGTCTGTCTGTCCATTTGTCCATCTGTCTGTGCATCCATCCATCCATCCATCCGTCTGTCCATTTGTCCGTCCATTTGTCCGTCCATCCATCCGTCCGTCCATCTGTCCATCCATCCATCCGTCCATCCATCCATCCATCCATCCATCCATCCATCCATCCATCCATCCATCCACCTTATTTTAACCAGTCAATGCAACAGAGGGTGGGTGGACTCACAGAGGAAGTGTGGAGAAAATTCACCAACTGTTGCATTGTTAAATGGAACAAAATGTGTCCTGAAACACTTCCTTGGTTTCTTCAGTCCCTGAACGTCCAACTGTTCATTATAGTGTGAAAGCTCTTGAATGTGTGACAAATGGATGTACATTTACACAAAAAATCAAGTGAACCTTACCATACATTAACCCATTAGGACCCAGTGTGACATTTGTGGCAGTTCCCATATTAATCTTTCTCTATATTTAACAGTCCTTAAGTGATTTATCAGTATTTGTTCTAATATTATTCTCTGTATGTGTTTGTGGTTTTTTTTTCAGTGAACATCAAGTATGTAATTTACTAATCATGCAGATGTTCATATAAGCTCAAAGTAAAGTTGAGGAATATTATATAAAATATGGAGAAAACTGAAGAAAATGTGACTTTTTCAGCAAAATGTATCATTAACTGAAGATAAACCAAATGTGTCCATCCACTGTTATTTATCCAGCTCCATGGGTTTTACTGATGAATCAATGTTATAGAAGATGACAGTATTTCCTCATTCACTATAGAGCCTCTGAACATCCAAATGGGTCATAGCTGATGACCATGAAAAGATGACAAACTGTATTTTACACCAATTATTGACATGTATTAATGGATCAACAGGGATTAAACAGTTTACGTCAGTGGATGATTTTGGTAGATGGTGGATGTTTGGGTCTTTATAGGTTAAATATATTGTGTTCATAAAGGCTAAAATGAAATACAAATCAAAGTAAATTTCGATATTCCTACTGACGTCACATGTTCCATATTGTTCCAACCATGTCTAATTTGGGCTTGGGTGTCAGCTCAGGTCAGTGTCTGCAGACAGAGATTGACACCTGTCAGGCATTCCATGATGTAAAGTAATGTACTGTACCAAATAAAAGACTTGTGCATGTCCAAGTGATGAGGGCTCTGGGACATCGTCTGGTAACGTCATAATCTTCTCAGGACTGAGGTATAAAAGGGCTTCACTAACACATCCCATCATGCCACAGCAGCTCTGATCTCCTCAACGCTTCCAGCTGAGAGATACTGACAACTCAGGTGGTGAGTATAACTGCTGTTCTTTAGCTGCAGCCTTAAATGTGATGCACATAGGATTTTAAATACACGTCAAATTATATATGCAATGTAAGGTATATAATATTTATAGAGAAATACTGTAATGTACAATTTGTTTTAAATAATAAAATCAACAATGTATCTAATAATGTGATTATTTATTCAGTTATTTATTTATTTGTAGGTGAGACAAACAAACCCAAGAAGTCTATAGACTGTTGCTATACTATCCTATATACTTGGAATGTACATACTGATTGTAAAAATTATAGACTTATTTTTTTTTTTTTTTAGTTTGATGAGCTCTTGTTAATTTAAGAGTAAAGCCAATTCAGCACATTGAGAAAGTAATCTTCTTACCAAAGTGCAGTGAAGCTTTGTGCATTATGGAGAGTTAATATCTAATGTAAGCCTAGGATTACAGGCTTTACTGTGTGAACATAAGTTTGTAGGCGTGTGGATGATTAATTTTATGACAATTTCTAATAATGACACAAAACGTAATGGAAAGGAAATCCAAACAGATGGACAGTATTTACAGTTTTTATTTATTCATGTTCTTCTTCAGTCTTCAGTCCAGTTCCGAAGTCCAGTTCAAACTACAAGGACATGAATATTGATGTGCCCAAACCTGAGGCTAAAACAGGAGGAAACAAATTTCCTACCAGGCCCACCTGTCCTGGATCACCAAACAAAGGTCCACCTAAGTTCAAGCAGAGGAACTCTCGCCAGTTCAAGAGCAAGCCGCCCAAGAGGGGTGTCATTGGGTAAGACCTGTATTCATTCAATTATTTGAGTTTTTAAAAAAAAAATCTTCAGAACTTGCGGATGATGATCTTTTCTTCTTTCTCAGCTTTGGTGAGGAAATCCCTGGAATGGAAGGTCTTGGCACGGGTAAGCAGATTTTATAATGTTTGCTGACTTGAACATTAAAATATGAAACACATAACACAGGTTTTTCTGTCTATTAATAACTGTTCTGTCCTTCTTTATAGACTTCAACGTGATCTGCCCCTGGGAGGCTTACAGCCATCTAGAGCTGCACGAGTTGGCTCAGTATGGCATCATCTGACATTCTGCGTGGGATTTTTTTTAAAATTTTATACTATTCTTTTTTTACCAGTTTATTTCTTCTGCCAAAGGGAATAAATGTTAAAAGTCCATCAGCTTTTAACATTTTAGCTTTTCAACACTCATCCACCTCTACTGATCATCATATTAGCTTAGGACAGTGAATGTAGTGGATGCTATTCTTTGCATGAACTCTTTTGTAAGTTTGTTGTGAGTCTGTTTTCATAAAACTCTCAAGCTGCCATTTAAATATCCATAATCTCCTGATGCTTAACGTGCTCTTCTTTCCTGCGGGAGCTGTAACTTATAGTTCGCCTCACATTAGGGGCTTTAAAGCACCGCTTAACAGAAGAAATGTGAGTTCAACATTTGTCAGCATCAAGTTCAATCCAACGAAATAAAGCTTGTATTTTTGTAAAAACAGCTTCCAGAAAATCTTTATTTTCTCCTAATTTACATCAATTTGTTTACTGAGAAACCAAAACAATATAGTATTTGAAACATTAAGCCACAGGTCTCAAACATGTGGTCCAGGGGCCAAATCCGGCCTGTGGGATGAATTTGTGAAGCACAAAAATTTACACTGAAGATATTAATCATTTTCATTCGGGTTTACATACAGACCAATTTAATCTCAGTTGGGTCAGATCGGTAAAATACTATCATAATAACCTACAAATACTCACAACTCCATATTTTTCTCTTTGTAAACATAAACATTTTCATGTCATTTTACTGTATTTCCACTAAAACAAACTATCATTTCACTAAGACATGAATAACCTGAACAATTATGAGCATTTTGAAATGTCTGAAGTGCAAGTTTGTCAATATTTTGCCTGTTATTAAATGTTTTGTGTATTTGTTGATCCGCTGTGATCTGTAAATTGTAATTTATATATGTAAATGATAAACTGAGACATAATTTTTCTAAAATTCCCATTTAGTTTATTCCTGTTATTTACATTGTTTTAAAGGATAGTTGGTAGATGTAAACATTTTCATCACATAATTTTACTTTTGTTTGTTGAGTATGACATTATTTATATATTATTCTGTTATTATTTCACTGGTCTGGCCCACTTCAGATCAAATTTGGCTTAATGTGGCCCCTGAACTAAAATGAATTTGACACCCCAGCATTAAGCAATTCTTCTAATCATACTTTAACTGTCCCTTTTTTGAGGATATGCAAACTGAAAGAAAATCAGTGAGATATATGTAAATGATGCAGGCAGTATATTAGCATGTATTTAGCTAATAGTTAAATGTTCATTGATATTTAATCAAATGGTCAGTTGCAATTATCACCTTTCAGTTTTTAATTTTAAACCAGCACCAAATGAAGCAGTTAGTGACCTTTTTGTACCAGCGTAAAATTATATAAAACAAGTTAAACTATAGACCTATAGATGTAGATGAGGTTTTACAGCAATCACAACCAACTGTCTAAGTTTTAAAGGTTAATTGAGAGATTATGACAGATTATTTTAAAAGTACTTTTACCACAGAAAGGGTCAGGATCCAAAATGGGTTGCCATTTGTCAAAATAAAATACATAATAATATGATACATTAATTTATTTTCCTAATTTTCCTGGATGAGCGTTAAGAGTTTATAAATGTCGGCATTAACAAAGTTATGTGAAATGTAGAGGCCTCTGATATAAAAGAGGATGAGATGAAAATGATGTAAAAGAAAAGAGAAAATGACATAAAAGACATAAATGATGTAAAATGCATAATTGAAGATGTCATTCTGTACAATTGGATTCCAAGGAAACATTACATTTATGTTTTGAGTCGTGGGCTAAAAAAAATGGGATCCAGTGTTTCAAAGTAATTCATAAATCACCAGAATTTGCTTCTTTGAAATGAATATTTGTCTAAATTTTGTCATGGTTTGGGTTACTTTTACACAAAGCTGGAGTTCAAAGTCAGTGTTGTACAAAATAAATACCATTATGTGTTTGCATTCTTCAGCTGATGTTACTTATAAGCTTTGTGCCACTGGATGCTTTCCAGTAGTCGTGTACTGATAAAAAGAGCCAGGATCTGGACCCCCAGTATGACGATGCTGACTATCCCAATCAGGCCTTGATGCTGCTCAACCCAGCGAGAGATTCCCCCCAGACAGCCTCCCAGGAAGATCACACTCTGAGCAGTGAACTCGTCCAGCTGCTGGGCTCCTACACCACACTGTGAATTCCACACAGTGCCGTTCTCCAAAGGGTCCACGCAGCAAGTAGCAGGTACGCCACAGGCCAACACTCCAGGAGCTGAGCAGTTGTAATATCTGAGGGAAGAGACGATTGGCAGAATCAGAAACCCACCGCAGACTACAATGACTTTTTTCAGAAAATGCAATAGGTTAAAGGAGCTATATGTTGTATTTCTACTTTGAAATTTGTATTTTAACCCTTTCATGCATGAATTATGAGAACCTTAGTCAAGATTTTTTTTCTGGAGTGTTTTTATACCTCCTTAGGCATAAAAAAAAAATTGTGATTGAGTTTTTTTTTCATGGAGTTACAAAAATGTCCATGCATTTAATTTTTTAAGTAAAGAAATATGTATTTAAAACCCAATATCAGAAAGTAACATGAAAACAATGATATAAAAACATTTTTAAGGCTGCTAATTTGATGTTTTCTCACATTTTACCATACTCTAATGCTAGTTATTACCTCATATAATATGCAAAAAACAACTCTTTTTGTCTAACAAATAACAACTGATTTACACTTAAACATGTTACTGCAGATCAGGTTTATCAAGAACAGCAAAGTTATAGTAATGGTATGAATTGCAGTGTATTATGGGATGTTGCATAAGTGTCCACTGTGTTGGCTCATATGAAACTAAAACAACAAAACCTATGAATATACAAGAGAACAGCTGGAGAAGAACTGTCCACTGGAGTGACCACAATGTATGAAAGGGTTAACAAGTAGTGCCAGGCACAACAAACACTGCCCATCGCATGTATTGTAGTTTATTTTGGCATCAATCCAGTTGATGTCATCTTGTCTATGTGTTTGCTGATGTCTGCATATCAATTGCCTCTATATATGTGCCAAGTTTGAAGTAAACTGAAACGAAAAGTAAACTGACGTTTTTATAGACATTTGAAATTTCACTCATTATAAGTAAATGAGAGAAAAAAAAGCTTTTAAAAAATTCATAAAAAATTTGAACTTTGACCTACTTTTCCCAAAATGAAACTGCATCTATTCTGGGTCACTGGCAATCTATAAACCCAGTCCGGTATGAATTCAAAAAATAGTTTTGCTGCTACAGACACACAAAATTTCGCCCATTATAAATAAATGGGAAATTAGAAAAAAAAAAAAAAAAAATCATAAAAAATTTGAACTTTGGCCTATTTTTCCCAAAATGTAACCACATCTATTCTGGGTCACTGGCAATCCATAAATCCAATCTGGTATGAATTCACCCAGTAGTTTTGCTGCTTGAGTGTTAACAAACAAACAGACAAACCAAACCAAAAACAACACCCCTTGCCTCCCCTTCAGTGGGTGGGGTAATTTCCTAAAAGTATCGTTGGAATAAAGAGCCTTGAACTTACAGCAAAGATGTCAATGTATTGGATTGCAGAGATATGAACGACCACTAGAGGGAGTAGTGAGTTTCTCTGCTGGTCTCCCATGGTGAGGAAAACTAACACCACAAGACCTTTGACCAAAGTGGCAGAAAGTGAGCAGATGTGATGAAAACCACTAAGAAACAACTTTAAGAGTCATAGAAAGTGATAAAGTGATAAAAGCTACAAGCACTGTTATTGTTTCCACCGCTGGACACAGCTCAAAATGAAACAAATGGAGTTTGATGATGAAATCACAGTGTTTCATGGGTGAGTTTGATTATGAGGCTTATGAAGGAATAAAGTTATTATGATGATGTGATGTTATTGTCTTTGCTAAGTTGCTGTTAGATCTTTAACACAAACCGTACAAAAAATGGAGGTTATTCGTGGGTTTACTGAGGCTGTTTTCTGTCTTAAACCAGAGCTAAGCTAACAGACCATAATGTAAACTATCAGCTGATGTAGAACGTAAAGATTATTCCATCAACTGTCAAAATGACTGGCTCTGAGTTTTAGTTTAGTTTAGTTTATTGTTTATTTGACAGGGACATTGTGCAGTCACATGATTGCACCAGAGTTAGCTAAAAGTTAATTTGCGTCTGCAGTCCCTGGGCAGGTAAACAGACAACAGTTAGAGGAAGATGTGTGTAAACAAAGAGCTTTATACTTTATTCAATGAGTGATGCAGCCTGTGGATCCATAATGTTGATTTGTTAGTGGTTTTGGTTCTAAGTGTGTACTGATCATGTACTGGTCATTTTATATGAGATTTTTTTTTTTGTTAATGTTAGTAGAACCAATAGGGTCTTTTAGTCTGCATTGGTATTTATTGTTGATTATTTACATGCATTTATTCATAGTTGCTTTCAGTGTTCTTGTATTTGCACACTGATTTATTTATGTTTGTCACATTGCACTTTGGATGTGGGCTGATGTCTGTGGTAAGCTGCAAAAGAATCGCCCGTATGAGATAAATAAAGTTTTCTTAATCTGAATCTAATGCATGACTTCCCCTGACGTTGAGGGTTTGCAGTATCATTACTACATAGAACCCCTTTAAAGTTGATTGGACCTTTTACATATCTAAGTCAGTCACTCTACTCACATGTTGATCTCCCAGTCACGGTAGTTATCTGCTCCACAACACTGCAGATTCGACTGGATCTCGTCCGTTATAAATCTCAGATCTAGATCATCCTGGTAACGCACCATGGCAGCCAACATCCCTGATCTCAGGTAGTTTCCGACCTCATCCTGTAGAGTATAGGCCAAAATGGCAACCAGCACCTGGACTGAAATGAGCACCAGCACCAGAGCGGAGAACAGCCTGAGTAGCCAGCAGTTCTCCCTTAAAGAACCCACGCATCCTGACAGACAAAGTATAGTCAACACAAAGCCCAGGGTCACCAGTACCAGCATTGGGTCTGTACCTATACTGCTAATCTTCTCCTGAGCAAATGACTCTTTACTGATGAGGCCCCACATTCCCAGACCAAGAATCACAAGGCCCAGAACAGTGAAGACCAGGTTACACAGGAATAGGAGGTATTTTAGGAAATAGTCCATCAGAGAGTAACGAGGTTGGATCCTTGTGAATGCAGGGCTGTTGTTGTCCAGTCCATTGTTTGTCTCCTCTGTGATTTCCTCTTCAACATCCCCTTTCCCAGATCCTGCCTTCAGACACAGGAGAATGCACTTTACATCACACCTCCACCACATTACAAGGCAGCGCATACAGTCGCGGAAAAAATGATGGTAACACTTTAGTTGAAGGTCTAGTTTATAATGCATTAAGCACACATTCATAAGACATTATAATGCATTTATAATGCATTATAAAAGACATTACAACAGTTTATGATCATGTACAACAACTTATACCAAGGTTAATAAAGTATTACAAGTGTAGGCATAATGTATTATAAATTCAGCTTCCATAATGTTTTATACATCCATACCAAAGTGACAACAGTGTTTGTCAGTGAATCTCAAGTCCTGGGTTACAGAACACATTCTAACCATCATAACTGTAGCCAGTTATAAAGACATGCTCTGACATGTAGTTTCTGAAACTGAATAATGCCTTATAAACATCAATAACAAGTTACAGGATGACTTTGAGAGCTTTTAGTAAAGTGACAACACTATATAACAGGGGTATTCAAATCCGGTCCTCGAGGGCCAGTACCCTGCATGTTTTAGATATTTCCCTCCTCCAGCACACCTGGAAGCCATTACCTCATTATCAGGCTTCTGCAGAGCTTGATGATGAGCAGATCATTAATTGAACCAGGTGTGCTGGAAGAAGGAATTATCTAAAACATGCAGGGTACTGGCCCTCGAGGACCGGATTTGAATACCCCTGCTGTATAAGGTTATTAGCAATTGTATATTATAACACAAGTATGATGATGTATGAGCAGTATCTGCTGGCTCTAAGTAAAGTGTAAATCAAAAATTATACATCAAAGTGTTCTTAATTACTCTTTATTTTGCAAAAACAAAAAAAAAACATTAAAAGAACAGAGACAGTAAATAGAAGTGTTACATGTTGATTTGTACATAAATAAAAAGTAATGTGGCAGCTCTAAATCTTTGTTAATTCAAACACATACTTTTTTTTTTTTTTTTTTTTTTTTTTTTTTTTTAATATGAAATCCCTAAAATAGATGGTTATAGGGACCAGTGACAAAACCTAACAAAAGTTCCCCACCTAAAAAACTAAATTCCTTCACACTGCTTTGGTATGGATGCATAAAACATTATGAAAGCTGAATTTATAAGACATAATGCTACACTTATAATACTTAAACTTGGTATAAGTTGTTGTACATGATCATAAACTGTTGTAATGACTTTTATAATGCATTATAAATGCATTATAATGTCTTACGAATGTGCGCTTAATGCATTATAAACTAGACCTTGTAGTAAAGTGTTACCAAAATTATTAAACCATCAAAAATCATCAAAAACAATAGTTATGCAATCAAGTGCTAACTCCTGTGTGTATCATGTGACTAAAACAGACAGAAAATAAAACATGGAATGCCTAAAAGCACTGTTTTTTCAGTACAATGCCATAGATATAGATGCAAGAACTGAAGTGATTTTTATTATCAGGAAAACATGGAAAATGGTTAGATATCAGCTCTGAAATTAAACTCTTACGAGCTGTTTTTGTTGTTATCATTATACTTGTCCAAGTAAATGTACCTTTAGTTGTACCAGGCATTAAAATGAACAAGAAATTGAAGAAAACAAGGGGTGGTTTAATATTTTTTTCCGCGACTGTAATCTGAAGACAAAGGTTCAAAATGACTGTTTACCTTTGGAATGAGCGGACTGGACTCATTCTGTGTAGAGTCTCTCCTCTGCCACGGTAAAAGGATCCTTCTTATCATCAAATATTTCTTCATGTTGTCCACCACCGTGAGACTATCTTCAATGTGCTTTTAGAATGGTGTGAATGACAGAAAGTATTGTAAAACATAGGGGGAGTAAATGCAACAGTATGAACAGAGGAGCATGTGAGTGGATGTGGTGTAGTCATGTAGTGTTCTGCAGTGCTGTGAGGCGTGGGATTTCTTCATCATGTGAGAGTCACAGTGAGGGGATTAGGTGGTTTTCTGTGTGCACCGAGAAGAATAAGGCTCTGATTTCAACAAGACACTCTTGAGGTCATGTTTGCTCACTGAGCTCATTGATACATCAAGGATTTCAATAATTATCACACTTAAAAAGAGAGTCAGCAAAATGAGCAGAGCGTAGATTAAGTATTTTTCACACCAAGGCAGTGTAATTGTTGCGTTTATTCATGGTGCATAAACATGATTAACTTCAAACCAAAAGCATCTCCTGACCTAAAATGTATAATTATTGAACCACTAATCCTATTAATAGATTAACCCTTTATCGGGCAAGTGACTGTTTTTGGTCATTTCTGCAAACATTAAATTCAGTGCCAATCCCATGCCTGAGTGAGATCAGGAAGCATGTTGGTTTTTCTAACATTATACAGTGATTCAGAGAGATTTTAGAGACATTTTAAAGCTGTAAATAGTGAATATGAGTCATTTTTGTCAGTTTATGACCTTATGACGGTTGTTTTATTGCATGTGTTTACTTTTTAGTAAGTGGTGTTTGGATATTTTATGGCAAGATGAGGTAGAGTGTTGTCGTGCCAACTGACAAGGAGGTAGATGACGATGTCCAATAACGCACTAAGATTGAAACTTTGAATTTCAGAGTATTTCAGTGAGTGCTCTATAAAGGGTTAGAATAATTCAGGTAAAATGCAGTATATCAGCTTTTCAAATGTGTTGTATTTGGACATTAAGAGGCTTCAGAGTGAACACGTAAACACCGTCATCTTCTGCACCGCTGATGCACCAGTAAAACCCATGTAGTTTGACTAATGACAGTGGTTGCAGACACTTCTTTTTATATAATTTGCCTAAAAAGTCTCTTTTTCTTAAGTTCCTCTATTCTGATTTAATAACCTTTGAATTTGTGCTGAACTTTTATGTACATCTACACGATCTGCAAATTAAATTTATGAGAACACAAAATATTTACTAAAAATGCAAAATGTATATGATAATGTTAGAATAAATGCTGATAAATCATTCAGGAATGGTTAATGTAGAGAAAAAAATATTTGGAAGACTCTTCAAAAATAGTTCTTTGTGTTTATATGTTTTAATTCAGTATTTTTATGAAATATGAAGTATGTTCTTGTTAGTAAGTATGCACATATATGCTAAAAATGACCATTTCTAGCCTTTGTTTTTATATGTAAGCAAGGAATAAGTCGTCGTGGTGATAAACAATAAGTCTGACTGAACAAGAAGAACTCAACCCACTGTAAGAAGTTTGCAGCAAATTCATAGCTGTCCATCTACACTTAATCACTAATCCTGCTATTTGTTACAGTGCAAATCCAAGTAGCTGTCTTTTCTTCCTCATAACTGGCTGTTCATTGTTTCCACTCATTCCAGTTTCCTGGAAATGAAATGGCCATTAGTACGAAGATACTGCCTTTAAATACTCAAACACTCCAAGATCATGGACACCAATCAGATAAAACACCAGAAGAATGATGATTGTTATCAAGCAAGTTGTTTATCCTGAGTTTTCTTGAACTATTTATCCTGAATTCTCTTTACAGGTGCTGGCTGGCTCAGACAGACAGACAGACAGACAGAACAGTCAGCTGGTCCTGGTATGATGATGATGAAATGGAAGTTATTTTGTCATTTGGAGTCTGAAAATACAACTCTAAAGTGTAAAATTTCCACCAGCCCTCTCAGCAGAGCTAATGAGTTCTGGTGCATCAAAGAAACCAAATGCTGCCCAGTGGAATTGCCTCATGTACATTAAATATCCCATCTTGTTTTGATTAAAGTGGATTATTATGCATATAAATTATACATAATGTACATGCACAGAAACTCCCAGCACAAAAAAAAAAACAAATCTCACAGCTGCAGGCTTGAGTAAAACATTTTAATTCAGGATTTACATGGAATAGGTGGTCACATGTTAGTAATTGTGTCTGATAATGAGTTCCAAATATAATTGTTTGTTTTGTTAATCATGTTAAATTACTATTAAATAGTTGTACAAATTGGGACCAGAGCAGTTAAATGCTTGCAGTACTGTTGTTTCTTATTTTGACCATTGTAGAGCAGTCAACAAAGGGGTTTACAGGAAGGCATTACGTAATGGAGGAAGGTCATGTTAGTGTTTGATTCCAAATTTTAAAGATGTAATCCAGATATGACTGCCCTCATTAATGGTGTAATTTCTGTGTGTATTTTCTCCTTTATACCATAAGACATACCACATGAGTGTACAGTTTTGGTCTCTCTGCTTCTTCTGTTGTAAATTTGGACCTGGTGTGCAACCTGGACATATTGTCAGTGATATTTCCAGGGGTCATTGGGTGTTCTGGGTCTGTAACATCAGCGACCCAGCCAAGGGTGATCGACCCCCAACTGGTATCCAGGCAACAAACTCAAGTCTCCTGTCTTTAGCTAGAGTGGGTGACATTACTTCCACCTCTGAGATGTTTTAAACAACTCTTAACCACTGCAGCCTGTGAATTCCCAGACGGCCCAGGACCTGTGGAGCAGGGATCATCAACTGGTGGGTTGCAACTCAAACGTGGGTCGGTAACAGGGTGACATAGGAGGATGGTACACGGTAATTCTCATGAACATAGAATCAACAAAAGATCAGCAAAAGTGTTTTTTAACTATATATTGCTATACTATGGCCAGTGTCAACACACTACCCAAGCGCTGATAATGCACAAAATGCACTAGTGTTCAACCAAAAACAACTATGCAGCTCTTGAAAAACAGTGGTATCAATGGCTAAATGATGCATAAAATGTAGTGGGGTTGCAGAATAAGAGACTTTTTAAATCCCTTTGGTCAACCTGTGGTGTGTTTCAGTGTTTGAGCAGCCTGTGGACATAAGGAGTTTGGTTTTATAAGAGCAGTTCTAAGAACACCCTGTAGACCCACCCCTGTGTCTGGAGAACAATACCCTGTTTTAATTTTTGGGTGACTGATTTTCACTGTCTTTTGCAAATAATTTTGTATTTTTTCTTCATTTTTTGTGTCATTTTCTACTGCTGCAGTTGTTCCTGATTTTGTTTAGTCTCAGCTCAAGCATGGAAGACAGAACAAACTGCTTGCCAGTAACATTAGAGAAAACATTTTTCTAATACAGGCAGTGGATTTATTCATGTGCTACATGTTCTAAGTTAGCAGCCAGACAGGAAGACATTCAAGGACTATATTCAGGATGTTCAACGCAGTTTCACATGTGTTAACCTCACTGACAGGCACATTTCTTTTCTTTTAACCCATAAAGACCCAAACAACCACCATCGATCGAAAGCATCTACTGATCTAAAATGTATAATACATGTAAATAATTGGCATAAAATACAGTTTGTCATCTCTTCATGGTCATCAGATATGACCCATATGGATGTTCAGAGGTTCCGTAGTTACCATGGAAACACCATCATCTTCTACAACACTGATTCACCAGTAAAACCCATGGAGTTTAATAAATGACAGTGAATGGAGACAACTGGTTTATGTTCAGTTTTACTGATAGAGTCATTTTTTCTTCAGTTTTCATTGTTTTGATATAATAACCATGGGATTTACTCTGAGCTTTAATGGACATCTATATGATCAGTGAATTAAATATAGAAAAATACATGATTTTAACTGAATAAACGTTAAATGCAGCGGATAATATTACAATATTATAATTACAATAATGATAAATCACTCAAGAAAGGTTAAAATAGAGAGAAAACTTAATCTGGGAGGTGCCACAGAAGTAGCACTGGGTCTTTATGGGTTAAAATCAGTGTTGCAGTAACACATATAGAATTGACTCTGAATGATTATTGCCCTCCTGTCAGATTTTTTTAATGGTAAGTCAAGAATAATCTACAGCAGTATCCTCTCAGTCTAAAGGCCAACACTCATGTGACACAGTAGGAAACATAAGAATCCTCATGGTGCACCTTCTGTTTGGAACTGTTTAACAAATACAAAAGCTATAATATTTCAGTTTAACCACCTTTTTAGTAATGCTCTGATAAAGTCGTTATGAAGTGGTGTGCTGCTGTGAGTCAATAACAAGTGGCACATGAGGGAGCACATACGACAGTGAGTTAAAAAACAGAAACACAGAGGCCTGGTTATCTCACTCTCTGGCTCAGAGGTTCTGCTGCTGTCATTCTTTCCTCCAGTTGTGCTGGCTTTAACTGCAGGAGCTGGAACTAAGTCAGTCTACTATTGCAGAAAGAGTCTTCAGCTGACAAGCAGTGGCTCCAGGAAAGACTATAAGACTGGGAATTACTCCTACCATCAATCTGTTTACATAATGACATGTATTTAAGGGGAAAACAAACTGTATTTTGTGGCTATCATCACTGATGTTTCAGATTAAACCAAAGAGAAACCCCAAGATACATAAAATGAGTGGTTCCCAACAGATGGTTTATCAGAGTGAACAGAGTGTCATATATCATACATCTGATCACTTCCTCTCTCCTAAATCCTTCTTTTTGAATAGAATCCAAGTCATTTAGTTGTGCTATCAACCCCAAAGATGTATGGTATGACATGATGTTCATCCTACTTACAGTTTATAAAATATCATCTTGATGGGTGCAGATGGTCGGGACTACTGCCCAGTCAGATGCCTTTTTCTGCAGTCATGCACGGATTTACCTGAACTCATTTATCAATACAACTGTCTGCACCGGATGGAGATCAATTCACAATGGTTCCATTTAAAATGAACCTCTACTGGAATAAGGAAGTCAGACCTGGAATGAATCAGAGCTGAAATAAAAGGTATTTAAGGAAAAGCCTTCCCTGTGCCTGGTATTTAAAGATGAAGGAAAATTAGCTGTAGTGATAGATGGTTTTTCTGCTTCTTTTGGGTCCGGCTACAGTTGCCCATCCAAAAGTGTCCAGATTATTTATTGGAAAAATCTGTCTACGCAGAAAAAAAAAAAGAAAACCTGTCGCTTCATCATCTATCAGCTTTGAGATTACTGTCAAATAAATTAGCTGGACTCATTAAGATTGGAATAATGTCAGTCTGGTTGAACTGTGGCATGATATTCATCACTAAGCCAATAAATCAGACAGAACTGTATCTGAATTATGACTTTAAGTTAAGAAAATGTTATGAGTGCTATTTATTTTCCTGATTGCCACATAGAAACTTAGCAATATCTGCTGCAATCCCACAAGAAATCTGGTTAAAATACTCATTTCTATTGAAATCTTTGACACCAAACATGTGCTTTTGTCTCTTATTTTAGACTCCATCAACTGTGCATAGCTCTCCAAGTTTTGATCACCCCTGACAGTTAACGGGACCAGTGTTGGCCGGGTCCATCTGAGGCCAGATGTGGAGCAGATTGTATTACAGTAGGCAGTAAGAATGTTGTGATGGAGCCATACTGCTACATCAAACACCTCATCTGGACCGGAGCCCGTAAAGATTACAGTTGCCATACACCGTTCAAAGCAACCAAAAGACATGTGGAGGATAGATGGAGCATGGACAGGGGATTATCAGGACCTCCCATTTGGACTCAGTGGGTTATTTATCAGTGTAGCACATTCACAAGTTGGAATATACAAGTGAGGCTGCATGAGAAGCATCATGTGTTTGCATGTAGGGAGATTTAACTTAAGTGCTGTGTCATGTGTCTGCGTTTAAGTGCAGCAAAGTGATGTGATGGCATGTGAAAGGAGCGAACGTCACCGCCCTTTATCTCAGAAGTGGGCGGTGGGGGAAAGGCTCAAGGAGATTGAGGAGGTGGTTATAAGAGTGTGCTTCACAGGTCAAGTTTTCTCAGTTTGTCATTACTGAAGAATCAAACCACGGACCACTGTGGCCTTGGAGGACATCTGGCACTTCTGTAAAGGTATAGAAAAAAAATTACTAAAATGATTCATGTAGATAGGAAGAGAGGGGTGAACACTGATGAACCTATATTATATGTGTGTGTGTATATTTAGCTTACTGATGATGATTAATTTTTCAGTTTTTGCACCTCTTTAATATTTTTTTCTATTGAATGCTTACATTTTTAGATTTCCCTTTTTTTTTGTTTTTCTTACTATGTGTTTTATGTGCATATGAAGTGTTACTTAGTGGATTTTGTGGAAGCCCCAGGCTGAAATTTCTTACAATGCTGCACAATAAAGTGAATGTTAAAGTAAAAACAATGTCCTCATTCACAAGCATCCTTCAGTTTTGTT
The DNA here is from genome assembly GCF_902148855.1 of Sphaeramia orbicularis. Classification (NCBI taxonomy): domain Eukaryota; kingdom Metazoa; phylum Chordata; class Actinopteri; order Kurtiformes; family Apogonidae; genus Sphaeramia; species Sphaeramia orbicularis. The sequence continues at coordinate 27,049,810 of NC_043964.1, read as the reverse complement.
TCTGAAAACAAGACTAAAGAGTGGATGTAGCTGAGGATGTGAAGAATCCTTTGGTTTTACTTCAACAAATTATTCTTCTTTGAAGTAGAGAAATGTAAGTTTGTAGATTATGTGTATCTAAAAATTTTAATATATAAAGTTTAACCCTCAGAGACTTTAACAGCTGCTGGCGACCAAAAACACCTACTGAACTTTTAAACTATCATTCCTATTAATATGTTGTGTTTTGTTTTGTTTTTTTTAATTGAGATAAAATGCAATTTTTCAGCTTTTCATATGACTCATTTGGACATTCAGAGACTCTGTGTTGAACTTTGAAACATCATCATGTTCTGCAGCATTGATTTATCCTTAAAACCATGTAATTCAACAAATGACAAAGTGGGTGCAGATGCTTCAGTTAATGGTACATTTTGCTGAGAGACACTTTTTCTTAAATTTCCTGCTATAATATTCTTTGAATTTACTCTGAGCTTTTATGAACATCTACATAATCAGTAAATTACATATAGCAAAACACTTTTCACTGAAAAAGGTAGATGATTAACTGAAAAATAGTGATAAATCGCTTAAGAAAGTTGTAGATGTAGAAAAAAATAATTTGGAAATCGCCACAAAAGTACTTCTAGGGCTTTAAAGTAGTTAACATTCTATCTTTGAGAAGTTTTTCATGATTAATATCAATATAATATTAACCCTTTCATGCATACTGGTCACTACAGTGGACAGCTATTCTACAGCTGTTCCCTTGTATATTCATGAATTTTGTTGTTCTTTTCATTTTTTTGTTTGTTTGTTTGTTTTTACACATATCTTTATTAAAGTTTTAAGACACTACATGTCTTTTCTGACATGAATTGGTAACATTATGTAGATCTCTCTTGACCATAAACCCCCAGAATCACAAGCCCTCCCCATAGTTTTCACACAATTTATCAGTAAATACATGTTTCTGTGCGTCCAAAATTAAACATGTGGTGTCCAGCTGAGTGGACATTTTTGCAACTTCATGAAAAATAGGTTCATGAGATTTTTTTTTTTTATGCATTTTTTAAATTTTTTAAATTATTTTTATTTTATTATTTTTTCATTTTTATTAAATTTTCAATCACATTGTTTTTTTCATGCCTAAAGAGGAATAAAAACACTCAGGAAAAAAATTTGATTAAGGTTCTCATAATTCGTGCGTGAAAGGGTTAAAGTGAACTCACACCTCTGTCCACCTGTTTCATAACAGTATCAATGTTCTATCTTGTATTTCCATTTCTCATCAGCTGAGGAGCATGAAGATGAAGGAGGTTTTGGTCCTGTTCTGTATATTTTCAGTGTGTGGTGCTCAGAAATGGAAACAGGAAACCTCACGTTGGGATCCCAAAGGTCAGGGGCGTCATATGTTGTGCAGTCTGTAAATAATCATCAGTACCATTACACTTGAAATGCCCTTGAATCCATATTTTGTTGGTTGAACGCAGTGTAAGATCTGTCACACATACTCCAACTGTTCTTCCTGTTGTCAGCAGAGCAGAGCCACGGAAAAACCTGCTCCAACCTAACCCAGGTACTGGACAACTGGAAGTTTGCAATTCTAACCCAAGTAAAAGACCTACTGATCAATGACCACGCCGCTGTCCTACCTGAATACACCAGGTGAGTCCCACTGGCGTCTGGATTATAGGGACAGACACCAGCAGAAAACAAAAACCTAAATGTTGAGTAAGAAAGGGGTGAAAAGTTTAAGAATAACAATGACGTGAGTGAACTTTTCTTGCAATATTAGAAATTGTGCAACTCATTTCACTCCACTAATGTGACACATGATTGCTGGTACGTGCGAGGCCTGCTCTGCTTATGACTTCACTATGGAGAAGGGGCCAAAAGAAAATAGGAAATGTTTCAACCTCATGTTCCGATGAACACAGTGTTTCTGGCAGATTACTTTAAGTCAGTGACCCTTTTCTGTAGAGAACACACTCATTACACAAACAGCCAACTTGTGTAGAAGTATGTTTTATGTGATCAGCCCCTTCCTAGAAGCCTGATGTAAGGTTTGACCCAGGGGTGGGCAGCCTGTGGCTCCGGGGCCACATTTGATCTTAGGCCCTTTTCAAGTGGTCCCATGTGGCTTTGTTAAAAACATATGGAAATGAATATTGTAGACTTTTTACACATTTTGCTATTCCTGTCACAACCAAGTCATTCTGATGTTATGTAGATGTAAAAATGTAGACAACACTCCAAAAAAAACCAAAAAAGTAAAAAATAGGAGTAGTAGCAGAAGTAAAAGTAGACTGAAAGTAAATGTTTAATACCTGTTGATCCATTAATCCTATCAATCCATGTAAATAATTGGTTTAAATTGCAGTTTATTATCTTTTCTTGGACATCAGATATGACCCATTTGGACGTTCAGAGGATCCATAGTTACCATGGAAACATCATCTTCTACAAAATTCACCAGTAAAACCCATGGAGTTGGATCACTGACAGTGGATGGAGACACTTGGTTTATATTCAGTTAATGATATGTTTGACTGAAAAAGTCACTTTTTTTTTTCAATTTTCTCTGTTTCTCATATAATAACCCTCAACCTTAACCTGACCTTTTATGAACATCTACATGATCAGTAAATTAAATATGGGAAAATACCTGATTTTTCACTTAAAAATGCAAAACACAGAGGATAATATCATGATAAATGGTGATAAATTACTTGAGAAAGGTTAAATAGACAGAAAAATTCACTTGGGAACTGCTACAAAATCGCACTGGATCTTTAGGGTTTAATCTATTTTAACCTTTTTTTATGTCTGTTATCCTGATGTTTCCTCTCATTTCTGGGGCTGTTTCTGATTAACAGAATATCATGACTTTGCTCATGATGCCTATTGTATGAGCCTCTTGTTTTGTTCTGCCAAAGAATACTATTTTGATTTAATATGGGTTTAAGGAGGCCTTACGGAGCCAGAGTTATGACAGGCTATTCAAGCGCTGAAATCATTGATTCAGTAGTAGTAAATGTTTGTGTGTGTTTCCAGGATCCAGCCTCTGTCAAATGCCCTCGGAGACCTGTACAAGCAGTTTAACTCTCTCAAAGACGAGCTGGGGAGTCTCACCGCTAAGTTTGACAAAGTGGAGGCTTTTGTGGATGAAGTCAAAGAGGGCAGGTTCACTCTGCCTCGACGGCCCATTCAGAGGATTCCCCCCAACATTGGCCTGAGGTCTCCACTGAGAGCACAGATGAGGGCTCCAGAAAGACGGATTATCACAGGCCCAGCACTCATAAGAGCAAGAAGGAGGGGCCCACAGAGACCTTAGACCTGCTCTACTTCTCAGTGAAAACATAATGAACAGAAGTGTATATTATTTTACTGATGAGTAACCACAGATGATAGAACATTTGTCTTAAAATGTATATATTATACATACCACTAGGTGGCAGCATATGTGAAATAATCTCACCGTCATCCATAGCTGGACATGGCTGCAAAGAGCTGTAACTTACAAAATGTACTATACAATTGTGACATAACACAATATATATAATTCTTTCAAAACTACTTCTGATTGTATTTTATTTACTCACACAATTCTCTATCATATGTCTCTCAAATTCATGAAAATGTGTAAAATTACTTTTGTTTTACTGTATAGTAGTTAAACATATGCCACATATACCCAGCAGTATCTAGCCTGTATCAAGTTTTTATATGTTTAGCCCCCCCCCCCCCCAAAAAAAGTGTTTCATGGATGAATAAAAAGCAAAACCATTTTCCTGATGAAAGACAGTTACAAAAACATTTGATGTACACTAATGCCTTTTTGTATCAGAAATAAATAAGTGAAAATTTCCCAATGGCAATAAATAATATACTGTACCTGTAATATAGTGACAGCAGCAGATAATTTTACACTAGTTAAAGTCATTTAGCTGCAAGATTCAATATTTTCCCTGAGCACACCTAACAAATAACATAAAACATGAACAGCACAGGAAGTTGCACAGAATGGTGGCATCTTCATTTTACTGTGGAATTAAACAGTGAAGTCAAATGCACTATATGTATATATATTATTTTCATTTAACCTGTATTAGACTAGGAAATTTAGATTTAAAAAAAATATCAAGAATGATGAGGAGCAGCACAGTTAACCAGTTTACAGGCAGAGTAGAACATAGGCCTATATAAATGAAGAAGACATCAGGTGAAAACACGAAAATATTATCATTGCAAAGAATTCTTTTACATTCAAACAAATTAGCCAAAACATCTACAACCAGATCTTTCTCCCTTATCAATCCTTTTGTCTTAGATCATGAGAAACAGCAGACTTACATGATTTTATTTTTTTCATTTTATTATTTATTTATTTTATTAACCTTTATTTAACCAGGAAAAAAATTAGTCATTGAGGTTAAACATCTGTTTTGCAAGAATGTCCTGGCCAAGACAGGAGCAGAAGTTACAGGAAGTAGACATTTCCGCCATACAGCCACCGTAAAAACGTACATAAAACACACAGTAAAACTCAGGGCTAAAAGCATAAATAAAACACCATACTAAAACATACATATAGAAAACCACCAATAATTTAAAAGGTACTTAAAGTAGACAAGTTCAGTTCAGACTTTTGGAAGGAATAAATCATGAAAACCTGTAAATTTCAAGCTCTGCCTCTCAGTCACCCTCAGTTTCAGTATTGTATTAAATTGCTCCTTGAACGTCTCATCTATTTATATATTTATTAAGCTCACATACTTGATTATGTTTGCAGTTTTTTTTTTTCCCTTTTTTCCCCTGTCCACTTGTTGTTCTTGTTATCGGTTTGATATTTCTGTTCATGACTCTATGAAAAAGAAAACTGAGTAAAATATAAATGGAATAAATGAATCATTACTTACATACAGCATAATATGTGACCCCATTGTTATATTAGTTTATACATAAAAACTGCTTTTGCTGAAGAAAATTTGACTATGAAGTTATGAAACTTCTTTGTTTTTGTTTTTTTTGCAATAAAAAGTAGTACAAATCAGTGCTGAAACTCTTTTTCCTACCACAGCTGATTTTCTTCTTAGGCATTTATGAGCTTCAGTCATTGTATTGCATGTCTTTTCTTGTCTCAACTGTAATGTAAAGACTGATGAGTATCATGTCTACTGCGGTGATTCAGTGGCGCACATGTGGGAGAAAGTAGCACGTTGTACAGTGGTTTAACATGTGGCATTGCAACAAGAAGGTCCTGGGTTCAAATCCGAAGCTGACAGGGTTGATACTTTCTGTACGCAGCCTACAATATCTCCGCTTACTACTACGCTACATCATCATGCGTTCCAAAGACAGGTTAGGTTCAGGTTAAGTAGTCACTCTAAATCAATCATAGTTGTTAATGTTTGTTGTTTGTATATTTCAGCTGCTCAATAAACTGTCTGTGTGCACCCTACCTTTGCCCAGTATTGAAAGGTTTGATTCAATACTGATAAGGATTTCTTTGGACCCTGTAAAGAAATCCGTTGTTACAGTAAATGAATGAATGAACATTTAGAAATGAAAACTGGCTAATTGTAATTGTGATTATTTTATAAAACCCGTCATTCGTATTGAGATTCTGTGTTCATATACATTTTAATTACAGTAAATGTTTGATAAGATTCAAGACTTTTTCCTTTTCACTGAGGGAAAAAGAGTTTGTATGTAGGACTTGAAGCTCCGCCTCCTTCTCCACTTCTTCTCTCCTCAGTCTCTTTATAAGCTTCAGTCTCTGTTCTTGTCACATCTCTGTTCACGTCTCATCTGGACAGTAAAGGACGTTTACTCCACACACTGACAACATGCTGGTGACCCTCTGCACTCTCATCACTGCTCTAACATGTAAGATATTCTCCTGCTTCTGTTATACACACATATGATCAAATATGAACCCTTCATTCATGGATTTTTCTGTTTGTTGACAGATGTTGATGCAGCAAAAGTGTTGACTCAGACGCCTGCTGTCCTCACAGTTTCTGTAGGACAAGAGGTTGTTCTCAAATGCAACATTCAGGGTTTACCAGGAAATACTGTGTACTGGTATAAACAGGTTCCTGGTGAAGCTCCTCAGTATGTTTTGTACTTTTACCATGGGGGCAGTTCACCCAGCTATGGAACAGGATTCTCCTCTGATCGATTTAACTCCAAAACTACATCAAACATTGATTACCAGTTTATCATTATTCGTGCAGAGGTAGGAGACTCTGCTCAGTATTTCTGTCAGGCATGGGATGGTTCTGCTAATGAAGCTGTATCACAGTGAATCACACCATGACAAAAACCTCAGTGACAGAGTCAGTACAGTTTGGAGGAATTAAAACAAAAAGTAACCAACTAACCTGCTGTAAAATAAGGAAAGTTACTTCAAACATTAAAAATGAAAGTAAGAATTGGAAATTTATTAAACTTTCCTGGACTTTGTGAATGATGAACATATGCAGAGCAGTGTCACTACAATCACAATGAATTCAATGGTCATTAAACATAAGAGTTAAATTAAAGCAAACTGTGAAATATTCACAGTCAGTCCTCAGGTCCATCAGTGTTCTGGATCATAAACACACAGGAAACACAGAAATGAGATGTTTTCAGTGAAAGTTTGTGTTTAAAGGATGTTTCAGTTTCAGGAGGTTTTTGTACGAGCGTGTACACAAACTGAATCACTGTGGTATTCGGACCAGGCACCAAGCTGACTGTGACAAGTAAGTACCTTTAAAATCATCAAGAAATCCGATTGATTTTCTATCTCTGAAGGATTGGAACAGAAAATATCTGCATTATTAATGTATTTAATACTATGGTAATGATAAGTTTGTACATTTGTGTCTATGTTGAGGTTTCAATAAATGTAACATTTTTCAAAAGTAATGTTACAACTTGCTGTACAATTTATAATTTCATACTCATTAACTGATTAATTTTTTTATTCTGTAATATTAATTTTGGATTGAAGATTAATTAATTAATGATAAGGTTGTACAATCACTTAAATATTGAATTGGAATGACATGAGGAGACATTTTTCACATATAATTTTATCATTTATGCCTTTTATTCTTTCGTATTTATTGATTAATTAGATTCTTTTTGCAATATTTATTTCAGATTGTAGACTTTGTCAAACTCATGTTCGTTAATTGTTACAATTTAAAAGTATTTTAACACCTGAAAACCATCTGTCAAGTTTTATAATAAGGTTAATATACACTATTCTACAAGAACTTATTCCATATTATTATTATTATATGTTTTAAACTTGTGACAGTATGTACAGTATGAGGGAACTGAAACCATCTTCCTACCTTTAGTGACCAAAACTTAAAGAGAATACTGGTACTGATATAAGGAAATTATTATGTTTGTATTAATCCTTTTTACTGGGGATATGACAATAGAAACAAATTGTTAAAATGTTTATCTGTGTGTTTTTTCTTATGATAGAAGAATTAAAATAATAGAAAAATGATTATTCTTTCCTGTTAAGAGGTGCAGAATAGGAGTAATATGAGTAAATAAGTAAATATAGTTTGTGCAATTAAAATAAATACATGAGGCATGTAAATGTACAAAAAAAAAATCAAATAATCATGAAGAAATTTGGCTGTTCAATAAATATCAGTGAAGGAAAATAAATAGTCATAACCATCAACCTGTAGATGTTTGACTCCTGGTTCCTTTCTGTTTTCCGTACATGTCATTGTTGTCCATGTATGATGTATGTTGGTGTGGTGGGTGTATTTTCAGGCTCCAGCGTCCCTCCTCCTGTCCTGACAGTCTTCCCTCCGTCCGCTGCTGAGCTCCAGTCCAACAAAGCCACTCTGGTCTGTCTGTCCAGTCAGTCCGTGGCTTTTGCACATGTGACCTGGTTGGCTGCTGGGAGTCCACTGAGCACTGGGATCTCTACCAGCACCGCTGTTCAGCAACCAGACCAGACTTTCCAAATCAGCAGCTACCTGTCCATCCAGACGTCAGACTGGAACACGGATCAGGTTTATACATGTCAAGTGTCTGTGGGCTCCCAGACTTCCGAGAAAAACATCAACAAGTCAGCGTGTCCCACTGAGCAACAGTAGAGGAGCACAATGACCATCTGAAACCTGCTTCTGCACCGTCTGTGCTCTGTGCTCTGTACAAGGTTTACATGATACACAACATGTGTCTGCATGTTTGGAACAAATGTTGGAACAGATGGAGATAGATTCCATTCTTTATATTAAATGATGCATTCAATAAAACTGCTTTGATTCAACTTGTTTTTGTATTTATTTGTTCCCATGAAAATAACACTAATATATACAGCCAGTCATGACACAAATAATATGTTTTCTAATTTCTTAATGTTTTTATTGAGTTTATGTGTAAAATATAAGTCACAACAGAGAACATTGTAGGTCAATTCTTCATCTGTAGAATTAGAAATGTTTAAATAATTAATAATGGATTGAAATTTCTTTCTGATGTAACAGGGTCTCATATTGAACCTGAGGCAACAATTGCAATATTTGACATTACATCACATTCATTTCATTTGAACCAAAAATCTGAAAAATCTAATTGCCTTCACCACTCCTCTAGCTCGTAGACTAATACTTCTTGTCATATTAATGACTCTTTGGTCTGGAAACTTTACATTGGACCAGATTAGACATAAAAATGGGATTTAACAGTATTTTATAATCAACCAAGATCAGATTCTCTTCAAGTGTTGGTTTTACAAACGTGACTCTAACTCATACATTTCATGTAAGAGATAAATCACCTGATGAAAACATTCCACTTGTTTATTTATTTGTGATTCCAGTCAAAGACAGTTTATTCTCTGTCTAAAGATCAGACACTTGGCATTTAAATCCAGTTCATTTACATCGAGTTAAATATAAAGTCAGGCGTGCAGGTGCATCCTGGGAAAGAACAGAGGGAGGAGCAGAGAGGAGACGCTTCACTGATGAAGGATGAAAATACAGTTTCAGTTACTGTTCATTTAAACTGATTTGGATTCAAATAAAATGAAACACTTCTCTTTAGTGTTTTTATTGTTAGTGTGATTCTGAAATGTGAGATACTCTGAAAATAATCTATTAATTCATATTTTATTGGATTATTTACATTTTAGGAAATGAGAATCAGTCCATTTATTCACTTTATCAAAAAGAAACTCAAACTATTTTTGATCACAGAGATTTTATTGGATTGAAAATGCAGCGATTGCAAAGCTGATACAACATCTAAATGAAACTGTTCCAACATTTGTTCCAAACATGCAGACACATGTTGTGTATCATGTAAACCTTGTACAGAGCACAGACGGTGCAGAAGCAGGTTTCAGATGGTCATTGTGCTCCTCTACTGTTGCTCAGTGGGACACGCTGACTTGTTGATGTTTTTCTCGGAAGTCTGGGAGCCCACAGACACTTGACATGTGTAAACCCGATCCGTGTTCCAGTCTGACGTCTGGATGGACAGGTAGCTGCTGATTTGGAAAGTCTGGTCTGGTTGCTGAACAGCGGTGCTGGTAGAGATCCCAGTGCTCAGCGGACTCCCAGCAGCCAACCAGGTCACATGTGCAAAAGCCACAGACTGACTGGACAGACAGACCAGAGTGGCTTTGTTGGACTGGAGCTCAGCAGCGGACGGAGGGAAGACTGTCAGGACAGGAGGAGGGACGCTGGAGCCTGAAAATACACCCACCACACCAACATACATCATACATGGACAACAATGACATGTACGGAAAACAGAAAGGAACCAGGAGTCAAACATCTACAGGTTGATGGTTGCATTTATTTATTTTCCTTCACTGATATTTATTGAACAGCTGAGATTCTTCATGATTATTTCATTTATTTTTACATTTACATGCCTCATATATTAATTTTACTTGCACAAACCACATTTAATTTTTTTTCTGTTATTTGACTGTTTTTCTGCACAAATAAACTGAAAAAAAAAATGTTTTTTTTATGTTTCTATATTAATTAATTATCTATATTATATTTACATGCCTCATATATTTATTTTACTTCCACAAATCATATTTAATTATCGACTGATTTGACTGTTATTCTGCACAAATAAACTGGAAAAAAAAGGTGTTTTTTATGTTTCTATATTAACCCATAATGACCCAAACAGCCACCAGAACCATCTACTGATCTAATAATTTATAGTAATTAATACATGATAATCCACTAATCCTATCAATTCATGTAAATAATCGGTGTATAATGCAGTTTTTTATCTTTACATGGTCATCAGATGTGACCCATTTGGACGTTCAAAGGCTCCGTAGTGAACATGGAAACATTGTCATCTTCCACAACATTGATTCACCAGTAAATCCCACAGAGTTGGATCAATGACAGTGGATGGACACATTTGGTTTATATTCAGTTAATGATATAATTTGTTGAAAAAGTAATTTTTTCTAGACTTTTCTCTGCTGTTGATAAAATAATCCTCAACTTTAATTAGAGGTTTTATGATCATCAACATGATCAGTGAATTATAGAAAATAAAATATCCGACTTTCACTGAAAAAAAAAAAGCAAAATTCAGAGGATAATATTGCAATTAATGGAGATAAATGACTTTTGAAAAGTTAAAATAGAAAGAAAAACACATTTGGGAACAGACACAAAAGTACCACTGGGTCTTTATGGGTTAAGAAAAAAAAAAAAAAAGAACACAGGCAAACATTTCATTATGCACAAATTAACCATTTATTTCTATTTTTCTAACCCCAACTGAAGAGATTAATGTAAATATAATCACTGTTTTAAATCAGTACTAGTATTTTCTTTAGGTTAAAGCGACTAAAGAGTAAAAAAAATGGTTTCAGTCACCTTATTACATTCATATCATGAATTTAAAACATATGATAATGATTTGGAGTAAGTTTTGGTAGAATAATGTAAATTAACCTTAAAATAAACATTAGTTGACAGATGGTTTTAGTTATTGAAAAAGTTGTTATAAATTGCAAAAATGAATTGATAATTTGAAAATCTCTTAAATCCAAACTTAATATCACAGAGTAAAAAATGTAATCAATTAATGAATATGAAATCATAAATAGTATAAGTTATAACATTACTTTTGGAAAACGTTACATGTATTTAAAACTCAACATGTACAAACTAATCATTACCATTGTATTAAATACATTAATAATGCAGATATTTTCTGTTCCAATCCTTCAGAGATAGAAAATCAATCTGATTTCTTGATGATTTTAAAGGTACTTACTTGTCACAGTCAGCTTGGTGCCTGGTCCGAATACCACAGTGATTTAGTTTGTGTACACGCTCGTACAAAAACCTCCTGAAACTGAAACATCCTTTAAACACAAACTTTCACTGAAAACATCTCATTTCTGTGTTTCCTGTGTGTTTATGATCCAGAACACTGATGGACCTGAGGACTGACTGTGAATATTTCACAGTTTGCTTTAATTTAACTCTTATGTTTAATGACAATTGAATTCATTGTGATTGTAGTGACACTGCTCTGCATATGTTCATCATTCACAAAGTCCAGGAAAGTTTGGAAAATTGTTGATTATTATATTCACTTTCAATGTTTGATGTAAATTTTCTTAATTTACAGCAGTTTAGTTGGTTGCTTTTTTCTTTTAAGTCCTCCAAACTGTACTGACTCTGTCACTGAGGTTTTTGTCATGGTGTGATTCACTGTGATACAGCTGCAGAAGCAGAATCATCCCATGTCTCACAGAAATACTGAGCAGAGTCTCCTATCTCTGCACGACTAATGATTAACTGGTAATCAATATCTGATGTTGTTTTGGAGTTAAATCGATCAGAGGAGAATCCTGTTCCATAGTCGGTTTCACTGTCAGTATGATAAAAGTCCATAACAAACTGAGGAGCTCCACCAGGAACCTGTTTATACCAGCTGACATAATAACCATCATCATCTCTCTGAATGTTACATTTGAGAACAACCTCTTGTCCTGCAGAAACTGTGAGGACAGCAGGCGTCTGAGTCAACACTTTTGCTGCATCAACATCTGTCAACAAACAGAAAAGTCCATGAATGAAGGGTTCATATTTGATCATATGTGTGTATAACAGAAGCAGGAGAATATCTTACATGTTAGAGCAGTGATGAGAGTGCAGAGGGTCACCAGCATGTTGTCAGTGTGTGGAGTAAACGTCCTTTACTGTCCAGATGAGACGTGAACAGAGATGTGACAAGAACAGAGACTGAAGCTTATAAAGAGACTGAGGAGAAATGAGGAGGAGGAGGAGGAGGAGGAGGAGGAGGAGGAGGAGGAGGAGGAGGGGGAGTTACAATATTCAGTACAGTTTTTAGTCACAATTGATATGCTTCTGTTTAGTAGTAAATCCTTTACATTTTGCTGTTTCCTTTTCTCCAATTTCTTCTTTCATCTACGTCAGTGTTTTATAAAATCATCTCTGCTTCTGAAGTAAATATTGTCTAATATTAGATTAAATCATTTTGTAACTTATGTCTAAGTTCTAATGTAATTTCATGTGAACCAGGCTGAACAAGATGCATTCAACCATTTCCTATTCTGACAATGATCATCAAAGACAAGTTTATTCATATAGCACATTTAGAACATCACAACCTGCCCAAACTGCTGTTCAAAAATTTAAGTAACATACATATTACGGTAAAAGAGCAAAAATTTGAAAAAATAAATAAATAAATAAAAAATACATTGAAACTGGAAAAAACAAACTGATACAAAAGATTTGATAGATAGGATAAAGATGTTTCAAACACAACTGGTGGATAAAAGTGACTTAAAACCACACAAAATCCAGTCCAAATATGTTCATTTTAACAGAGATTGAAAGTGCTGAATGGACTGTGCAGATGTATTTTCTTGGGGCAGAATGTTCCAGAGCCTTGAACCTGCCACAGAAACAGCTTTATTGCTGTTACTCTTTGGACGCAGCCACATCTAAAATCAGGTGACTTGAGGACTGTGTTGTTCTGGCCACAGTGAGCCCAGTTAACAGCTCTGAAAGGTCCGGGGGTGTCAAACCATTCAGCCACTTCTAAACATACAGTCAAATCTACAACTGGATCCTGGAAGTGACAGGAATCCAGGGGTGATGTGTTCCTGTCTTCTGGTTCTGCTGCATTTTGGACCATCTGGAGCTGGTTCACAGAGAACTGGTCCAACCCAGTGGTCCTGTGCAGATGTAATAAACATATGGACCACAGACTTGAACTGGTTTATAAGCAGGTATGGTTTCACCTTTGATACAGGAGCTGGAGGATGAAGGTGGTCTTGACAACAGAAGAAATCTGTACGTCAAATTTAAAAGCACGATTAAAAAAGACACTAATGGTGTTTTTTATACAAGTGTATTTAAAAGGTTTATTAAAAAGTTCATCTGTTATGCTGCATTAGTACATTTTTAATCACTATTTAATCAGTGGTATTTCCTTTTGCTCACAAATCTGCTGATATTAAATGAAGTATTTGTTTATTCAGAGGATTCATCAGGCTCCAGTTGCGGGGGCAGTGTTCTGATCTGGGGTTGGTTCAGATGTTCAGGTCTATGTTCAACAATGTTATGTGTCAAAAAAACGAGGTCGCCTGAACCTGAACACACTGAAAAACCTAATCTGAACATCAGCGGATTCATTCTCTTTGATAACACAGACATATTCCAAGATGAAAACACCAGGATTCCTCAAATTGTTAAAGAGTGGTTCTTTTGCACCTTTTTTAATTTCTTTATTTTTTTTTTTTATAACCTCAGTTTACGATACAATCATCACTACTCCTGAGGTCAGATTTGTTTAATATTATATAAACAATTTTGTAAGTGATGTCTAAATTTTAATGTAATTTCATGTGAACCAGACTGAACAAGATGGATTCAACCACTTCATAATGTAGTCCTGTGTTATGGAAAAATAATACTCTACTAATTCATCTTCAAAAAAGAAGGGTCAGTTCAAGCGATCAGTGTCAAAGAAATCCCTTTATTTGGAGCTCCATAGAAAGAGATATCACTCAGACAAAAGACTGAGATGGTCTGAACCCAAAAATACAAATCACAATGTAGTCTTCTGTCTCCCATGAGAAAATTATGATGTGTCGAAAGTGTTTTGGTTAGTGTCAGGAACTTAGAGATAACACCCTTGTGAGAAATGTTGGTTTGGCCTTCTACTCTGGACAAAACACAAAAGAGGTCAAAACTGCTCTATAATACACAGTGACATGAATATATCTGAAATAGAGGTAGAAGCCTATATGATACATGAAATATATGAAAATATATATGAATATATAGATATAAGTAATTTTGCCATTACACCTGAAATAGAAGTTATTGTTTTATGGTGCATTACTGAACTTGTAATGACTATTTAATCATTTGTATTTTCTATTGATAGAAAATCTGATAAAAATAAATGCATTATTTGTTTATTCAGAGGATCCATCAGGCTCTAATTGTTAAAGAGTGGTTCAGTGATGATGAAACTTCATTTTCACACATGGTTTCACCACCACAGAGTCCAGACCTGAAACCCACTGAGAATCACTGGGATGTGATGGAGGAGATTTTTCACAGTGGTCCGACTCTTTGTCATCAACACAAGATCACCCTGAAAAATTAATGCAACTCTGGACGGAAATAAATGCTATGAGATTTATTACGATGTTTAGTTAGCATTGTGTGTCATAATCGATGCCACAATTATTATGTTGTGAAATCTGTGTGTGTGTGGCTTGTTTTTGACCAGGCAGTGCACCTATGCTGGTAAATATCTACATATTTCCACAGTATATGATGTTTATAGAAGGAAATACACCAAATAAAAACATACATCTGTTCCTCTGCATTGTGTTGAAACCACTCTAGCAGAAAAAATAATGTCTTACTTAGAGAAGGTGATCAAGTGTGTTAACTTGTACAAATGCACAGTTTGACAGTGGTTTCTTACACTGCAGTAAATCTGAATATGAACAAATGATTTTTTTTTTACTTTGCTATAGGTTTATAATACTAATGATGACATCTATGTTAGTTTTAAATTTAATCAAACCAGTGTGTAGAGATAGTTTAAGATTGATGTTAAAAAACTTTACTTGGTGAACAAAGATGAAGCTGAAAAACTTTTTCAAACCATCACTGATGTTATGACTTTCACACTGACCCTCAGGTTACTACTGTACATAGAAATATATCATCCCTTACACCAGTGGTTCCCAACCTTTTTTGGCTCGTGACCCCTTTTTAACGTCACAAATTTTTGGTGACCCTGACATTCAAAACGGAGACATTTTTTTGCTAAAATTAATTTGTTTTTGATCATGTAATAGTTTGTTATACTATGTTGCAAATAAACATTAATTTTAGATGACATTTAGTCTATATAATGTGTATTATTATGGACAGAGGCAGAAAAGCTAGGTGTAGATTACTGCTCAAAGAGAGAATTTTATTTTCCTTGGTCAGGATATGTACAGTCAGTCCAAGGCTGCAAATTAATACTGAAAAAACAATAACTCAAACTATGAATTATGGAAGAGCTGCAGCATCTTAAAATGACCACAATGAACATTTGACAGATAAACAGTACCACAGTGCTTCAGTTTCAGCTTCACAGTTTGTCATGCCTGTTATGGATTGGGATGGTCTCTGTCAATTCACCATATATTTTTATTAATAAGCTTGTTTGTTTGTTTGTTTGTTTGTTTTGTTTTTAAATCAAATACTAGAAATTCTCCACCCCAAGGTTGAAAAACACTCCCTTACACATATCCCATAAACCCACCTGTCGTAGTTGACTGATATAAGAAAACCTTCCTCCAGTGGTTCAGTTCAGTCCAGGTTCAATGTGTCCTTTCACGTCTCATCTGGACGTTTACTCCACACACACTGACCATAGGACGGAGACCACCCTGACCATGGAGAAAGGACACACAGCCACCATGGACTGAAACCTGGACACTGGTACTGATGTCACCACTCACTGGTTTAACAGAGTCCAGGAGGAGTTCCTTAGATTGTGCAGAAGGTTCATCACAGCTGGAGCTCTGGAAGATCTGGATTTACATCCTCCAAATTCACATCGAATCAGTCAATCAAATTTCATATATAAAGCACCAAATCATAACAAAAGTTATTTTATGACATGTTACATTTAGAGATGGTCTAAACCAGACTCTTAAGCCGATCCACAGACACCAACAGAATCCTCCAGGACCAAACACTTGGTGACAGTGGTGAGGAAAAACTTCCTTTTAACAGGCAGAAACCAGGAGCAGACCCTGACTCCTGGAGGATGGTCATCTGCCTGGACCAGTTGGGGTTAAAGAGAGAGAAGGTTAAAGGAAGAGAGAGAGAGAATGGGGGGGGGGACAACACATGGATGCACAGCAGACTGAACCAGAACTGTTAAAACTACAACAGCTGGCACTAGTATAATCTAGTATAATATCAGAATAATCAGTGAAAATCTTATTATTGCTTTAACACCTACAATGTGGAGGAAATCAGTTTATTATTGTGCAACATGGGATGAATCTGCTCAAAACAATATGTCAGTATGTTTTAAACTGACTAAAACTTTAATTAAATATATCTGCTTTTTTACAAGCTTTGTGTTTTAAGGTCCATAAAATCATGCAACATTTCTGTATATGTCTAAAACCAGTTATTGCTTATGACTAGGGCTGGGCAAGTTAATGCGTTATTACCGCGTTAACGCATTCATTAAATAACGCCGACAATTTTTTTTTCCAATAATGCCGTTTTATTATTGTTCTGCCTTTCAAGCAAGTCTTAGTTCATTTATATATACGGACTCTTATTTCGAAACTCATGCTTTTATTTTGGCGCTCCACACGCACCAAGCACCGTGCTGTAGCTGAGAGGAGAAAAGCTAGCCAACTTTCCAAGTAATGCTGAATCAAACTTTGTGTAACTCCTGCAGTTCAACGCCTGTATGTATCAATCATTCTGTTGTTTGCTAAATAATTTCACATGCAAACGTGCCGTTAGAAACATGTTTATGACGTTATTTTGGATGTGTTTATTACAGTGTGTTATTAACATGTTTAAGCTAATTCGTGTATGCTAGCAGTCGCAGATGGGTTGCTAATTCTTTATGCAGGCTCATGTTAAGTTTTGTAAATTAATTGCTTGTGTTTAATATGCCAGCCTTTGAACTAACCTTTACTTATTTACAATGTGATTGTTGTATTAGCAGTCAATTTAAGTTTATAATAATTACATCTATGCATTCTCTGTGCATGTGCATATCATTAATAGACATAACTGATTTATTTTGTCTTTATTTTATAGTTTCATTCTGTCAATCTGCATGATGTCAAGTATGTACATTAAAGCTGCAAACTTCTAAGAGGACATATCTTGCATCGTCAGTTCAGAGTTTAGCTCGCTGTCTAGCTCAGACTAAGTACAGACGTCTTAGCGAGGACAGTACAATTATACCTCCTTTTCTTCTGCCCCTGCTTGTGTGTGTGTAGCGATTAGTTTGGCAGATAGACAACAGGTTTCCCAAGAAAAGCTGGATGCCCAAAACTTCTCTCCAAATCTTTTACTGTAGACTCACTGTAAAACTGCAACATACAAACAAAATATGTCTCAGTTCTGTTCATTGCCTTAGTACATTTACATGGCATTATACTAGGGCTGTGCAATTAATCGAAATTCAATTACGATTTTGATTATTACACGCAATGATTACAAAAATTATGTTATCGAGAAAAAATGATTATTAATTTTGAGTTGTTTTAATTCACGCGCACGCAAGCTACCATGAGCTGCTATTCCCGCCCCCCTCTAAGCTACTGCTTCCAGCTAACCAGCAGGTCCACCCCAAGAGGAAAGTTGTACCTAGCGGTCTGGAAAAACGGCAGGAGAATCACAGCAGAAGTGCTTGGTAAACAAAAAAGGCAAGTCAAATTCAATTGTATGGAATCACTTTGGGTTTGATGAAGAAGACGAAGAGCAAAAACACATCACGTGCAAAAAGTGTTTCGTAGTTGTGTCCGCACTGACCGCTAACACAACAAACCTTTGTAACCATCTAAAGTTTAACCACCGCCACCTTTATCATAATCTTATGAAAAACTAATACGCATAAAAACAACTTCGTCCGCAATGCAATCTTCAGTCTCCGAATCTCTTTATGCTGTAACTCCCGTATTAACCTAACCCGTATAACCCTAATGTGCGTTTTCTAGATGGCTGATGTATACAGAAGGCCTGAACTGAAACCTCACAGCACACCACTAAATTTACTGTTTCATACTACATTGAACATACTTGAATTTATAATTTGCACTTTACATGAGTTTTTTTTTTTTTTATTGCTACAGTTCTATGGCAAGTCTATAGCAGTTTAATTACAGTGCACTATTTATTTACAAAAGGAAACATACTTGAATTTACAGTACACTTATTTGCATTCAAAGATTTTTTTGTTTCATACAAAAGTGAACATACTTTGTTTTAGTGGTTAAAAGCTTTATTTATGTTTAAAGAGTATATTTTACATTGCTTTGCAAGAAAAAATAAACAACTTTAAGGTTAACAAATAATCATTTTTAATAATCGTGATTTCAATTATTGCTAAAATAATCGTGATTTTTTTTTTTTTCTATAATCGAGCAGCCCTACATTATACATTTAAATGAATGGGAAAAAGATCGCTAGCTCGATGCTAACTTGAATTGCAAAATCCATAGACACGCTAACGATTAGCATTTATAGATTAACTTAAGATTTACAACGTCTTTTTATCCAGCAACAAAGGTTCACATCAGAGATATTTTATACTATTCATTCTTACAACAACTGAACATAAAATACTCACAGGCAAACGTTTTTCGGGCCATACAAACAGAGTGAAAGAAATGTGTCTGTTAGTTCCTTCTTATGACTACAGTAACACCGAAAGGACAAAACGTACGTTAGTGACACTTATTCTGACCACTAGAGGGCCCCCTTTGCTTACTTTGAACAACTGAACGTCACACATTATTGGGCTTTTTTTTTTTTTTTCTTTTTTCTTTTATGGGCTCAGCTGGCTGACAGGCAGCTGTCTGTACTGATAAGGCAGCAGCCGACACCAACTGTACTCCCAGTCATCATTGCCCATTTTTCTAACACCTTTGCTTGTGTATCCTCTTTTATTTGGACATTTTACCAGGGAGTATCTCACACTACTTTTTTTTTTCCTTTTTTTTCCTACTTGTCTTGTTCAGCGTTCTAACAGCAGAATGGTAGTCTGGTTCCTTTTGGTGCTGAACTCAACAATTATTGGGCTTATTAATATTAGTACTTATTAGTGGGCTTGAGACTCCAGTCAGTCACTCACAAGCGGAAATAAACTGGTGGGGACATAAACATGGAGAAAAGTAGCGGTCTTTTCCATGGACATTTTCATTTTAAATGTCTTCAGATGGTGGGGTTGAGAAGGACAAAATTGTTTGGAAGCACTGACGTGTGGAATTATTTTTTATCACTGGAGTACTTCGAGTCTGAAATATCACTTAAAGGCAATACACGCTGTTGATGCCAGTAAACCCCCCCTACACACCAGAGATCGACCGATATGGGTTTTTCAGGGCCGATACCGATACCGATTATTAGTAGCTAGAGGAGGCCGATAACCGATATTTGGAGCCGATATTCATTTGCAGTAACAATGTAAAAGTTGGCATGAAAAATTTTGAATAATGCAAACACTGAACTTCGTTTAAATGCCTAAAGCATGTTTATTTAATCAAATAAATAGAAAATAATAGCTCCAGAAGTGCATGGATTTCCTAGACTCAGAAGCATCTCTTATAAAGTTGAATAAAAGCTTAAATAAATAGCTCACTGAAATTTTTCCACGGTAAATAAAGTAAAATTTAAATATAAGTATAATGACTTATCTTTGTTTTAAGTTCAAACACAACAAAAGTACAGGGAGATTGTTGTAAACTCTTGGGCCACATGCTGACATCTGCTCAACTCATCATGCTTCATTTATTACAGCATTTGGGACGCCTTAAGTTGATTTCATTATTAAATTTTGTATTTTACCATTCGATAGTAGGGACGTTGTCATTGAAAACTATGCTGCTACATTATTAATGATTAATATGACAAAAGCTACATAAAAAAGTATAATAGTTGCTATGAGTACAATTAAACTCCTGACAGAACACAAACAGCCTTTAGGGCTTTAATGAGCACACACAGGATTTCAAATGTTCCACCATGTTCAGATAAATCACTTCTGAATTTGACTCTGTCTCATCTTCACTTTAATTTTCAGATCATAGGACTAGAAAGCTCACAGCAACATTAGTAGTTGTGAGTTGTAGAGTTCTTCATGTGACTTTAACGCAGACACACACTATTACATTACATACCAACACAGTCTCATCCCAAATAGTCAGAAATCGACGCATGCGGTCAGAGCCCCGTAGCGGCACTATTTGACGCGGGGGGGGGTGTACCCCTTCCGTGTCGAAATCCGACGCGGAAGGAGTACGCACCGCGGAGAGGTGAAGTTTTCTGGTGTGAGAAGCCCCGGAGAGAAAACACATGTGTCAAAGGTAAACGCAGACAACTCTTCTGAAACTGTACTAAACATCCCTGTGCTCTACATCTCACAACTACTACTAATGTTTCAGAAGAAGGCCAGAGCAGAGTAAACATTAGCGGCAGCTCTGCTAACTCAGATTACCTCCTGACATGTGTGTGAATTAGACTGCAGATAATATGGAGATGGAAACAGAGAGAGAGAGAGAACATGTATGTAGAACACAGTCTCATCCTAAGTCAGTCCCAGTGTGAGGACAGCTTCAGGGTCAACCAGTCAGAGGGCGCAGAGTGGATAGTGCAGGAGAGAGAGAGAGGGAGAGAGAGAGAGGCGCGGCTGCATCTGAGCCCAAATAACCCAGTTTTAAATTGATTTCTTAATATCGGCCCGTTGGAAAAAAAAAAAAGGCCAATACCGATATATGTCAAATTCCCAAATATCGGCGCCGATAATCGGCCCGGCCGATAATCGGTCGACCTCTACTACACACACACACATACACACAATATAACTATGCAATTAATTGTGATTAATCGCACAAATCCACACGATTAATTGCAATTAAAAATTTTAATCGCTGCCCAGCACTATTCATGACAAATGCTTTTTCTTGGATTTCCACATTAATCTTACTTAGTAAAAGCTAGAAGTAAAAGACAATTACAATAGCACACAAACCACTTTCACATGATGACTGAGTACAAGAAAATAAGACATGTATAATAATACAGTGGTTCTCAATTAATACTAATGAAGTGAAATTTATGTGAAGATAATAATGTAACATGAGGAAACATATCATACTTATACTGAAAAGTAAAAAAGCAGTTCACTGGTGAGCAGGAAAAAATACATTTCCCAAAATGAAATAGAAAACAATTATATAAATGAACAACTACCTCTATATAAAATACAGAAAATAAATGGATAAACTTTAGCTATGTATTAATAATGAGTGATGTAAGTCAAAAAAGTTATTCTTGGATATTGTAACTCCTCCTCCTCCTCCTCATTTCTCCTCAGTCTCTTTATAAGCTTCAGTCTCTGTTCTTGTCACATCTCTGTTCACGTCTCATCTGGACAGTAAAGGACGTTTACTCCACACACTGACAACATGCTGGTGACCCTCTGCACTCTCATCACTGCTCTAACATGTAAGATATTCTCCTGCTTCTGTTATACACACATATGATCAAATATGAACCCTTCATTCATGGATTTTTCTGTTTGTTGACAGATGTTGATGCAGTGATAGTGTTGACTCAGACGCCTGCTGTCCTCACAGTTTCTGCAGGACAAGAGGTTGTTCTCAAATGTAACATTCAGAGAGATGATGGGAATTATGTCTACTGGTATAAACAGGTTCCTGGTGGAGCTCCTCAATATGCTCTGAACTTACATTATACTAACAGTGCACCCGGCTATGGAACAGGATTCTCCTCTGATCGATTTAACTCCAAAACTACATCAAACATTGATTATCAGTTTATCATTAATCGTGCAGAGGTAGGAGACTCTGCTCAGTATTTCTGTCAGACATGGGATGATTCTGCTTCTGCAGCTGTATCACAGTGAATCACACCGTGACAAAACCCTCAGTAACAGAGTCAGTAAAATTTTGAGGAATTACAACAAAAAGTAACCAACTAACCTGCTGTAAAATAATTAAAGGTACTTTAAACATTAAAAGTGAAAATAATAATTGTCAATTTCATAAACTTTCCTGGACTTTGTTAATGATGAACATATGCAGAGCAGTGTCACTACAATCACAATGAATTCAATAGTCTTTAAACATAAGAGTTAAATTAAAGCAAACTGTGAAATATTCACAGTCAGTCCTCAGGTCCATCAGTGTTCTGGATCATAAACACACAGGAAACACAGAAATGAGATGTTTTCAGTGAAAGTTTGTGTTTAAAGGATGTTTCAGTTTCAGGAGGTTTTTGTACGAGCGTGTACACAAACTGAATCACTGTGGTATTCGGACCAGGCACCAAGCTGACTGTGACAAGTAAGTACCTTTAAAATCATCAATAAACCACAGTGATTTTCCATTTTTGATGCATTGAAAGAGAAAATATCTGCATTATTAATGTATTTAATACTATGTTAATGATAACTTTGTACATTTGCATCTATGTTGACTGTTCAGTACATTAGATATTTTCAAAGTACATTTATAACATGTACATTGTCAAGACATTTTTGAAGTGATGTTTATTCATTTTCACGAGAAGTATCTTCCGGGTTTTATTGAAAAGTTAATATACATCATTCGGAAAAAACGTTTTCTAAATCATTATTTTATGCTTTAAATTTGTGACATTATATATGAGGGGACTGAAACCATCTTTTTAGTGTTTTATCACCATAAGTCAAGAGACATTCAGTTATGATTAGAATAATATTAATCTTTTTTTTTTTTTGAAGGGGGGGGGTTGAAAATAGAAATTGTTTGTGAGATTGTACCGAGTGAAATGTTTACAAAGGTTTTTTGACTTTTGTTGAAATAAGATTAATTTATTTGTTTCTGTTTAACAGTAAAGAATATCAGTAATATAATTAAATGCAGTCTGTACAAATAAAATAAATCTATGTCCTGTGAATGTACAAATTCACTTTAACCAAAAGATATTACTAGTAATGATATAAAGTTATGATATTTATATTAATCTGTTCCATTGGGGATATGAAAATAGAAGCAAATGGTTAATATTTTATGTTGAAATGTTTTCTTGTGTATTTTTATGTTATGATAGAAACTTGAAAATTAAAGATTTTTTTTTTTTTCTGTTTAAATATGCAGAATTGTAGTTATATGAGTAAATAAGTAAATGCAGTTTGTGCAAGAAAAATAAATATATGAGGTATGTAAATGTAAAAATAAATGAAATAATCATGAAGAATCTCAGCTGTTCAATAAATACCAGTGAAGGAAAATAAATACAACCATTAACCTGTAGATGTTTGACTCCTGGTTCCTTTCTGTTTTCCGTACATGTCATTGTTGTCCATGTATGATGTATGTTGGTGTGGTGGGTGTATTTTCAGGCTCCAGCGTCCCTCCTCCTGTCCTGACAGTCTTCCCTCCGTCCGCTGCTGAGCTCCAGTCCAACAAAGCCACTCTGGTCTGTCTGTCCAGTCAGTCTGTGGCTTTTGCACATGTGACCTGGTTGGCTGCTGGGAGTCCGCTGAGCACTGGGATCTCTACCAGCACCGCTGTTCAGCAACCAGACCAGACTTTCCAAATCAGCAGCTACCTGTCCATCCAGACGTCAGACTGGAACACGGATCAGGTTTATACATGTCAAGTGTCTGTGGGCTCCCAGTCTTCCGAGAAAAACATCACACATGTGGAACACATGGAGATAGATTCCATTCTTTATGTTAAATGATGCATTCAATAAAACTGCTTTGATTAAACTCTTTTTGTATTTATTTGTTCCCATGAAAATAACACTATTATATACAGCCAGTCATGACACAAATAATATGTTTCCTAATTTCTTAAAATTTTTATTCAGTTCACATGTAAAATGTGAGTCACAACACAGAACATTGTAGGTCAATACTTCATCTGTAGAATCAGAAATGTTTAAATTATCAGTAATGGATTGAAATCTTTTTTTTTTTCAGTGAAAGTCGGATATTTTATTTTCTATAATTCACTGATCATGTTGATGATCATAAAACCTCTAATTAAAGTTGAGGATTATTTTATCAACAGCAGAGAAAAGTCTAGAAAAAATTACTTTTTCAACAAATTATATCATTAACTGAATATAAACCAAATGTGTCCATCCACTGTCATTGATCCAACTCTGTGGGATTTACTGGTGAATCAATGTTGTGGAAGATGACAATGTTTCCATGTTCACTACGGAGCCTTTGAACGTCCAAATGGGTCACATCTGATGACCATGTAAAGATAAAAAACTGCATCATACACCGATTATTTACATGAATTGATAGGATTAGTGGATTATCATGTATTAATTACTATAAATTATTAGATCAGTAGATGGTTCTGGTGGCTGTTTGGGTCATTATGGGTTAATATAGAAACATAAAAAACACCTTTTTTTTCCAGTTTATTTGTGCAGAATAACAGTCAAATCAGTCGATAATTAAATATGATTTGTGGAAGTAAAATAAATATATGAGGCATGTAAATATAATATAGATAATTAATTAATATAGAAACATAAAAAAAACATTTTTTTTTTTCAGTTTATTTGTGCAGAAAAACAGTCAAATAACAGAAAAAAAATTAAATGTGGTTTGTGCAAGTAAAATTAATATATGAGGCATGTAAATGTAAAAATAAATGAAATAATCATGAAGAATCTCAGCTGTTCAATAAATATCAGTGAAGGAAAATAAATAAATGCAACCATCAACCTGTAGATGTTTGACTCCTGGTTCCTTTCTGTTTTCCGTACATGTCATTGTTGTCCATGTATGATGTATGTTGGTGTGGTGGGTGTATTTTCAGGCTCCAGCGTCCCTCCTCCTGTCCTGACAGTCTTCCCTCCGTCCGCTGCTGAGCTCCAGTCCAACAAAGCCACTCTGGTCTGTCTGTCCAGTCAGTCTGTGTCTGTTGCACATGTGACCTGGTTGGCTGCTGGGAGTCCGCTGAGCACTGGGATCTCTACCAGCACCGCTGTTCAGCAACCAGACCAGACTTTCCAAATCAGCAGCTACCTGTCCATCCAGACGTCAGACTGGAACACGGATCAGGTTTACACATGTCAAGTGTCTGTGGGCTCCCAGACTTCCGAGAAAAACATCAACAAGTCAGCGTGTCCCACTGAGCAACAGTAGAGGAGCACAATGACCATCTGAAACCTGCTTCTGCACCGTCTGTGCTCTGTGCTCTGTACAAGGTTTACATGATACACAACATGTGTCTGCATGTTTGGAACAAATGTTGGAACAGTTTCATTTAGATGTTGTATCAGCTTTGCAATCGCTACATTTTCAATCCAATAAAATCTCTGTGATCACAAATAGTTTGAGTTTCTTTTTGATAAAGTGAATAAATGGACTCAATCTTATTTCCTAAAATGTCAATAATCCAATAAAAGATGAATTAATAAATTATTCTCAAAGTATCTCACATTTCAGAATCACACAAACAAAAACACTACAGAAAAGTGATTCATATTTTTTGAATCCAAATCAGTTTAAATGAACAGTAACTGAAACTGTATTTTCATCCTTCATCAGTGAAGCGTCTCCTCTCTGCTCCTCCCTCTGTTCTTTCCCAGGATGCACCTGCACGCCTGACTTTATATTTAACTCTATGTAAATGAACTGGATTTAAATGTCAAGAGTCTGATCTTTAGACAGAGAATAAACTGTCTTTGACTGGAATCACAAATAAATAAACAAGTGGAATGTTTTCATCAGGTGATTTATCTCTGACATTAAATGTATGAGTTAGAGTCACGTTTGTAAAACCAACACCTGAAGAGAATCTGATCTTGGTTGAATATAAAATACAGTTGAATCCCATTTTTATGTCTAATCTGGTCCAATGTAAAGTTTCCAGACCAAAGAGTCATTAATATGAAAAGTAGTATTAGTCTACAAGCTAGAGGAGTGGTGAAGGCAATTAGATTTTTAGATTTTTGGTTCAAATGAAATGAATGTGATGTAATGTCAAATATTGCAATTGTTGCCTCAGGTTCAATATGAGACCCTGTTACATCAGAAAGAAATTTCAATCTGTTACTAATTATTTAAACATTTCTAATTCTACAGATGAAGTATTGACCTACAATGTTCTCTGTTTTGACTTATATTTTACATATAAACTGAATTAAACGTTAAGAAATTAGAAAATATATATATAATAGTGTTATTTTCATGGGAACAAATAAACACAAAATAAGTTTAATCAAAGCAGTTTTATTGAATGCATCATTTAACATAAAGAATGGAATCTATCTCCATCTGTTCCAACATTTGTTCCAAACATGCAGACACATGTTGTGTATCATGTAAACCTTGTACAGAGCACAGAGCACAGACGGTGCAGAAGCAGGTTTCAGATGGTCATTGTGCTCCTCTACTGTTGCTCAGTGGGACACGCTGACTTGTTGATGTTTTTCTCGGAAGTCTGGGAGCCCACAGACACTTGACATGTATAAACCTGATCCGTGTTCCAGTCTGACGTCTGGATGGACAGGTAGCTGCTGATTTGGAAAGTCTGGTCTGGTTGCTGAACAGCGGTGCTGGTAGAGATCCCAGTGCTCAGCGGACTCCCAGCAGCCAACCAGGTCACATGTGCAAAAGCCACGGACTGACTGGACAGACAGACCAGAGTGGCTTTGTTGGACTGGAGCTCAGCAGCGGACGGAGGGAAGACTGTCAGGACAGGAGGAGGGACGCTGGAGCCTGAAAATACACCCACCACACCAACATACATCATACATGGACAACAATGACATGTACGGAAAACAGAAAGGAACCAGGAGTCAAACATCAACAGGTTAATGATTGTGTTTATTTATTTTCCTTCACTAGTATTTATTGAACAGCTGAGATTCTTCATGATTTTTTCATTTATTTGTACATTTACATACCTCATATATTTATTTTAATTGCACAAACTATATTTACTTATTTACTCATATTACTCCTTTTCTGCACCTCTTAACAGAAAAGAATAATTATTTTCATTCTTCTATCATAAGAAAAAACACACAGATAAACATTTTAACAATTTGTTTCTATTTTCATATTCCCAATAAAAAGGATTAATACAAACGTAATAATTTCTTTACATCAGTAACACTATTGTCTTTAAGTTTTGGTGACTAAAGCTAAGAAGATGGTTTGAATTCCCTCATACATACTGTCATGAGTTTAGAATAATTTGAAAAAGAATAATTTGTAATACGTTTTTGTTGAATAACGTATATTAACCTTATAATAAAACTTGAAGATGGTTTTCAGGTGTTAAAAAACTTTTACATTGTAAAAATTAATAAACATGACTTTGACAATGTCTATAATCTGAAATAAATATTGCAAAAGAATCTAATTAATCAATGAATATGAAAGAATAAAAGGCCTGAATGATAAAATTACATTTGAAAAACATCTCCTCATGCCATTCCAAATAAATATTTAAGCAAATGTACAACCTTATCAATATTACATTAATCTTAAATGCCAAATTAATATAACGGAATAAAAAATGTAATCAATTAATGAGTATGAAATTATAAAAAGTATAGCACGTTATGACTACTTTTGAAAAATGTCACATTTAATGAAAACTCAACATAGACGCAAATGTACAAACTTATCATTACTATAGTATTAAATACATTAATAATGCAGATATTTTGTGTTCTAATCCTTCAGAGATAGAAAATCAATCTAATTTCTTGATTATTTTAAAGGTATGTCATATCAGTCCCCGGACTTTTACTTGTTTTGTCTGTCTTGTGTGTTGTTTCCTGTTTTATTTTGTTAAGTTTCCCTCATGTGTCTTGTCTGGTGTCTTTACTTCCTCTTTGTGTTCACCTTTGCTCTGATTACCTGACTCCTCCCTGATTGTCTCCACCTGTGTCCAATTGTCTTCCTGCCCTCTTGTGTATTTAAACCCTGTGTTTTCCCCTGTCCATTGCCAGTTCGTTTTCAACCCTCGGTGTGATAACGTACCAGCGTTTTTTGATCCTGCCTGCCTGTTGTGACCCGTTTTGCCCTTCGACCACCGACTCTGCCTGTTCCTTGTCTGCCTGCTCGTCTGCCTTCGACCTGGTTTGTCCATCACACCCGAGTATACGCCTGACCCCTGTCTGTTCCTCCGCCTTGGTGCCTTATCCTGGTTTTGACCCCTGCCTGGACCATCGGTACGTGAGCCTGCCTTTCCCTATGTACGTTTGCCTGTCTGATTGTCTGCCCGTGTATGACCTGGTCTGCCCTCTGACTCTCCTTTGCTCTCTCCTAGTCGGGTTCCCCTCGTGTGCTCCCGACCTGGGCCGTAACGTGGTTCACTTAAGATTCGAAGCCGAGACGATTCCCCAACTCAGTCCAGCTGAAGATACATTCATTACTATTCTGTGTGAACCTGTTACTCTGACTATAACTAATAAATCCCTTTTAACTGTATTGCTGTCTGAGGGTCTTGCATCTGGGTCCAGTACTCGTACTATCTGTCCTAACAAGGTACTTACTTGTCACAGTCAGCTTGGTGCCTGGTCCGAATACCGCAGTGATTCAGTTTGTGTACACGCTCGTACAAAAACCTCCTGAAACTGAAACATCCTTTAAACACAAACTTTCACTGAAAACATCTCATTTCTGTGTTTCCTGTGTGTTTATGATCCAGAACACTGATGGACCTGAGGACTGACTGTGAAGATTTCACAGTTTGCTTTAATTTAACTCTTATGTTTAATGACCATTGAATTCATTGTGATTGTAGTGACACTGCTCTGCATATGTTCATCATTCACAAAGTCCAGGAAAGTTTATTAAATTGTTGATTATTATATTCACTTTCAATGTTTGAAGTAACTTTCCTTAATTTACAGCAGGTTAGTTGGTTACTTTTTGTTGTAATTCCTCCAAACTGTACTGACTCTGTCACTGAGGTTTTTGTCATGGTGTGAGTCACTGTGACACAGTTGCAGCAGCAGAACTATCCCATGTCCCACAGAAATACTGAGCAGAGTCTCCTACCTCTGCACAACTAATGATTAACTGGTAATCAATATTTGTAGTTTTGGAGTTAAATCGATCAGAGGAGAATCCTGTTCCATAGCTGGATGAACTGTGACTATGATAAAAGTACAGAACATATTGAGGAGCTCCACCAGGAACCTGTTTATACCAGCTGACAACATAACCATCATCTCTCTGAATGTTACATTTGAGAACAACCTCTTGTCCTGCAGAAACTGTGAGGACAGCAGGCGTCTGAGTCAGCACTATCACTGCATCAACATCTGTCAACAAACAGAAAAATCCATGAATGAAGGGTTCATATTTGATCATATGTGTGTATAACAGAAGCAGGAGAATATCTTACATGTTAGAGCAGTGATGAGAGTGCAGAGGGTCACCAGCATGTTGTCAGTGTGTGGAGTAAACGTCCTTTACTGTCCAGATGAGACGTGAACAGAGATGTGACAAGAACAGAGACTGAAGCTTATAAAGAGACTGAGGAGAAATGAGGAGGAGGAGGAGGAGTTACAACTTCCAATTACAATTTATTTGACTTATATGGCATTTTATAAAACATAACTAAACTTTTATCCTTTTAACTTCAGTCATTTATATTGAACTAATCTCTTGCTTGTTCATTTAATTGTTTTCAATTTTCTTTTTTGGAAATTTAGTTAGTTTCTGCTCACCAGTGTAATGTGTTTTATTCAGGTAACAATAACAATGTTAAATAACTTGTACTATATTAGTACTGAATGTGCACCAACTCATTTTGACAATAATTTCTTATAAATGTCTTATTTTCTTCTGCTCATTGAACACATGACAGTGCTTTGTGTGTCCTTGTACTTGTCTTTTACTTTCGGCTTTTAGTCACTAAAATTCAAGTAGTGGTTGTAGATAGTATGTTGTTTGATGTTGTATGTTGTATACCGTGGAACATAGATAAAGTGAAAAAAAAAAGGAGATGTATTTGGTGAAAAGTTTTTTTTAGGGCTGGGCAAGTTAACGTATTATTACCACGTTCACGCATTCATTAAATAACGCCAACAATTTTTTTTTTTTTTTTTTATCTCACGTTAATACCGTTTTATCATAACTCATATTCTGCCCCTGCTTGTGTGCGTGTGGCGATTAGCTCGGCAGATAGACAACAGGTTTCCCACGAATAGCCGGATGTTGAAAACTTCTCTCCAAATCTAGACTCACTGTAAAACTGCAACATACATACAAAATATGTCTCAGTTCTGTTCATTGCCTTAGTACATTTACATGGCATTATGCATTTAAATGAATGGGAAAAAGATCGCTAGCTCGATGCTAACTTGAATGGGAAAATCCATAGACACGCTAACGATTAACATTTACAAATTAATTTAAGATTTACAACGTCTTTTTATCCAGCAACAAAGGTTCACATCAGAGATATTTTATACTATTCATTCTTACAACAACTGAACATAAATTACTCATAGGCAAACGTTTTTCAGGCCACACAAACAGAG
Organism: Sphaeramia orbicularis; assembly: GCF_902148855.1. Classification (NCBI taxonomy): domain Eukaryota; kingdom Metazoa; phylum Chordata; class Actinopteri; order Kurtiformes; family Apogonidae; genus Sphaeramia; species Sphaeramia orbicularis. The sequence continues at coordinate 27,019,010 of NC_043964.1, read as the reverse complement.
TGACAGAAACGTGTCTGTTATTTCCTTCTTATGTCCGAACTGACTACGGGAACACCGAAAAGACAAAACATATGTTAGTGCAACTTATTCTGACCACTAGAGGGCCCCTTTTGCTTACTTTTAGCAACTGAACGTCACAAATTATCTTGAAAGTCCTTTGCTTTTGCTTTGTGAATACACGTAAGTAAACCATGGGTCACAGGAACAGGGGGATGTTGGTCAGGGTAGGTTTGCCAATCGGTGTCATCATGCGTTTCAACCAATGACAGCATTTGGGGTGGGCTTAAGACTCCTGTCAATCACTCACAACCAGAAATGAACTGGTGGGGACATAAACATGGAGAAAAGTACTGGTCTTTTACGTGGACATTTCCATTTTAAATGTCTTCAGATGGTGGGGTTGAGAAGGACAAATTTGTTTGTAAGCACTGCAATGTGGAATTATTTTTTATCACAGGAGTACTTCCAGTCTGAAATATCACTTAAAGGCAATACACGCTGTTGATGCCCCCCACCACCCACCCCGCATATAAGTACGCGATTAATCATGATTAATCACAGAAATTCACACGATTAATTGCGATTTAGAATTTCAATTGCTGCCCAGCACTAGTTTTTTTCACAGTTTATAACACAGTAATGTTTTGTTTTGATCAGATTCATCCCACACTAAACAGTAATAAACTGATTTCCTTCACATTGTTGTTGTTAAAACAATAATCTGATTTTCACTTGTGATTTAGATTTCTATGTACAGTAGTAACCTGAGGGTCAATGTGGTAAAGTCATAACATCAGTGAAAGTTTTTGTCGCTAAGTGAAGTTTTTTAATATCAATCTTAACTATCTCTACACACTGGTTTCCTTTCACCATAAAACCAGCACACATGACATTGTTCATGTTCTAAAGCCTATAGAAAAACTAAACAAGATCATTTCTGTATATTTTTCTGATGTACTGAACTGTGAGAACCCCCAGTTAAACTATTATCTGTGTACAAGTTAACACACTTTATCACCTGTTCTAAGAAACACATGATTTATTCTACAAGTGTAGTTTCAACACAACACAGTATAGGTTTAAATGTATTTCTTTTTTTAAAGTGGATTTCATTCTATTTACTTCATACACTGTGTAAATATGTAGATATTGAACAGCATGGGTGTACTGTCTGATCAAACACATGAACACACACATGGTCTGTAGTATACACTTTAATGACATATTCATTGTTGAATCATTTATGCCACACAATGCAAATGCAGCATCACAATGAATATCACAACATTTATTTCTATTTGGAGTTGCATTAATTACCTCCGCCAATGAGGTTATGTTTTTGCCAGGGTTTGTTTGTTTATTTGTCTGTTTGTTTGTTTGTCTGTCCATTAGTGTGCAACATAACTCAAAAAGTTATGGACAGATTTGGATGAAATTTTCAGGGTTTGTTGGAAATGGGATAAGGAAGAAATGATTAAATTTTGGTGGTGATCGGGGGTGGGTGGGCCCACGGGGGGGCACTGATCAGCCTTGGCGGAGGTCTGCGCTCTCCGAGTGCTTCTAGTTCATTTAATTGTTTCCACTTTTCATTTTTGAAAATTTAGTAAGTTTCTGCACACCAGTGTAATGTGTTTTATTCAGGTAACATTAACATTGTTAAATAATTACCTCTGCCAAGGAGGTTATGTTTTTGCCAGGGTTTGTTTGTTTGTTTGTTTGTTTGTTTGTTTGTTTGTTTGTTTGTTTGTTTGTTTGTCTGTCCGTTAGTGTGCAACATAACTCAAAAAGTTATGGACAGATTTGGATGAAATTTTCAGGGTTTGTTGGAAATGGGATAAGGAAGAAATGATTACATTTTGGTGGTGATCGGGGGTGGGGGGGCCCACGGGGGGGGGCCACTGATCAGCCTTGGCGGAGGTCTGCGCTCTCCGAGTGCTTCTAGTTTTTGGCTGTGGTCTTGTTTTGATGATGAACAGTCGGATCACTGTGGAAAATCTCTTTGATTGCATCCCAATGATTCACAGTGGGGTTTCAGGTCTGGACTCTGTGGTAGTGGATCCATGAGTTAAAGTGATGCCTTATGGTCTCTGAAACATTCTTTAACAATTGGAGCCTGATGAATCCTCTGAATACACAAATAATACACTATTCTGTAAAAGATATATAAACAATAGGAAATACAATTGACTAATGCAGCATAAAAGACTGACTTTAGTGTCAGGGTCACATTATGAAATGCTTGAATGCTTCTTGTTCAGCCTGGTTCACAAGAAATTACATTAAAACTGATCACATATAAAACTAGAAGCACTCGGAGAGCGCAGACCTCCGCCAAGGCTGATCAGTGGCCCCCCGCGTGGGCCCCCCCACCCCCGATCACCACCAAAATTTAATCATTTCTTCCTTATCCCATTTCCAACAAACCCTGAAAATTTCATCAAAATCTGTCCATAACTTTTTGAGTTATGTTGCACACTAACGGACAGACAAACAAACAAACAAACAAACAAACAAACAAACAAACAGACAAACAAACAAACAAACAAACCCTGGCAAAAACATAACCTCCTTGGCGGAGGTAACTATTTACATACTGACCTCAAGAGCAGTGATGATTTTATAAAAAAAAACTGAACTTGTTAAAAAAAACAAAACAAAACAGAAATTTAAAAAAAGCAGCAGAAAAAGCTAAAGGATTTAGTATGAAACAGCAGAACATCATTTCTGAATCACAACTGTATTGAATAGTGTAACTCCTCCTCCTCCTCCTCCTCCTCCTCCTCCTCCTCCTCCTCCTCCTCCTCCTCCTCCTCCTCCTCCCCCTCCTCATTTCTCCTCAGTCTCTTTATAAGCTTCAGTCTCTGTTCTTGTCACATCTCTGTTCACGTCTCATCTGGACAGTAAAGGACGTTTACTCCACACACTGACAACATGCTGGTGACCCTCTGCACTCTCATCACTGCTCTAACATGTAAGATATTCTCCTGCTTCTGTTATACACACATATGATCAAATATGAACCCTTCATTCATGGAGTTTTCTGTTTGTTGACAGATGTTGATGCAGTGATAGTGTTGACTCAGACGCCTGCTGTCCTCACAGTTTCTGCAGGACAAGAGGTTGTTCTCAAATGTAACATTCAGAGAGATGTTGGGAATTATGTCAGCTGGTATAAACAGGTTCATGGTGGAGCTCCTCAGTTGGTTCTGTACTTTTATCATAGTCACAGTTCATCCAGCTATGGAACAGGATTCTCCTCTGATCGATTTAACTCTAAAACTACATCAAATATTGATTACCAGTTAATCATTAATCGTGCAGAGGTAGGAGACTCTGCTCAGTATTTCTGTAAGACACAGGATCGTTCTACTGATGAATTTGTATCACAGTGAATCACACCATGACAAAAACCTCAGTGACAGAGTCAGTACAGTTTGGAGGAATTACAACAAAAAGTAACCAACTAACCTGCTGTAAAATAAGGAAAGTCACTTCAAGCATTGAAAATGAAAAGAGTAATTGTCAATTTAATAAACTTTCCTGGACTTTGTGAATGATGAACATATGCAGAGCAGTGTCACTACAATCACAATGAATTCAATGGTCATTAAACATAAGAATTAAATTCAAGCAAACTGTGAAATATTCACAGTCAGTCCTCAGGTCCATCAGTGTTCTGGATCATAAACACACAGGAAACACAGAAATGAGATGTTTTCAGTGAAAGTTTGTGTTTAAAGGATGTTTCAGTTTCAGGAGGTTTTTGTACGAGCGTGTACACAAACTGAATCACTGTGGTATTCGGACCAGGCACCAAGCTGACTGTGACAAGTAAGTACCTTTAAAATCATCAAGAAATCCAATTGATTTTCTATCTCTGAAGCATTAGAACACAAAATATCTGCATTATTAATGTATTTAATACTATGGTAATGATAAGTTTGTACATTTGCATCTATGTTGAGTTTTCAATAAATGTAACATTTTCCTAAACTAATGTTATAACTTATACTTTTTAAAATTTTATACTCAATTGATAACATGTTTTAATCTGTAACATTTATTTGGCATTTAAGACATTTCAAATTCATGTTTTTTCATTTTTGCAAATCAGCTTTTTTAAACAACTGAGACCATCTGGCCAGTTTCACTATAAGATTAATTTACATTATTCTACCAAAACTCATTTCAGATCATTATTATATGTTTTAAATTTTCCAAAAGTAATGTTATAATGTGCTATACTTTTTACAATTCCATACTCATTAATTGATTACATTTTTTATTCTGTAATATTAATTTTGGATTTAAAATTAATTAAATAATGATAAGGTTGTACAATTGCTTAAATATTGAATTGGAATGACATGAGGAGACATTTTTCACATGTAATTTTATCATTTATGCCTTTAATTCTTTCATATTCATTTAATTAGATTCTTTTTGCAATATTTATTTCAGATTATAGACATTGTCAAAGTCATGTTTATTAATTTTTACAATTTAAAAGTTTTTAACACCTGAAACCATCTGTGAAGTTTTATTATAAGGTTAATATATGTTACTCTACAAAAACTTTTTGAAGATTATTACCTCCGCCAAGGAGGTTATGTTTTTGCCACGGTTTGTTTGTTTGTCTGTCTGTCTGTCTGTTTGTCTGTCCGTTAGTGTGCAACATAACTCAAAAAGTTATGGACAGATTTTGATGAAATTTTCAGGGTTTGTTGGAAATGGGATAAGGAAGAAATGATTAACTTCTGGGGGTGATCCGGAAGAAATACTGGATTCTGGATCACTTTGAAATTTTCGTTAACATTGTGGTAAATGGGGCCAAAATTTTCGTTTCCCAATATCTCGCTTAATTATTGACCAAAACTCATGAAATTTAACTCAGGAATTGACAATGGGGTCCTCTATCACATTTCAAAGGCTGATCCGGATCTGATCCAGAAGGCGGATTTTATTTTAAAACATAAATGTAGGATTTGTATCACCGATTATGTGGGGAATTTTTGCGCTTGGCGGAGGTCTGCGCTCTCCGAGTGCTTTTCTAGTTATGTTTGTATTAATCCTTTTTAGTGGGGATATGTAAATAGAAACGAACCGTTAAAATGTTAATCTGTGTGTTTTTTCTTATAATAGAAGGATGAAAATAATTATTCTTTTCTGTTAAGAGGTGCAGAAAAGGAGTAATATGAGTAAATAATTAAATACAGTTTGTGCAATTAAAATACATATATGAGGCATGTCAGTGTACAAATAAATGAAATAATCATGAAGAATCTCAGCTATTCAATAAATACCAGTGAAGGAAAATAAATAAACACAACCATCAACCTGTTGATGTTTGACTCCTGGTTCCTTTCTGTTTTCCGTACATGTCATTGTTGTTCATGTATGATGTATGTTGGTGTGGTGGGTGTATTTTCAGGCTCCAGCGTCCCTCCTCCTGTCCTGACAGTCTTCCCTCCGTCCGCTGCTGAGCTCCAGTCCAACAAAGCCACTCTGGTCTGTCTGTCCAGTCAGTCTGGGCCTTTTGCACATGTGACCTGGTTGGCTGCTGGGAGACCGCTGAGCACTGGGATCTCTACCAGCACCGCTGTTCAGCAACCAGACCAGACTTTCCAAATCAGCAGCTACCTGTCCATCCAGACGTCAGACTGGAACACGGATCAGGTTTACACATGTCAAGTGTCTGTGGGCTCCCAGACTTCCGAGAAAAACATCAACAAGTCAGCGTGTCCCACTGAGCAACAGTAGAGGAGCACAATGACCATCTGAAACCTGCTTCTGCACCGTCTGTGCTCTGTGCTCTGTACAAGGTTTACATGATACACAACATGTGTCTGCATGTTTGGAACAAATGTTGGAACAGATGGAGATAGATTCCATTCTTTATATTAAATGATGCATTCAATAAAACTGCTTTGATTCAACTTGTTTTTGTATTTATTTGTTCCCATGAAAATAACACTAATATATACAGCCAGTCATGACACAAATAATATGTTTTCTAATTTCTTAATGTTTTTATTGAGTTTATGTGTAAAATATAAGTCACAACAGAGAACATTGTAGGTCAATTCTTCATCTGTAGAATTAGAAATGTTTAAATAATTAATAATGGATTGAAATTTCTTTCTGATGTAACAGGGTCTCATATTGAACCTGAGGCAACAATTGCAATATTTGACATTACATCACATTCATTTCATTTGAACCAAAAATCTAAAAATCTATTTGTCTTCACCACTCTTCTAGCTCGTAGACTAATACTACTGAAATGAAAAGATAAACAACCTTCAATATTTAAATCTTGGTTTCTTTTACATCATTTAACATAGGAAAAATTAGGTATTCTATAAGAGGATTTGCCAATAATTTTTCAGTATCTGGTAACCTGTTCTGAATCACATAAACGTGGTAGATCCCTCACTTATTCCACAGTAGTCTAATTACTAATATGAGTCTGTGACTAATATCTGTGTTCCTTATTTTTTATTTATTATTATTGTCAATTGTCATCTTTTTTTTATGGTGCAACAGGTTTGAAAGTTCATGGGTTTGGGTATAAAAAAAAAAAAAAAAACAGTGACTGTATTATGCTTTTCTGGATGACTTAAAACGTGATAAAAACACTTTGAACAGAAATAATTAGTAACAGAAACTGATGTTTCCTCCTCCCTCAGTGAAACGTCACATCTGTACTGGCCTTCCTTCCCAGAATGCACCTGTTTGTCTCCACTCATTACTCATAAGTTCATGTAAATGAAGGGGTCAAAGGTCAGCTCTTCATCAAAGTCAAGGTGACGCTGCTTGATTTGTTGAATCTTTGTGCATTTGTCATGTTAGTGACTCTTTGGTCTGGAAACTTTACATGGGACCAGATTAGACATAAAAATGGGATTTAACAGTATTTTATAATCAACCAAGATCAGATTCTCTTCAAGTGTTGGTTTTACAAACGTGACTCTAACTCATACATTTAATGTAAGAGATAAATCACCTGATGAAAACATTCCACTTGTTTATTTATTTGTGATTCCAGTCAAAGACAGTTTATTCTCTGTCTAAAGATCAGACTCTTGACATTTAAATCTAGTTCATTTACATAGAGTTAAATATAAAGTCAGGCGTGCAGGTGCATCCTGGGAAAGAACAGAGGGAGGAGCAGAGAGGAGACGCTTCACTGATGAAGGATGAAAATACAGTTTCAGTTACTGTTCATTTGAACTGATTTGGATTCAAATAATATGAATCACTTTTCTTCAGTGTTTTTATTGTTAGTGTGATTCTGAAATGTGAGATACTCTGAAAATAATGTATTAATTCATGTTTTGTTGGATTATTTACGTTTTAGGAAATGAGATGGAGTCCATTTATTCACTTTATCAAAAAGAAACTCAAACTATTTGTGATCACAGAGATTTTATTGGATTGAAAATGCAGCGATTGCAAAGCTGATACAACATCTAAATGAAACTGTTCCAACATTTGTTCCAAACATGCAGACACATGTTGTGTATCATATAAACCTTGTACAGAGCACAGACGGTGCAGAAGCAGGTTTCAGATGGTCATTGTGCTCCTCTACTGTTGCTCAGTGGGACACGCTGACTTGTTGATGTTTTTCTCGGAAGTCTGGGAGCCCACAGACACTTGACATGTGTAAACCTGATCCGTGTTCCAGTCTGACGTCTGGATGGACAGGTAGCTGCTGATTTGGAAAGTCTGGTCTGGTTGCTGAACAGCGGTGCTGGTAGAGATCCCAGTGCTCAGCGGACTCCCAGCAGCCAACCAGGTCACATGTGCAACAGACACAGACTGACTGGACAGACAGACCAGAGTGGCTTTGTTGGACTGGAGCTCAGCAGCGGACGGAGGGAAGACTGTCAGGACAGGAGGAGGGACGCTGGAGCCTGAAAATACACCCACCACACCAACATACATCATACATGGACAACAATGACATGTACGGAAAACAGAAAGGAACCAGGAGTCAAACATCAAAGGGTTGATGGTTGTGTTTATTTATTTTCCTTCACTGGTATTTATTGAACAGCTGAGATTCTTCATGATTTTTTCATTTATTTGTACATTTACATGTCTCATATATTTATTTTACTTGCACAAACCACATTTAATTTTTTTTGTTATTTGACTTTTATTCTGCACAAATAAACTGAAAATGTAAAAAAAAATGTGATTGTCATATTTCTATCTTAAACCATAAAGACCCAAACAGCCACCAAAACCATCTACTGATCTGATAATTTATAATAATTAATACGTGTTGATCCACTAATCCTATCAATCCTTGTAAATAATTGGTGTAAAATGCAGTTTGTCATCTCTTCATGGTCATCAGATATGACCCATTTGAACATTCAGAGGCTTCATAGTGAATGTGGAAACATCGTCATCTTCTGCAACATTGATTCACCAATAAATCCCATAGAGTTGGATCAATGACAGTTGATGGACACATTTGGTTTATATTCAGTTAATGAAATAATTTGCTGAAAAAGTAATTTTTTCTAGACTTTTCTCTGTTGTTGACATAATAATCCTCAACTTTCGTTAGAGGTTTTTATGATCATCAACATGATCAGTGAATTATAAATAATAAAATATCTGACTTTTACTGTAGAAAAAAAGCAAAATTCAGAGGATAATATTACAATTAATGGTGATAAATCACTTTTGAAAGGTTAAAATAGAAAGAAAAACACATTTGGGAACTGCCACAAAGTACTACTGGGTCTTTATGGGTTTAGACAAAAAAAATAGGCAAACATTTCAATTTACACAAATTAACCATTTGTTTCTATTTTTCTAACCTCAACTGAAGAGTTTAATGTAAATATAATCACTGCTTTATATCAGTACCGGTATTGTCCTTAGGTTAAAGTGACTAAAGAGTAAAAAAAAAATGGTTTCAGTCACCTTATACATCATGTCATGAATTTAAAGTATATGATAATGATTTGGAGTAAGATTTGGTAGAATAATGTAAATTAACCTTAAAATAAACATTAGTTGACAGATGGTTTTAGTTGTTGAAAAAAGTTGTTATAAATTGCAAAAATGAAGTGACAGTTTGAAAATGTCTTAAATCCAAATTTAATATTACAGAATAAAAAATGTAATCAATTAATGAGTATGAAATCATAAATAGTATAAGTTACAACATTACTTTTGGAAAATGTTACATGTATTAAAAACTCAACATGTACAAACTAATCATTACCATTGTATTAAATACATTAATAATGCAGATATGTTCTGTTCCAATCCTTCAGAGATAGAAAATCAATCTAATTTCTTGATGATTTTAAAGGTACTTACTTGTCACAGTCAGCTTGGTGCCTGGTCCGAATACCACAGTGATTCAGTTTGTGTACACGCTCGTACAAAAACCTCCTGAAACTGAAACATCCTTTAAACACAAACTTTCACTGAAAACATCTCATTTCTGTGTTTCCTGTGTGTTTATGATCCAGAACACTGATGGACCGGAGGACTGACTGTGAATATTTCACAGTTTGCTTGAATTTAACTCTTATGTTTAATGACCATTGAATTCATTGTGATTGTAGTGACACTGCTCTGCATATGTTCATCATTCACAAAGTCCAGGAAAATGTAATTAAATTCTGACTCTTACTTTCATTTTCAATGTTTGAAGTAACTTTCCTTATTTTACAGCAGGTTAGTTGGTTATTTTTTGTTGTAATTCCTCCAAACTGTACTGACTCTGTCACTGAGGTTTTTGTCATGGTGTGATTCACTGTGATACATGTTCATCAGCAGAATCATCCCATGTCCCACAGAAATACTGAGCAGAGTCTCCTACCTCTGCACGACTAATGATTAACTGGTAATCAATGTCTGATGTAGTTTTAGAGTTAAATCGATCAGAGGAGAATCCTGTTCCATAGCTGGTGTCACTGTCAGTATGATAAAAGTCCATAACAAACTGAGGAGCTCCACCAGGAACCTGTTTATACCAGCTGACATAATAACCATCATCTCTCTGAATGTTACATTTGAGAACAACCTCTTGTCCTGCAGAAACTGTGAGGACAGCAGGCGTCTGAGTCAACACTTTTGCTGCATCAACATCTGTCAACAAACAGAAAAATCCATGAATGAAGGGTTCATATTTGATCATATGTGTGTATAACAGAAGCAGGAGAATATCTTACATGTTAGAGCAGTGATGAGAGTGCAGAGGGTCACCAGCATGTTGTCAGTGTGTGGAGTAAACGTCCTTTACTGTCCAGATGAGACGTGAACAGAGATGTGACAAGAACAGAGACTGAAGCTTATAAAGAGACTGAGGAGAAATGAGGAGGGGGAGGAGGAGTTACAACTTCCAATTACAATGTATTTGACTTATATTGCATTTCATGAAACATAACTAATGTTTCATCCTTTTAACTTCAGTCATTTATATTGAAGTAATCTGTTGGTTATTCATTTAATCGTTTTCATTTTTCTTTTGTGGAAATGTAGTTAGTTTCTGCTCACCAGTGTAATGTTTTTTTTTCAGGTAACATTAACATTGTTAAATAATTTGCACTATATTAGTACTGAATGTGCACCAACTCATTTTGACGATAATTTCCTATAAATGTCTTATTTTCTTCTGCTCATTGAATACATGACAGTGCTTTGTGTGTCCTTGTACTTGTCTTTTACTTTTAGCTTTTATTCAGTAAAATTCAAGTAGTGGTTGTAGATAGTATGTTGTTTGATGTTGTATGTTGTCAAGGCAGACAGCCATCCTTCAGGAGTCTGGGTCTGCTCGAGGTTTCTGCCCGTTAAAGGGAAGTTTTTCCTCGCCACTGTCACCAATCACAAGTGTTTGCTCCTGAAGGATTCTGTTGGGTCTCTGTAAACTTAATTTGATTCTGATTTGAATTGATAAAGCACTTTGTGACTCTGTCTGTGAAAAGTGCTCTATAAATAAAATTTACTTACTTACTTACTTACTTGTATACCTTGTTTCAATTTAAAACAGTTTATTAAACAAGATATTATGTTATTAAAAAGACTGCTACTATTGAAAAGCTAGCACGGGGCCCATAAAGGTGAACAGGGCCGGGGCTTACCACTATGGCAGGGATCCAACAAAATATAAAAAGGGGACCGCAAACCAACACCCGTGAAACTGCACACCAAAGAAAACTGGAAGCTGTGAAGAAAAATCCACCACCAGGGACCACGCTGCCACCCTAGGCCCTGTTCACCTTTATGGGCCACGTGCTAGCTTTTTAATAGCTTCAGTCTTTTTAACCCTTTCATGCATACTGGTCACTACAGTGGACAGCTATTCTTCAGCTGTTCTCTTGTACGTTCATGAATTTTGTTGTTCTTTTCGTTGTTTTTTTGGTTTTTTGGGGTTTTTTTTTTACACATATCTTTATTGAAGTTTTAAGACACTACATATCTTTTCTGACATTAATTGGTAATATTCTGTAGATCTCTCCTGAGCATAAACCCCCAGAATCACAAGCCCTCCCCATAGTTTTCACACAATTTATCACTAAATACATGTTTCTGTGCATCAAAAAGTAAAGGTGTGGTGTTCAGCTGAGTGGACATTTTTGCAACTTCATGAAAAATAGGTTCATAAGAATTTTTTTTTTTTTCATTATTATTTTTTTAATGTATTTTTTTTTTTTTTTTTTTTTTTTTTTTTTTAATTTATTTATTGTTTAATTTATTTTTCAGAAGAAAATTTTTCACTTTGTTTTTTTTTTCATGCCGAAAGACGAATAAAAACACTCCGGAAAAAATTTTGATTAAGGTTCTCATAATTTGTGCATGAAAGGGTTAATAATATTATATCTTGTTTAATAAACTGTTTTAAATTGAAACCGTGTATGCCCCTGTGGTATTTTTCAAATTTGAACCTGTGAACCTCTCTTACTAATTCCCCAGGTGGCGTTGTCACCCGACTTTCCCCGCACTCTCTCTTGCCACACTTGGAACATTGTTAAAGCTAAAAAAAAAAAAAAAAAAGGAAAAAAGCAGATGGATTTGGTGAAAAGGTTTTTGTCACAGTTGAAAACACAGTAATATTTTATTTTGATCAGATTCATCCCACTCTAAACAGTAATAAACTGATTTCCTTCACATTGTTGATGTTAAAACAGCAATCTGATTTTCACTTGGGATTAGATGTGTATTTAGAGGATGTAAACTCAGATCTTACAGAGCTACAGCTGTGATAAACAACCCATCACCATAACACTATGTTTGCATCTGTCATGTGTTGTCATTTGTGTTGATTTAGTTTAGGGTTTTTGTTTTGTCTCTTCCTGTTTTATTTTGGTGATGGTGGTCATTTTCCTGTTTTTGTCTGCACTCTGTCTGTCTGGTCATTGTCTTCCCTAATTCCCTCATTGCTTGCACCTGGTGTTCCTCCTGTGATTACCCACACCTGAATGTGATTCCTCCTTCCCCTGTATATTCTACTCTCTCCCTTTGTCTTTTGTCAGTGTGTTGTATCTGTGTCCATGAGAAGAACTGCTTTTAAGTATCTTGAATCTTGATCCATGTGTTTTGTGTATCAGGTTTTTAGTTTAGTATAGAGCATGTTGTGCTTCTCCTTTTGTTCATTAGGTTTTTTTAGTTTATTAATGAGCATGTTGTGCTTCCTCCCTTTGTTCTTCCATTTTTGCCTTTTTGTATATTTGTTAAAATAAATCCTTTTAACCACTGACCCTTGAGAGTCTTGTGCATTTGGGTCCACGTCGAGTGTCGTGCCAAAAAAGCTTCATGAGGTATTATAAAACATATCATTGAGCTTCATAGTATAATTGCCAAAGTCATATATTTGGTCAGACTGTGATATCTGTGTAACTTTATTCTCCTACCACAGCTGCTTCATTTTGCATCATTGGCTATGCCCTGAAAAATAGGACTCAGGCAGTTATACTATGAAGCAAATGATATGTGTTTCTTTATCTTAGTTTATTTATTTATTTTCCACAAAAGAATAAAATCCAGTCAGTTTCTACCCCCCTCCTTATTTCAGATATGGTTTGGTCCAGATGTTGGAGCTTCTACCTGATGCTGAGTGTCAGACAGTGAGAGAAGACACAGACTGGAGGATGAGTCTGGGTTAAGAAAAGTCAGGTTTCCAAAAAAGAAAAGAGAAAAAAGAGACAGAACAAAGCAGAGGAAGGACGACAGTATGTGACACAGTTTTTAACCAGGAGGGTTTTGTTCATGAGTGGTGGAAACTGACCTGGGCCAAGTCCACATCAAATAAACTATCTGACTCCCAGAGTATTTGTGAACTTACTTTATTCCAACACAAAATGATGTGATTCTGTTTTATTTTATCCAATATTTGATCAATGCAGACAGACCGTTTGTACAGATGTAAAATAAATCACTTTTTTTTTTTGCATCTTTTGACCTGGTGTCAGTCCAAACAGGTCCAACTGTCCCACACTCCTGACACTGAACCAGCCCCACTCATACCTGAAGGAGGAGGTCAGTTCATTTATGTCAACAATATCTCTAATGGCAGGAGGAAATGTACTATTCTACACACTATTTATAACAATAAATTATCATTATATTCCCCATAATGATCCATAGATTAAAGAAAAATAACCTACATGACTCATTGGATACTGGACAGTTTTAATCATGATGTTATTTTGAACACTATTATAAATATATTATCAAGGGTATTATTGGATTCTACAGATCTAGGACCATGTGTGATTGACGCTATTATGCTGTGGAGAAGTGTGGAAGTGGAAAAAACATAAAAGGACAACGACACTAGGAACAACAGATGATGAAGAAGAAGCATATGAGAGAAGAGAAAAAGACAAAGTGAAATTTACTTCCATCCAAAAAGTAAAAGTATATTTTATTTGTGTTTGTGCATCCACGTAATAGTAATTCTAAACTGTTACCATTAAAAAATATTATTTAAATGTAAAAGACGGGCTTACACTTTTATTATCAGTCTTGTACAAAATGGTAAAATCAATTGAAAACAAATATACTGTTATATTTTTAGGCTTTGTGGCATTAAAGTGATGCAGCCCAACATGGTAATTTTCATGAGTCTCCAAATCCCTAGAGGCCCCTGTGGACATCAGTACTAGTGTCCAGGTTTCAGTCCATGGTGGCTGTGTGTCCTTTCTCCATGGTCAGGGTGGTCTCTGTCCTGTGGTCAGTGTGTGTGGAGTAAACGTCCAGATGAGACGTGAAAGGACACATTGAACCTGGACTGAACTGAACCACTGGAGGAAGGTTTTCTTATATCAGTCAACTACGACAGGTGGGTTTATGGGATATGTGTAAGGGACGATACATTTCTATGTACAGTAGTAACCTGAGGGTCAGTGTGATCAAGTCATAACATCAGTGAAAGTTTTCAGAAGTTTTGAAGCTTCATTTTTTTTCACCGAGTAAAGTTTTTTTAATATCAATCATAAACTATCTCTACACACTGGTTTGATTTAATTTTAAACTAACACAGATGACATCATTAGTATTATAAACCTATAGCAATACTAAACTAGAAGCACTCGGAGAGCGCAGACCTCCGCCAAGGCTGATCAGTGGCCCCCCCCATGGGCCCCCCCACCCCCGATCACCACCAAAATTTAATCATTTCTTCCTTATCCCATTTCCAACAAACCCTGAAAATTTCATCAAAATCTGTCCATAACTTTTTGAGTTATGTTGCACACTAACGGACAGACAAACAAACAAACAAACAAACAAACAGACAAACAAACCCTGGAAAAAACATAACCTCCTTGGAGGAGGTAAAAATTTAATTTGTTCATATTATTCAGATTTACTGCAGTGTAAGAAACCCCTGTCAAACTGTGCATTTGTACAAGTTAACACACTTGATCACCTTCTCGAAGTAAGACATTATTTATTCTGTAAGAGTGGTTTCAACACAATGCAGAGAAACAGATGGATGTTTTTTTTTAGTGGATTTCATTCTATAAACATCATACACCTTGGAAATATGTAGATATTTACCAGCATAGGTGCACTGCCTGGTCAAAAACAAGCCACACACACACATAGATTTCACAACATATTCATTGTGGCATTGATTATGACACACAATGCAAACAAAACATCATAAAAAATATCACAACATTTATTTCCGTCCAGAGTTGCATTAAGTTTTCAGCGTGATCTTGTGTTGATGGCAAAGAGTTGGACCACTGTGAAAACTCTCCTTGAACGCATCCCAATGATCCTCAGTGGGTTTCGGATTTGACTCTGTGGTGGTGAAACCATGTGTGAAAATGAAGTTTCATCGTCACTGAACCACTCTTTAACAATTTGAGCCTGATGAATCCTGGTGTTTTCATCTTGGAATATGTCTGTGTTATAAGAGAAGAATGAATCCACTGATGTTCAGATTAGGTTTTTCAGTGTGTTCAGGTTCAGGTGACCTCATTTTATCGACACATAACATTGTTGAACATAGACCTGAACATCTGAACCAACCCCAGATCAGAACACTGCCCCCACAACTGGAGCCTGATGAATCCTGTGAATAAACAAATACTTCATTTAATATCAGCAGATATGTGACCAAAAGGAAATACCACTGATTAAATAGTGATTAAAAATGTACTAATGCAGCATAACAGATGAACTTTTTAATAAACCTTTTAAATACACTTGTATAAAAAACACCATTAGCATCTTTTTTAATCGTGCTTTGAAATTTGACGAACAGATTTCTTCTGTTGTCAAGACCACCTTCATCCTCCAGCTCCTGTATCAAAGGTGAAACCATACCTGCTTATAAACCAGTTCAAGTCTGTGGTCCATATGTTTATTACATCTGCACAGGACCAGTGGGTTGGACCAGTTCTCTGTGAACCAGCTCCAGATGGTCCAAAATGCAGCAGAACCAGAAGACAGGAACACATCACCCCTGGATTCCTGTCACTTCCAGGATCCAGTTGTAGATTTGACTGTATGTTTAGAAGTGGCTGAATGGTTTGACATCCCCGGACCTTTCAGTGCTGTTAACTGGGCTCACTGTGGCCAGAACAACACAGTCCTCAGGTCACCTGATTTTAGATGTGGCTGCGTCCAAAGAGTAACAGCAATAGAGCTGTTTCTGTGGCAGGTTCAAGGCTCTGAAACATTCTGCCCCAAGAAAATACATCTGCACAGTCCATTCAGCACTTTAAATCTCTGTTAAAATGAACATATTTGGACTGGATTTAATATAATGTGTGGCTTTAAGTCATTTTTATCCACCAGTTGTGTTTGAAACATCTTTATTCTATCTATCATATCTTTTGTATCAGTTTTTTTTTTTTTTTTTTCAGTCTCAATGTTTTTGGGGTTTTTTTCAAATTTTACTCTTTTACCATAATATGTATGTTACTTAAATTTTTGTACAGCAGTTTGGGCAGCTTGTGATGTTCTAAATGTGCTATATGAATAAACTTATCTTTAACGTTTATAGTCAGAATAGGAAATGGTTGAATGCATCTTGTTCAGCCTGGTTCACATGAAATTACATTAGAACGTAGACATAAGTTACAAAATGATTTAATCTAATATTAGACAATATTTACTTCAGGAGCAGAGATGATTTTATAAAACACTGACGTAGATGAAAAAAATTAGAGAAAAGGAAACAGCAAAATGTAAAGGACTTACTACTAAACAGTAGCATATCAATTGTGAATAAAAACTGTACTGAATATTGTAACTCCTCCTCCTCCTCCTCCTCCTTCTCCTCATTTCTCCTCAGTCTCTTTATAAGCTTCAGTCTCTGTTCTTGTCACATCTCTGTTCACGTCTCATCTGGACAGTAAAGGACGTTTACTCCACACACTGACAACATGCTGGTGACCCTCTGCACTCTCATCACTGCTCTAACATGTAAGATATTCTCCTGCTTCTGTTACACATATAGGATCAAATATGAACCCTTCATTCATGGATTTTTCTGTTTGTTGACAGATGTTGATGCAGCAAAAGTGTTGACTCAGACGCCTGCTGTCCTCACAGTTTCTGCAGGACAAGAGGTTGTTCTCAAATGTAACATTCAGAGAGATGATAGTGGTTATTATGTCAGATGGTATAAACAGGTTCCTGGTGGAGCTCCTCAGTTTGTTATGGACTTTTATCATACTGACAGTGACACCGACTATGGAACAGGATTCTCCTCTGATCGATTTAACTCCAAAACTACATCAGACATTGATTACCAGTTAATCATTAGTCGTGCAGAGGTAGGAGACTCTGCTCAGTATTTCTGTGAGACATGGGATAGTTCTGCTGCTGCAGCTGTATCACAGTGAATCACACCATGACAAAAACCTCAGTGACAGAGTCAGTACAGTTTGGAGGAATTAAAAGAAAAAAGCAACCAACTAACCTGCTGTAAATTAAGAAAATTTACTTCAAACATTGAAAATGAAAAGAGTAATTTTCCATTTAATAAACTTTCCTGTACTTTGTGAATGATGAACATATGCAGAGCAGTGTCACTACAATCACAATGAATTCAATGGTCATTAAACATAAGAGTTAAATTCAAGCAAACTGTGAAATATTCACAGTCAGTCCTCAGGTCCATCAGTGTTCTGGATCATAAACACACAGGAAACACAGAAATGAGATGTTTTCAGTGAAAGTTTGTGTTTAAAGGATGTTTCAGTTTCAGGAGGTTTTTGTACGAGCGTGTACACAAACTGAATCACTGTGGTATTCGGACCAGGCACCAAGCTGACTGTGACAAGTAAGTACCTTTAAGATCATCAAGAAATCAGATTGATTTTCTATCTCTGAAGGATTGGAACACAAAATATCTGCATTAATAATATATTTAATTCTATAGTAATGATTAGTTTGTACATGTTGAGTTTTAAATACATGTAACATTTTCCAAAAGTAATGTTATAACTAATACTATTTATGATTTCATATTCATTAATTGATTACATTTTTTATTCTGTAATATTAAGTTTGGATTTAAGACATTTTCAAACTATAAATTCATTTTTGCTATTCATAACTTTTTTCAATAACTAAAACCATCTGTCAACTAATTTTTATTTTAAGATTAATTTACATTATTCTACCAAAACTTACTCCAAATCATTATCATATACTTTAAATTCATGACATGATGTATAAGGTGACTGAAATCATTTTTTTTTTTACTCTTTAGTCACTTTAACCTAAAGAAAATACTAGTACTGATTTAAAACAGTGATTATATTTACATTAATCTCTTCAGTTGGGAATAGAAAAATAGAAATAAATGGTTAATTTGTGCATAATGAAATGTTTGCCTGTTTTTTTTGTTTTTTTTCTTAACCCATAAAGACCCAGTGTTACTTTTGTGTCTGTTCCCAAATGTGTTTTTCATTCTATTTTAACTTTTCAAAAGTAATTTATCTCCATTAATTGCAATATTATCCTCTGAATTTTGCTTTTTTTTTTTTTTCAGTGAAAGTCGGATATTTTATTATCTATAATTCACTGATCATGTTGATGATCATAAAACCTTTAATTAAAGTTGAGGATTATTATGTCAACAACAGAGAAAAGTCTAGAAAAAAATACTTTTTCAGCAAATTATTTCATTAACTGAATATAAACCAAATGTGTCCATCAACTGTCATTGATCCAACTCTGTGGGATTTACTGATGAATCAATGTTGTAGAAGATGACAATGTTTCCAAGTTCACTACGGAGTCTTTGAACGTCCAAATGGGTCATATCTGATGACCATGAAACGATGAAAAACTGCATTATACACCAATTATTTACATGAATTGATAGGATTAGTGGATTATCATGTATTAATTACCATAAATTATTAGATCAGTAGATGGTTCTGGTGGCTGTTTGGGTCCTTATGGGTTAAAATAGAAACATAACAAACACATGTTTTTTTCTTTTTGTTTTTTTTTTTTTTTTTCAGTTTATTTGTGCAGAATAACAGTCAGATCAGTTGATAATTAAATATGAGAAATATGATAAATGTATGAGACATATAAATGTATAAATAAATGAAATAATTATGAAGAATCTCAGCTGTTCAATAAATACCAGTGAAGGAAAATAAATTAACACAACCATTAACCTGTTGATGTTTGACTCCTGGTTCCTTTCTGTTTTCCGTACATGTCATTGTCGTCCATGTATGATGTATGTTGGTGTGGTGGGTGTATTTTCAGGCTCCAGCGTCCCTCCTCCTGTCCTGACAGTCTTCCCTCCGTCCGCTGCTGAGCTCCAGTCCAACAAAGCCACTCTGGTCTGTCTGTCCAGTCAGTCTGTGGCTTTTGCACATGTGACCTGGTTGGCTGCTGGGAGTCCGCTGAGCACTGGGATCTCTACCAGCACCGCTGTTCAGCAACCAGACCAGACTTTCCAAATCAGCAGCTACCTGTCCATCCAGACGTCAGACTGGAACACGGATCAGGTTTACACATGTCAAGTGTCTGTGGGCTCCCAGACTTCCGAGAAAAACATCAACAAGTCAGCGTGTCCCACTGAGCAACAGTAGAGGAGCACAATGACCATCTGAAACCTGCTTCTGCACCGTCTGTGCTCTGTGCTCTGTACAAGCTTTACATGATACACAACATGTGTCTGCATGTTTGGAACAAATGTTGGAACAGATGGAGATAGATTCTATTCTTTATATTAAATCATGCATTCAATAAAACTGCTTTGAGTAAACTTGTTTTGTATTAATTTGTTCCCATGAAAATAACACTCATATATACAGCCAGTCATGACATAAATAATATGTTTTCTAATTTCTTAATGTTTTGATTGAGTTTATTTAAAATATAAGTCACAAGAGAGAACATTGTAGGTCAATACTTCATCTGTAGAATTAGAAATGTTTAAATAATTAATAACGGATTGAAATTTCTTTCTGATGTAACAGGGTCTCATATTGAACCTGAGGAAACAATTGCAATATTTGCCATTACATCACATTCATTTCATTTTAACCAAAAATCTAAAAATCTAATTGCCTTCACCACTCTTCTAGCTCGTAGACTAATACTACTGAAATGGAAAGATAAACAACCCTCAACATTTAAATCTTGGTTTCTTTTACATCACTTAACATTGGAAAACATGAGATATTCTATAAGAGGATGTGCCAATAAGTTTTTCAGTATCTGGTAACCTGTTCTGAATCACATAAACATGGTAGATCCCTCACTTTTTCCACAGTAGTCTAATTATTAATACGAGTCTGTGACTAATATCTGTGTTCCTTATTTTTTATTTATTATTATTGCCAATTATCTTTTTTTATGGTGCAACAGGTTTGAAAGTTCATGGGTTTGGGTATTTAAAAAAAAACAAAAAAAAACAATGACTGTATTATGCTTTTCTGGAGGACTCAAAATGTGATAAAAACATTTTGAAATGAAATAATTAGTAACGGAAACTGATGTTTCATCCTCCCTCAGTGAAACGTCACATCTGTACTGGCCTTCCTTCCCAGAATGCACCTGTATGTCTCCACTCGTTACTCATAAGTTCATGTAAATGAAGGGGTCAAAGGTCAGCTCTTCATCAAAGTCAAGGTAACGCTGCTTAGTTTGTTGAATCTTTGTGTATCTGTCATATTAGTGACTCTTTGGTCTGGAAACTTTACATTGGACCAGATTAGACATGAAAATGGGATTTAACAGTATTTTATAATCAACCAAGATCAGATTCTCTTGAAGTGTTGGTTTTACAAACGTGACTCTAACTCATACATTTCATGTAAGAGATAAATCACCTGATGAAAACATTCCACTTGTTTATTTATTTGTGATTCCAGTCAAAGACTGAAAGTTTATTCTCTGTCTAAAGATCAGACACTTGACATTTAAATCCAGTTCATTTACATAGAGTTAAATATAAAGTCAGGCGTGCAGGTGCATCCTGGGAAAGAACAGAGGGAGGAGCAGAGAGGAGACGCTTCACTGATGAAGGATGAAAATACAGTTTCAGTTACTGTTCATTTGAACTGATTTGGATTCAAATGATAGGAATCACTTTTCTTTAATGTTTTTATTCTTAATGTGATTCTGAAATGTGAAATACTCTGAAAATAATCTATTAATTCATCTTTTATTGGATTATTTACATTTTAGAAAATGAGATTCAGTCCATTTATTCACTTTATCAAAAAGAAACTCAAACATTTTTTGACCACAGAGATTTTATTGGATTGAAAATGCAGCGATTGCAAAGCTGATACAACATCTAAATGAAACTGTTCCAACATTTGTTCCAAACATGCAGACACATGTTGTGTATCATGTAAACCTTGTACAGAGCACAGAGCACAGACGGTGCAGAAGCAGGTTTCAGATGGTCATTGTGCTCCTCTACTGTTGCTCAGTGGGACACGCTGACTTGTTGATGTTTTTCTCGGAAGTCTGGGAGCCCACAGACACTTGACATGTGTAAACCTGATCCGTGTTCCAGTCTGACGTCTGGATGGACAGGTAGCTGCTGATTTGGAAAGTCTGGTCTGGTTGCTGAACAGCGGTGCTGGTAGAGATCCCAGTGCTCAGCGGACTCCCAGCAGCCAACCAGGTCACATGTGCAAAAGCCACAGACTGACTGGACAGACAGACCAGAGTGGCTTTGTTGGACTGGAGCCCAGCAGCGGACGGAGGGAAGACTGTCAGGACAGGAGGAGGGACGCTGGAGCCTGAAAATACACCCACCACACCAACATACATCATACATGAACAACAATGACATGTACGGAAAACAGAAAGGAACCAGGAGTCAAACATCAACAGGTTGATGGTTGTGTTTATTTATTTTCTCTCACTGGTATTTATTGAACAGCTAAATCTCTTCCCTATAATTTCATTTATTTATACATTTACATCTCTCATGTATTTATTTTACTTGAATAAACCACATTTATTAATGTACTCGTGTTACTGCAATTCTTCACATTTAAACAGAAAAAAAAAATCAGTAATTTTTAAGTTTCTATTATTAGACAAGAAGACACAGGTAAACATTTTCCTAATCACAAATCAACCATTTGCTCCTGTGTTCATATCCCCAATGGAAAAGATTATTATAAATATAATCATTACTTTATATCAGAACCAGCATTTTCTTTCAGTTAAAGTGAATTTGTCACTTGTCCATTTACATGACTTATAGATCTATTTTAATTGCACAAACCACATGTCATTATTTACTGATTTGACTGTTATTTTGCACAAATAAATAGGAAAAAAAAAACTGGTAAAAATTTCAGTATACAGAAATTAACCATTTATTTCTATTTTTTATCCCCATGGAACAGATTCATATAAATATAATCATGATTTAATATCAGTATCAGTATAATTTTTTTTTTTTTGTTAAAGCAGCTAAACACTAAATGGATGTTTTAAATGACAAGAACAGAGACTGAAGCTTATAAAGAGACTGAGGAGAAATGAGGAGGAGGAGGAGGAGGAGGAGGAGGAGGAGGAGGAGTTATAATATCCAAGAATAAGTTTTATGTCTTACGTCACTCATTATAAATACATAGCTAAAGTTTATTCATTTATTTTCCGTACTTTATATAGAAATAGTTGTTCAATTATATAATTGTTTTCTATTTCATTTTGGGAAATCTATTTTTTCCTGCTCACCAGTGAAATGTTTTTGTACTATTCAGTATAAGTATGATATATTTCCTCGCGTTATATTATCATCTTTACATAAATTTCACTTCATTAGTATTAATTGAGAACCACTGTATTGTTATACATGTCTTATTTTCTTGTGCTCAGTCATCATATGAAAGTGGTTTGTGTGTGATTGTGATTGTGATTGTCTTTTACTTTTAGCTTTTACTAAGTAAGATTAATGTGGAAATCCAAGAAAAAGCATTGGTCATGAACAATAAATGGTTTTAGACATATACAGAAATGTTGCACGATTTTGTCGACCTTAAAACACAAAGCTTGTAAAAAGCAGATATATCTAATCAAAGTTTTAGTCAGTTTAAACATAGTGACATCTTGTTTTGAGCAGAGTCATCCTATGTTGCACAATAATAAACCGATTTCCTCCACATTGTTGATGTTAAAGCAATAATAAGATTTTCACTGATTATTCTGATATTATACTAGATTATACTAGTGCCAGCTGTTGTAGTTTTAACAGTTCTGGTTCAGTCTGCTGTGCATCCATGTGCCCCCCCCCCCCCTTTTCTTTCTCTCTCTCTCTTCCTTTAACCCTCTCTCTCTTTAACCCCTACTGGTCCAGGCAGATGACCATCCTCCAGGAGTCAGGGTCTGCTCCTGGTTACTGCCTGTTAAAAGGAAGTTTTTCCTCACCACTGTCACCAAGTGTTTGCTCCTGGAGGATTCTGTTGGTGTCTGTGGATCGGCTGAAGAGTCTGGTTTAGACCAGCTCTAAATGTAACATGTCATAAAATAACTTTTGTTATGATTTGGTGCTTTATATATGAAATTTGATTGACTGATTTGATGTGAATTTGGAGGATGTAAACCCAGATCTTCCAGAGCTCCAGCTGTGATGAACCTTCTGCACATTCTAAGGAACTCCTCCTGGACTCTGTTAAACCAGAGAGCAGTGACATCAGTACCAGTGTCCAGGTTTCAGTCCATGGTGGCTGTGTGTCCTTTCTCTATGGTCAGGGTGGTCTCCGTCCTGTGGTCAGTGTGTGTGGAGTAAACGTCCAGATGAGACGTGAAAGGACACATTGAACCTGGACTGAACTGAACCACTGGAGGAAGGTTTTCTTATATAAGTCAACTACGACAGGTGGGTTTATGGGATATGTGTAAGGGAGTGTTTTTCAACCTTGGGGTGGGGAGCCCACGTGGGGTCGCCTGGAATTTCTAGTAATTGATATAAAAACAAAAAACAAAACAAAATAAAAAAAACCTATTGATAAAAAAAAAAAAATAGCTGGTGAGTTGAGAGAGACAATCCCAGTCCATAAAAGACATGACAAACTGTGAAGCTGAAACTGAAGCACTGTGGTACTGTTTATCTGTCAAATGTTCATTGTGGTCAGTTTCAGATGCTGCAGCTCTTTCATAATTCATTGTTCAGTATTAATTGTCAGCCTTGTAAATCCAAGCCGGACTGACTGTACATATCCTGACCAAGGAAAATCAAATTCTTACTTTGTGCAGTAATCTACACCTGGCTTTTCTGCCTCTGTCCATAATAATATACATGATATAGACTAAATGTTGTCTAAAATTAATGTTTATTTGCAACCAAGGTCATAATCATTAACAAAAACGAACGAAATGATGAAAACTAAAGTTGAAAAAACATTTTCGTTAACTGAAATAAATAAAAACTCTAATTAAAAGAAAAAAGTGATAACTAACTGAAATTGTATTGTGAGCTTACAAAACTAACTAAAACGTTTAAAATTATGGATAAAATTCCCTTTGTTTTCTTCTTTGTCAATGTCAGATTGATATCAAATTGATTTATTTCGCTCCAGCAGTTTTAGCTGCAGCACCATACAGCACTTGAGTCTGTCATGTCTGGTCACTGGTGGTTTCCAGTTGTCTTCTGGTCCCCACTCTACCTGGAACATACAGACTAAAGCTGGGACACAGCAGCACAGTCCTGTCTGGGATTTACTTTAGTGATGCGCGGGTCGTTTTTTTTTTTTTTTTGCTCACTGTGTGTGCGCGTGAGTGACAGAGATAGAGTGGAGCTAAATGACAGTCAGACAGGACTAGCATCCAGGTAAAAACTGGAGAGTTTATCACCATGAAAAGGCCTTCCAAGGCCTTAACAGCATAGTTTAGAAGAGGAGAGAAGAGGAGGATGAAAACTAATCCAATTACAGAGGTATGGAACCTGTTATAATGCTAAGAAACGTTTGATGTTACTAGCTACAGCTAGCTGAACTGAACTGAAGCACAGTTAGCTAATATTGGAACTGGAGATGATTAAGAGAGGAGATATCTGCTAAGGTGTGGTTTACTGATGATGAACTGGGTTATATATGTTTATAAGTGGTTTAGATATGTTTCTATCTGGTTTATAAATGTTTGTATGCGGTTTATTGCTGGTTAGCTGGTTTATATATGTTTCTATCTGGTTTACTGCTGGCTGCTTTGTGCATCTCCTCTCACACTTTGCACATCTTTGCATTGTTTTCACGTAAGTGACGTTGTGTATGGATCGCACACCCTCCCCCAACCTGCTGTAGGGAATTTATACATCATAATGTACATGTGTTTGTGTCTCTGCTCAGTCAATGAGCCGCCCTAACCCGACCCCCAAATAAAGTGTCCAGGGTAACCCACTGATCCGTGCCTCACTAATTTTTTTGAATAGGATGGTGAGGAAGATAAAACATATGAAATAACTAAAACTAATACTAAAACTAAACTAAACTAAAACTAAGCATTCCGAACAAAACAATAACTAATAAAAACTAGCAAACCTGCTCTAAAAACTAATTAAAACTAACTGAATTGGAGAAAAAAAAAGTCAAAACTAATTAAAACTAAACTATAATTAAAAATCCAAAAATATTATAACCTTGTTTGCAACATAGTACAACAAACTATTACATAATCAAAAACAAATTAATTTTAGCAAAAAAATGTCTCCATTTTGAATGTCTTGGGTCGCCAGAAATTTGTGATGTTAAAATGGGGTCAGGAGACAAAAAAGGTTGGGTACCACTGGTGAAAAGGATGATATATTTCTATGTACAGTAGTAACCTGAGGGTCAGTGTGATAAAGTCATAACATCAGTGATGGTTTTCAAAAGTTTTGCAGCTTCATCTTTTTTCACCAAGTAAAGTTTTTTAACATCAATCTTAAACTATCTCTACACACTGGTTTGATTCCATTTAAAACTAACCCAGATGACATCATTAGTATTATAAACCTACAGCAAAATTAAAAAAAAAACAAAAAACATTTGTTCATATTATTCAGATTTATTGCAGTGTAAGAAACCCCTGCCCCTGCCTGTGCATTTGTACAAGTTAACACACTTGATCACCTTCTCGAAGTCAGACATTATTTCTTCTGTAAGAGTGGTTTCAACACAATGCAGAGGAACAGATGAATGTTTTTATTTAGTGGATTTCCTTCTATAAACATCATACACGGTGGAAATATATAGATATTTACCAGCATAGGTGCACTGCCTGGTCAAAAACAAGCCACACACACACAGATTTCACAACATATTCATTGTGGCATTGATTATGACACACAATGCAAACACAACATCATAAAAAATATCACAGCATTTATTTCCGTCCAGAGTTGCATTAATTTTTCAGCATGATCTTGTGTTGATGACAAAGAGTCGGACCACTGTGAAAACTCACCTTGAACGCATCCCAATGATTCTCAGTGGGTTTCAGGTTTGACTCTGTGGTGGCGAATCCCTGTGAAAAAATGACGTTTCATCGTCACTGAACCACTCTTTAACAATTTGAGCCTGATGAATCCTGGTGTTTTCATCTTGGAATATGTCTGTGTTATAGGAGAAGAATGAATCCACTGATGTTCAGATTAGGTTTTTCAGTGTGTTCAGGTTCAGGTGACCTCATTTTATCGACACATAACATTGTTGAACATAGACCTGAACATCTGAACCAACCCCAGATCAGAACACTGCCCCCACAACTGGAGCCTGATGAATCCTGTGAATAAACAAATACTTCATTTAATATCAGCAGATATGTGAGCAAAAGGAAATACCACTGATTAAATAGTGATTAAAAATGTACTAATGCAGCATAACAGATGAACTTTTTAATAAACCTTTTAAATACACTTGTATAAAAAACACCCTTAGCATCTTTTTTAATCGGGCTTTTAAATTTGACGAACAGATTTCTTCTGTTGTCAAGACCACCTTCATCCTCCAGCTCCTGTATCAAAGGTGAAACCATAGAATAGGAAATGGTTGAATGCATCTTGTTCAGCCTGGTTCACATGAAATTACATTAGAACGCAGACATAAGTTACAAAATGATTTAATCTAATATTAGACAATATTTACATCAGGAGCAGAGATGATTTTATAAAACACTGACGTAGATGAAAAAAATTAGAGAAAAGGAAACAGCAAAATGTAAAGGATTTACTACTAAAAAGAAGCATATCAATTGTGAATAAAAACTGTGCTGAATAGTGTAACTACTCCTCCTCCTCCTCCTCCTCCTCCTCCTCCTCCTCCTCCTCCTCCTCCTCCTCCTCCTCTTCCTCATTTCTCCTCAGTCTCTTTATAAGCTTCAGTCTCTGTTCTTGTCACATCTCTGTTCACATCTCATCTGGACAGTAAAGGACGTTTACTCCACACACTGACAACATGCTGGTGACCCTCTGCACTCTCATCACTGCTCTAACATGTAAGATATTCTCCTGCTTCTGTTATACACACATATGATCAAATATGAACCCTTCATTCATGGATTTTTCTGTTTGTTGACAGATGTTGATGCAGTGATAGTGTTGACTCAGACGCCTGCTGTCCTCACAGTTTCTGCAGGACAAGAGGTTGTTCTCAAATGTAACATTCAGAGAGATGTTGGGAATTATGTCAGATGGTATAAACAGGTTCCTGGTGGAGCTCCTCAATATATTCTGTACTTTTATCATAGTCTCAGTTCACCCAGCTATGGAACAGGATTCTCCTCTGATCGATTTAACTCCAAAACTACATCAAACATTGATTACCAGTTAATCATTAATCGTGCAGAGGTAGGAGACTCTGCTCAGTATTTCTGTAAGACATGGGACAGTTCTGCAGCTGTATCACAGCGAATCACACCATGACAAAAACCTCAGTGACAGAGTCAGTACAGTTTGGAGGAATTACAACAAAAAGTAACCAACTAACCTACTGTAAATTAAGGAAAGTTACTTCAAACATTGAAAATGAAAGTAAGAGTCAGAATTTAATTACATTTTCCTGGACTTTGTGAATGATGAACATATGCAGAGCAGTGTCACTACAATCACAATGAATTCAATGGTCATTAAACATAAGAGTTAAATTCAAGCAAACTGTGAAATATTCACAGTCAGTCCTCAGGTCCATCAGTGTTCTGGATCATAAACACACAGGAAACACAGAAATGAGATGTTTTCAGTGAAAGTTTGTGTTTAAAGGATGTTTCAGTTTCAGGAGGTTTTTGTACGAGCGTGTACACAAACTGAATCACTGTGGTATTCGGACCAGGCACCAAGCTGACTGTGACAAGTAAGTACCTTTAAAATCATCAAGAAATCCGACTGATTTTCTATCTCTGAAGGATTGGAACACAAAATATCTGCATTATTAATGTATTTAATACTATAGTAATGATAAGTTTGTACATTTGCGTCTATGTTGAGTTTTCAAGAATTGTAACATTTTCCAAAACTAATGTTATAACTTATACTTTTTAAAATTTCATACTCATTAACTGATAACATGTTTTAATCTGTAACATTTATTTGGCATTTAAGACATTTTCAGATTCATGGTTTTTCATTTTTGCAAATCAGCTTTTTTAAAAAACTGAGAACATCTGTCAAGTTTCACTATAAGATTAATTTACATTATTCTACCAAAACTCATTTCAGATCGTTATTATAAGTTTTAAATTTTCCAAAAGTAATGTTATAATGTGCTATACGTTTTACAATTCCATACTCATTAATTGATTACATTTTTTTGTTCTGTAATATTTATTTTGGATTTAAAATTATTTAAATAATGATAAGGTTGTACAATCGCTTAAATATTGAATTGGAATGACATGAAGACACATTTTTCACATGTAATTTTATCATTTATGCCTTTAATTCTTTCATATTCATTAATTAATTAGATTCTTTTTTCAATATTTATTTCAGATTATAGACATTGTCAAACTCATGTTTATTAATTTTTACAATTTAAAAGTTTTTAACACCTGAAAACCATCTGTCAAGTTTTATTATAAGGTTAATATATGTTACTCTACAAAAACTTATTACAAATTATTATTATATGTTTTAAACTCATGACAGTATGTATGAGGGGATTGAAACTGTCTTCTTAGCTTTAGTCCCCAAAACCTAAAGAGAATACTGTTACTGATATAAAGAAATTATTATGTTTGTATTAATCCTTTTTATTGGGGATATGACAATAGAAACAAACTGTTAAAATGTTTATCTGTGTGTTTTTTCTTATGATAGAAGAATGAAAATAATAGAAAAATGATTATTCTTTCCTGCTAAGAGGTGCAGAATAGGAGCAATATGAGTAAATAAGTAAATATAATTTGTGCAATTAAAATAAATATATGAGGCACGTAAATGTAAAAATAAATGAAATAATCATGAAGAAACTTAGCTGTTAAACAAATACTAGTGAGGGAAAATAAATAAACACAACCATTAAGCTGTTGATGTTTGACTCCTGGTTCCTTTCTGTTTTCCGTACATGTCATTGTTGTCCATGTATGATGTATGTTGGTGTGGTGGGTGTATTTTCAGGCTCCAGCGTCCCTCCTCCTGTCCTGACAGTCTTCCCTCCGTCCGCTGCTGAGCTCCAGTCCAACAAAGCCACTCTGGTCTGTCTGTCCAGTCAGTCTGTGGCTTTTGCACATGTGACCTGGTTGGCTGCTGGGAGTCCGCTGAGCACTGGGATCTCTACCAGCACCGCTGTTCAGCAACCAGACCAGACTTTCCAAATCAGCAGCTACCTGTCCATCCAGACGTCAGACTGGAACACGGATCAGGTTTACACATGTCAAGTGTCTGTGGGCTCCCAGACTTCCGAGAAAAACATCAACAAGTCAGCGTGTCCCACTGAGCAACAGTAGAGGAGCACAATGACCATCTGAAACCTGCGTCTGCACCGTCTGTGCTCTGTGCTCTGTACAAGGTTTACATGATACACAACATGTGTCTGCATGTTTGGAACAAATGCTGGAACAGTTTCATTTAGATGTTGTATCAGCTTTGCAATCGCTACATTTTCAATCCAATAAAATCTCTGTGATCAAAAAATGTTTTGAGTTTCTATTTGATAAAGTGAATAAATGGACTCCATCTCATTTCCTAAAATGTAAATAATCCAATAAAAGATGAATTAATAAATAATTCTGGAATAATTCTAATAATGTTGGAACAGATGAAGATAGATTCTATTCCTTGTATGAAATGATGCATTCAATAAAACTGCTTTGTTTAACCTTATTTTGTATTTTTTCGTTCCCATGAAAATAACACTATTATATACAGTCAGTCATGACAAATATAATGTGTTTTCTAATTTCTCAATGTTTTTATTCCGTTTACATGTAAAATGTCACAACAGAGAACATTGTAGGTTAATACTTCATCTGTAGAATTACAAATTTTTAAATATTCAGTATCTGAAACTGATTCATCCTCCATCAGTGAAACGTCACATCTGTATTGGCCTTCCTTCCCAGAATGCACCTGTATTTCTCCACTCATTACTCATACGTTCATGTAAATGAAGGGGTCAAAGGTCAGCTCTTCATCAAAGTCAAGGTAACGCTTCTTGATTCGTTGAATCTTTGTGCGTTTTTCATATTAATGACTCTTTGGTCTGGAAACTTTACATTGGACCAGATTAGACATAAAAATGGGATTTAACAGTATTTTATAATCAACCAAGATCAGATTCTCTTGAAGTGTTGGTTTTACAAACGTGACTCTAACTCATACATTTCATGTAAGAGATAAATCACCTGATGAAAACATTCCACTTGTTTATTTATTTGTGATTCCAGTCAAAGACAGTTTATTCTCTGTCTAAAGATCAGACACTTGACATTTAAATCCTGTTCATTTACATAGAGTTAAATATAAAGTCAGGCGTGCAGGTGCATCCTGGGAAAGAACAGAGGGAGGAGCAGAGAGGAGACGCTTCACTGATGAAGGATGAAAATACAGTTTCAGTTACTGTTCATTTGAACTGATTTGGATTCAAATAATATGAAACACTTTTCTTTAGTGTTTTTATTGTTAGTGTGATTCTGAAATGTGAGATACTTTGAGAATAATCTATTAATTTATCTTTTATTGGATTATTGACATTTTAGGAAATGAGATTCAGTCCATTTATTCACTTTATCAAAACGAAACTCAAACATTTTTGATCACAGAGATTTTATTGGATTGAAAATGTAGCGATTGCAAAGCTGATGCAACATCTAAATGAAACTGTTCCAACATTTGTTCCAAACATGCAGACACATGTTGTGTATCATGTAAACCTTGTACAGAGCACAGAGCACAGACGGTGCAGAAGCAGGTTTCAGATGGTCATTGTGCTCCTCTACTGTTGCTCAGTGGGACACGCTGACTTGTTGATGTTTTTCTCGGAAGTCTGGGAGCCCACAGACACTTGACATGTGTAAACCTGATCCGTGTTCCAGTCTGACGTCTGGATGGACAGATAGCTGCTGATTTGGAAAGTCTGGTCTGGTTGCTGAACAGCGGTGCTGGTAGAGATCCCAGTGCTCAGCGGACTCCCAGCAGCCAACCAGGTCACATGTGCAAAAGCCACAGACTGACTGGACAGACAGACCAGAGTGGCTTTGTTGGACTGGAGCTCAGCAGTGGACGGAGGGAAGACTGTCAGGACAGGAGGAGGGACGCTGGAGCCTGAAAATACACCCACCACACCAACATACATCATACATGGACAACAATGACATGTACGGAAAACAGAAAGGAACCAGGAGTCAAACATCAACAGGTTAATGGTTGTGTTTATTTATTTTTCTTCACTAGTATTTGTTTAACAGCTGAGATTCTTGAGATTTATTGAACAGCAATTTTCTTCATGATTATTTCATTTATTTGTACATTTACATGCCTCATATATTTATTTTAATTGCACAAACTATATTTAATTATTTACTCATATTACTCCTTTTCTGCAACTCTTAAAAGAAAAGAATAATTCTTTTTATTCTTCTATCATAAGAAAAAACACACAGATAAACATTTTAACAATTTGATTATATTTTCATATCTCCAAAAAAAGGATTAATACAAACATAACAATTTCTTTTGATCAGTAACACTATTGTCTTTAAGTTTTGGTGAGTAAAGCTAAGAAAATGGTTTCAATTCCCTCATACATACTGTCATGAGTTTAGAATAATTTGAAAAAGAATAATTTGCAATACATTTTTGTTGAATAACGTATATTAACCTTATAATAAAACTTGAAGATGGTTTTCAGGTGTTAAAAAACTTTTAAATTGTAAAAATGACTAAACATGACTTCAACAATGTCGATGATCTGAAATAAATATTGCACAAAGAATCTAATTAATCAATGAATATGAAAGAATAAATGGCCTGAATGATAAAATTACATTTGAAAAACATCTCCTCATGTCATTCCAAATAAATATTTAAGCAATTGTACAACCTTATCAATATTATATTAATCTTTAATGCCAAATTAATCTAATTGAATAAAAAATGTGATCAATTAATGAGTATGAAATTATAAAAAGTATAGCACATTATAACTTTACTTTTGGAAAATGCTACATTGATTGAAAACTCAACATAGACACAATTGTACAAACTTATTATTACCATAGTAATAAATACATGAATAATGCAGATATTTTCTGTTCCAATCCTTCAGAGATAGAAAATCAATCTAATTTCTTGATGATTTTAAAGGTACTTACTTGTCACAGTCAGCTTGGTGCCTGGTCCGAATACCACAGTGATTCAGTTTGTGTACACGCTCGTACAAAAACCTCCTGAAACTGAAACATCCTTTAAACACAAACTTTCACTGAAAACATCTCATTTCTGTGTTTCCTGTGTGTTTATGATCCAGAACACTGATGGACCTGAGGACTGACTGTGAATATTTCACAGTTTGCTTTCATTTAACTCTTATGTTTAATGACCATTGAATTCATTGTGATTGTAGTGACACTGCTCTGCATATGTTCATCATTCACAAAGTCCAGGAAAATTTAATTAAATTCTGACTCTTAATTTCATTTTCAATGTTTGAAGTATCTTTCCTTAATTTACAGCAGGTTAGTTGGTTGCTTTTTTCTTTTAATTCCTCCAAACTGTACTGACTCTGTCACTGAGGTTTTTGTCATGGTGTGATTCACTGTGATACGTCTTCATCAGCAGAATCATCCCATGTCTGACAGAAATACTGAGCAGAGTCTCCTACCTCTGCACGACTAATGATTAACTGGTAATCAATATCTGATGTAGATTTAGTGTTAAATCGATCAGAGGAGAATCCTGTTCCATAGTCGGTGTTACTGTCAGTATGATAAAAGTCCATAACAAACTGAGGAGCTCCACCAGGAACCTGTTTATACCATCTGACATATTGGCTATCATCTCTCTGAATGTTACATTCGAGAACAACCTCTTTTCCTGCAGAAACTGTGAGGACAGCAGGCGTCTGAGTCAGCACTATCACTGCATCAACATCTGTCAACAAACAGAAAAATCCATGAATGAAGGGTTCATATTTGATCATATGTGTGTATAACAGAAGCAGGAGAATATCTTACATGTTAGAGCAGTGATGAGAGTGCAGAGGGTCACCAGCATGTTGTCAGTGTGTGGAGTAAACGTCCTTTACTGTCCAGATGAGATGTGAACAAAGATGTGACAAGAACAGAGACTGAAGCTTATAAAGAGACTGAGGAGAAATGAGGAGGAGGAGGAGGAGGAGGAGGAGGAGGAGGAGTTACAACTTCCAGTTGCAATTTATTTGACTTATATCACATTTTATAAAACATATCTAAAGTTTCATCCTTTTAACTTGAGTCATTTATAATGAAGTCATCTGCTGGTTATTCATTTAATTGTTTTCATTTTTCTTTTGTGAAATTTTGTTAGTTTCTGCACACCAGTGTAATGTGTTATTTATGGTAACATTAACATTGTTAAATAATTTGTACTGTATTAGTACTGAATGTGCACCAAGTCATTTGGACAATCATTTCTTATAAATGTTTTATTTTCTTCTGCTCATTCAACACATGACAGTGGTTTGTGTGTCCTTGTACTTGTTTTTTGCTTTAGGCTTTTAGTCAGTAAAACTCAAGTAGTGGTTGTAGTGGTTGTTCTTGATGTTGTATGTTGTATACCTTGGAACATAGAGAAAGTAAAAAAAAAAAAAGAGATGTATTTGGTGAAAAATCTTTTTCACAGTTTAAAATACAGTAATATTTTATTTTGATCAGATTCATCCCATGCTAAACAGTAATAAACTGATTTCCTTCACATTGTTGATGTTAAAACAGTAATCTGATTTTCACTTATGATTAGATGTGAATTTGGAGGACGTAAACTCAGATCTTACAGAGCTACAGCTGTGATGAACAACCCATCACCATAAAACTATGTTTGCTTCATGAGTATTATAAAACATGTCGTTGAGCCTCATAGTATAATTGCCAAAGTCATATATTTGGTCAGACTGTGATATCTGCATGACTTTATTCTCCGAACACAGCTGCTTCATTTTGCATCATTGGCTATGCCCTGAAAAAATAGGACTTAGGCAGTTATGCTTTGAGGCTAACAATATGTGTTTCTTTATCTTAGTTTATTTATTTATTTTGCACAAAAGAATAAAATCCAGTCAGTCTCTACCCCCCCTCCTTATTTCAGATATGGTTTGGTCCAGATGTTGGAGCTTCTACCTGATGCTGAGTGTCAGACAGTGAGAGAAGACACAGACTGGAGGATGAGTCTGGGTTAAGAAAAGTCAGACTTCTAAAAAAGAAAAGAGAGAAAGAAGAAACAGAACAAAGCAGAGGAAGGACGACAGTATGTGACACAGTTTTTAACCAGGAGGGTTTTATTCATGAGTGGTGGAAACTGAACTGGGCCAAGTCCACATCAAATAAACTGTCTGACTCCCAGAGTATTAGTGAACTTACTTTATTCCAACACAAAATGATGTAATTCTGTGTTATTTTATCCAATATTTGATCAGTGCAGACAGACTGTTTGTACAGATGTAAAATAAAACTTTTTTTTTTTTTTTTTTGCATCTTTTGACCTGGTGTCAGTCCAAACAGGTCCAACTGTCCCACACTCCTGACACTGAACCAGCCCCACTCATACCTGAAGGAGGAGGTCAGTTCATTTATGTCAACAATATCTCTAATGGCAGGAGGAAATGTACTATTCTACACACTATTTATAACAATAAATTATCATTATATTCCCCATAATAATCCATAGATTTAAAAAAAAATAACCTACATGACTCATTGGACACTGGACAGTTTTAGTCATGATGTTACTTTGAACACTATTACAAATATATTATCAAGGGTATTATTGAATTCTACAGGTCCAGGACCATGTGTGGGTGACGCTGTTATGCTGTGGAGAAATGTGGAAGTGGAAAAAACATCAAAGGACAATGACACTAGGAACAACAGACAATGAAGAAGAAGTGTATGAGAAAAGAAAAAAAGACAAAGTGAAATTTACTTCCATCCAAAAAGTTAAGGTGTATTTTATTTGTGTTTGTGCATCAAAGTAAGAGCAATTCTAAACTGTTACCATTAAAAAATATTATTTAAATGGGAAAGAAGGGCTTACACTTTTATTATCAATCATGTAAAAAATGGTAAAATCCACTTAAAGAAAAAATTCTGTTACATTTTCAGGGTTTGTGGCATTAAAGTGATGCAGCCCAACATGAAAATTTTCATGAGTCCCCAAATCCCTAGAGGCCCCCGTGGACATCACTTTAAAACCAACACATGACCTTGTTCATATTCAAAAGCCTATAAAAAAAACTAAACAAGATTGTTTTTGTATATTTTCTTATGTACTGCACTGTCAGAAACCCCCTGTTAAACTATAATCTGTGTACAAGTTAAAACACTTTATCACTTGTTCTAAGAAACACATGATTTATTCTGCAAGTGTAGTTTCAACACAACACATTATAGGTTTAAATGTATTTTTTTTAAGGTAGATTTTATTCTATTTACTTCATACACTGTGTGAATATGTAGATATTGAACAGCATGGGTGGACTGTCTGATCAAACACATGAACACATACATGGTCTGTAGTTTAGACTTTAATGACATATTCATTGTTGAAACATTTATGCCACACAATGCAAATACAACATCACAATGAATATCACAACATTTATTTACATCTAGAGTTGGATTAATTTTTGGCTGTGGTCTTGTTTTGATGATGAAGAGTCGGACCACTGTGTAAAATCTCTTCAATTGCATCCCAATGATTGACAGTGGGGTTTCAGGTCTGGACTCTGTGGTAGTGGATCCATGAGTTAAAGTGATGTCTTATGGTCTCTGAAAAATTCTTTAACAACTGGAGCCTGATGAATCCTCTGAATACACAAATAATACACTATTCTGTAAAACATATATAAACTAAAGTAAATACAACTGACTAATGCAGCATAAAAGACTGACTTTTGTTTCAGGTCAACATTATGAAATGCTTGAATGCTTCTTCAGCCTGGTTCATAAGAAATTACATTAAAACTGATCACATATAAAATTATTTACATACTGACCTTAAGAGCAGTGATGATTTTATAACAAACTGAACTTGTTAAAAAAAACAAACAGAAATTTAAAAAAGCAGCAAAGCCAAAGGATTTAGTATGAAAAAGCAGAATATCATTTCTGAATCAGAACTGTACTGAATATTGTAACTCCTCCTCCTCCTCCTCCTCCTCCTCCTCCTCCTCCTCCTCCTCCTCCTCCTCCTCCTCCTCCTACTCCTCCTCATTTCTCCTCAGTCTCTTTATAAGCTTCAGTCTCTGTTCTTGTCACATCTCTGTTCACGTCTCATCTGGACAGTAAAGGACGTTTACTCCACACACTGACAACATGCTGGTGACCCTCTGCACTCTCATCACTGCTCTAACATGTAAGATATTCTCCTGCTTCTGTTATACACACATATGATCAAATATGAACCCTTCATTCATGGATTTTTCTGTTTGTTGACAGATGTTGATGCAGCAAAAGTGTTGACTCAGACGCCTGCTGTCCTCACAGTTTCTGCAGGACAAGAGGTTGTTCTCAAATGTAACGTTCAGAGAGATGAGAACAAATATGTCTACTGGTATAAACAGGTTCCTGGTGGAGCTCCTCAATATGTTCTGAGATTTTATCATAGTCACAGTTCATCAGACTTTGGAACAGGATTCTCCTCTGATCGATTTAACTCTAAATCTACATCAAACATTGATTATCAGTTAATCATTAAACGTGCAGAGGTAGGAGACTCTGCTCAGTATTTCTGTAAGACATGGGATGATTCTGCTAATGAACATGTATCACAGTGAATCACACCATGACAAAAACCTCAGTGACAGAGTCAGTACAGTTTGGAGGAATTACAACAAAAAGTAATCAGCTAATCTGTTGTAAAATAATTAAAGGTACTTTAAGCATTAAAAGTGAAAATAATAATTGTCAATTTCATGAACTTTCCTGGACTTTGTGAATGATGAACATATGCAGAGCAGTGTCACTACAATCACAATGAATTCAATGGTCATTAAACATAAGAGTTAAATGAAAGCAAACTGTGAAATATTCACAGTCAGTCCTCAGGTCCATCAGTGTTCTGGATCATAAACACACAGGAAACACAGAAATGAGATGTTTTCAGTGAAAGTTTGTGTTTAAAGGATGTTTCAGTTTCAGGAGGTTTTTGTACGAGCGCGTACACAAACTGAATCACTGTGGTATTCGGACCAGGCACCAAGCTGACTGTGACAAGTAAGTACCTTTAAAATCATCAAGAAATTAGATTGATTTTCTATCTCTGAAGGACTGGAACAGAAAATATCTGCATTATTCATGTATTTATTACTATGGTAATAATAAGTTTGTACAATTGTGTCTATGTTGAGTTTTCAATCAATGTAGCATTTTCCAAAAGAAAAGTTATAATGTGCTATACTTTTTATAATTTCATACTCATTAATTGATCACATTTTTTATTCTATTAGATTAATTTGGCATTAAAGATTAATATAATATTGATAAGGTTGTACAATTGCTTAAATATTTATTTGGAATGACATGAGGAGATGTTTTTCAAATGTAATTTTATCATTCAGGCCATTTATTCTTTCATTTTCATTGATTAATTAGATTCTTTGTGCAATATTTATTTCAGATCATCGACATTGTTGAAGTCATGTTTAGTCATTTTTACAATTTAAAAGTTTTTTAACACCTGAAAACCATCTTCAAGTTTTATTATAAGGTTAATATACGTTATTCAACAAAAACGTAATTGCAAATTATTCTTTTTCAAATTATTCTAAACTCATGACAGTATGTTTGAGGGAATTGAAACCATCTTCTTAGCTTTAGTCACCAAAACTTAAAGACAATAGTGTTACTGATATAAAGAAATTATTATGTTTGTATTAATCCTTTTTATTGGGGATATGAAAATAGAATCAAATTGTTAAAATGTTTATCTGTGTGTTTTTTCTTATGATAGAAGAATGAAAAGAATTATTCTTTTCTTTTAAGAGTTGCAGAAAAGGAGTAATATGAGTAAATAATTAAATATAGTTTGTGCAATTAAAATAAATATATGAGGCATGTAAATGTAAAAATAAATGAAATAATCATGAAGAAAATTGCTGTTCAATAAATCTCAAGAATCTCAGCTGTTAAACAAATACTAGTGAAGAAAAATAAATAAACACAACCATTAACCTGTTGATGTTTGACTCCTGGTTCCTTTCTGTTTTCTGTACATGTCATTGTTGTCCATGTATGATGTATGTTGGTGTGGTGGGTGTATTTTCAGGCTCCAGCGTCCCTCCTCCTGTCCTGACAGTCTTCCCTCCGTCCGCTGCTGAGCTCCAGTCCAACAAAGCCACTCTGGTCTGTCTGTCCAGTCAGTCTGTGGCTTTTGCACATGTGACCTGGTTGGCTGCTGGGAGTCCGCTGAGCACTGGGATCTCTACCAGCACCGCTGTTCAGCAACCAGACCAGACTTTCCAAATCAGCAGCTACCTGTCCATCCAGACGTCAGACTGGAACACGGATCAGGTTTACACATGTCAAGTGTCTGTGGGCTCCCAGACTTCCGAGAAAAACATCAACAAGTCAGTGTGTCCCACTGAGCAACAGTAGAGGAGCACAATGACCATCTGAAACCTGCTTCTGCACCGTCTGTGCTCTGTGCTCTGTACAAGCTTTACATGATACACAACATGTGTCTGCATGTTTGGAACAAATGTTGGAACAGTTTCATTTAGATGTTGTATCAGCTTTGCAATCGCTACATTTTCAATCCAATAAAATCTCTGTGATCAAAAATGTTTGAGTTTCTTTTTGATAAAGTGAATAAATGGACTCCATCTCATTTCCTAAAATGTAAATAATCCAATAAAAGATGAATTAATAGATTATTCTCAAAGTATCTCACATTTCAGAATCACACTAACAATAAAAACACGAAAGAAAAGTGTTTCATTTTATTTGAATCCAAATCAGTTTAAATGAACAGTAACTGAAACTGTATTTTCATCCTTCATCAGTGAAGCGTCTCCTCTCTGCTCCTCCCTCTGTTCTTTCCCAGGATGCACCTGCACGCCTGACTTTATATTTAACTCTATGTAAATGAACTGGATTTAAATGTCAAGTGTCTGATCTTTAGACAGAGAATAAACTGTCTTTGACTGGAATCACAAATAAATAAACAAGTGGAATGTTTTCATCAGGTGATTTATCTCTTACATGAAATGTATGAGTTAGAGTCACGTTTGTAAAACCAACACTTCAAGAGAATCTGATCTTGGTTGATTATAAAATACTGTTAAATCCCATTTTCATGTCTAATCTGTTCCAATGTAAAGTTTCCAGACCAAAGAGTCATGAATATGACAAATGCACAAAGATTCAACAAATCAAGCAGCAATACCTTGACTTTGATGAAGAGCTGACCTTTGACCCCTTCATTTACATGAACTTATGAGTAATGAGTGGAGACATATAGGTGCATTCTGGGAAGGAAGGCCAGTACAGATGTGATGCTTCACTGAGGGAGGATGAAACATCAGTTTCCGTCACTAATTATTTCTGTTCAAAATGTTTTTATCACATTTTGAGTTCTCCAGAAAAGCATAATACAGTCACTGTTTTTTTTTTTTTTTTTAAATACCCAAACCCATGAACTTTCAAACCTGTTGCACCAAAAAAAAAGATGATAATTGGCAATAATAATAAATAAAAAATAAGGAACACAGATATTAGTCACAGACTTGTATTAATAATTAGACTACTGTGGAATAAGTGAGGGATCTACCATGTTTATGTGATTCAGAACAGGTTACCAGATACAGAAAAACTTATTGGCACATCCTCTTATAGAATATCTAATGTTTTCTATGTTACATGATAGAAAAGAAACCAAAATTTAAATGTTGAAGGTTGTTTATCTTTCCATTTCAGTAGTATTAGTCTACAAGCTAGAAGAGTGGTGAAGGCAATTAGATTTTTAGATTTTTGGTCAAAATGAAATGAATGTGATGTAATGTCAAATATTGCAATTGTTTCCTCAGGTTCAATATGAGACCCTGTTACATCAGAAAGAAATTTCAATCCGTTACTGATAATTTAAACATTTCTAAATGTTATGTTATTGTAAATGTTATTTGTGTCATGACCGGCTGTATATAATAGTGTTATTTTCATGGGAACAAACAAATACAAAACAAGTTTAATCAAAGCAGTTTTATTGAATGCATCATTTAATATAAAGAATAGAATCTATCTCCATCTGTTCCAACATTTGTTCCAAACATGCAGACACATGTTGTGTATCATGTAAAGCTTGTACAGAGCACAGAGCACAGACGGTGCAGAAGCAGGTTTCAGATGGTCATTGTGCTCCTCTACTGTTGCTCAGTGGGACACGCTGACTTGTTGATGTTTTTCTCGGAAGTCTGGGAGCCCACAGACACTTGACATGTGTAAACCCGATCCGTGTTCCAGTCTGACGTCTGGATGGACAGGTAGCTGCTGATTTGGAAAGTCTGGTCTGGTTGCTGAACAGCGGTGCTGGTAGAGATCCCAGTGCTCAGCGGCCTCCCAGCAGCCAACCAGGTCACATGTGCAACAGACACAGACTGACTGGACAGACAGACCAGAGTGGCTTTGTTGGACTGGAGCTCAGCAGCGGACGGAGGGAAGACTGTCAGGACAGGAGGAGGGACGCTGGAGCCTGAAAATACACCCACCACACCAACATACATCATACATGAACAACAATGACATGTACGGAAAACAGAAAGGAACCAGGAGTCAAACATCAACAGGTTGATGGTTGTGTTTATTTATTTTCTCTCACTGGTATTTATTGAACAGCTGAGATTCTTCATGATTATTTTATTTATTTTTACATTTACCTGCCTCATATTTATTTTAATTGTACAAACCACATTTAATTATTTACTGGTTTGACTGTTATTCTGCACAAATAAACAGAATTTTTTTCATAATTTTGATGTTTCTATCCTAACACAAAAAGACACAAGTAAACATTTCAATGTGCACAAATTAATCTTATATTTCTATTTTTATGTTCCCAATTGAACAGATAAATATAAATATAATCATTTTTTTTCATTTCACTATCAGTATTCTTTTTAGGTTAAAGTGGCTAAAAACTAAAAGGATGTTTTCAATCACCTGATACATAATGTCATGAATTTAAAACAATACTGATCAGAAATGAGTTTTGGTAGAATAATGTAAATTAACCTTATAATGAAACTTGCCAGATGGTCTCAGCTGTTTAAAAAAGTTGATTTGCAAAAATGAATAACCATGAATTTGAAAATGTCTTAAATGCCAAATAAATGTTACAGATTAAAAATAAATCAATCAATTGATAAGTCAAATTGTAAATGGTTTAAGTTACAACATTAGTTTTGGAAAATCTTACATTTATTGAGAGCTCAACATAGAAGACAATGTAAAAACTTATCATTACCATAGTATTACATACATTAATAATGCAGATATTTTCTGTTCCAATCCTTCAGAGATAGAAAATCAGTTGGATTTCTATATGATTTTAAAGGTACTTACTTGTCACAGTCAGCTTGGTGCCTGGTCCGAATACCACAGTGATTCAGTTTGTGTACACGCTCGTACAAAAACCTCCTGAAACTGAAACATCCTTTAAACACAAACTTTCACTGAAAACATCTCATTTCTGTGTTTCCTGTGTGTTTATGATCCAGAACACTGATGGACCTGAGGACTGACTGTGAATATTTCACAGTTTGCTTTCATTTAACTCTTATGTTTAATGACCATTGAATTCATTGTGATTGTAGTGACACTGTTCTGCATATGTTCATCATTCACAAAGTCCAGGAAAGTTCATGAAATTGACAATTATTATTTTCACTTTTAATGCTTAAAGTACCTTTAATTATTTTACAACAGATTAGCTGATTACTTTTGTTGTAATTCCTCCAAACTGTACTGACTCTGTCACTGAGGTTTTTGTCATGGTGTGATTCACTGTGATACATGTTCATTAGCAGAATCATCCCATGTCTTACAGAAATACTGAGCAGAGTCTCCTACCTCTGCACGTTTAATGATTAACTGATAATCAATGTTTGATGTAGATTTAGAGTTAAATCGATCAGAGGAGAATCCTGTTCCATATCTGGGTGAACTGTGACTATGATAAAACTTCAGAACATATTGAGGAGCTAAAAAAGGAACCTGTTTATACCAGCTGACATATTGGCCATCATCTCTCTGAACGTTACATTTGAGAACAACCTCTTGTCCTGCAGAAACTGTGAGGACAGCAGGCGTCTGAGTCAACACTATCACTGCATCAACATCTGTCAACAAACAGAAAAATCCATGAATGAAGGGTTCATATTTGATCATATGTGTGTATAACAGAAGCAGGAGAATATCTTACATGTTAGAGCAGTGATGAGAGTGCAGAGGGTCATCAGCATGTTGTCAGTGTGTGGAGTAAACGTCCTTTACTGTCCAGATGAGACGTGAACAGAGATGTGACAAGAACAGAGACTGAAGCTTATAAAGAGATTGAGGAGAAATGAGGAGGAGGAGGAGGAGGAGGAGGAGGAGCAGGAGGAGTTACAACTTCCAGTTACAATTTATTTGACTTATATTGCATTTCATTGAACATAACTAAAGTTTCATCCTTTTAACTTCAGTCATTTATATTGAAGTAATCTGTTGGTTATTCATTTAATTGTTTTCATTTTTCTTTTTTGGAAATTTTGTTAGTTTCTGCACACCAGTGTAATGTGTTTTTTTCAGGTAACATTAACATTGTTAAGTAATTTGTACTGTATTAGTACTGAATGTGCACCAACTCATTTTAACAATCATTTCTTATAAATGTCTTATTTTCTTCTGCTCATTCAACACATGACAGTGCTTTGTGTGTCCTTGTACTTGTCTTTTACTTTCGGCTTTAGTCAGTAAAATTGAAGTAGTGGTTGTAGATAGTATGTTGCTTGATGTTGTATGTTGTATACCTTGGAACATTGATGAAGTTAAAAAAAAAAAAAAAAAAAAAAAAAAGGAAAAAAGCAGAGGGATTTGGTGAAAAGGTTTTTGTCACAGTTGAAAACACTAATATTTTATTTTGATCAGATTCATCCCGCACTAAACAGTAATAAACTGATTTCCTTCACATTGTTGATGTTAAAACAGTAATCTGATTTTCACTTGTGATTAGATGTGTATTTAGAGGATGTAAACTCAGATCTTACAGAGCTACAGCTGTGATGAACAACCCATCACCATAACACTATGTTTGCTTCTGTCATGTGTTGTCATTTGTGTTGATTTAGTTTAGGGTTTTTGTTTCGTCTTTTCCTGTTTTCTTTTGGTGATGGTGGTCATTTTCCTGTTTTTGTCTGCACTCTGTCTGTCTGGTCATTGTCTTCCCTAATTCCCTCATTTCATGCACCTGGTGTTCCTCCTGTGATTACCCACACCTGAATGTGATTCCTCCTTCCCCTGCATATTCTACTCTCTCCCTTTGTCTGTTGTCAGTGTGTTGTGTCCATGAGAAGAACTCCTTTTGTTAAGTATTTTGAATCTTGATCCATGGGTTTTGTGTATCAGGTTTTCAGTTTAGTATAGAGCATGTTGTGCTTCTCCTTTTGTGCATTAGGTTTTTTTAG
Organism: Sphaeramia orbicularis; assembly: GCF_902148855.1. Classification (NCBI taxonomy): domain Eukaryota; kingdom Metazoa; phylum Chordata; class Actinopteri; order Kurtiformes; family Apogonidae; genus Sphaeramia; species Sphaeramia orbicularis. Next base: position 26,974,752 of record NC_043964.1, on the reverse strand, counting down.
TTTATTAATGAGCATGTTGTGCTTCCTCCCTTTGTTCTTTCGTTTTTTGCCTTTTGTTTATTTGTTAAAATAAATCCTTTTAACCACTGACCCTTGAGAGTCTTGTGCATTTGGGTCCTCGCCGAGTGTCGTGCCATAAAAGCTTCATGAGGTATTATAAAACATGTTATTGAGCTTCAGAGTATAATTGCCAAAGTCATATATTTGGTCAGACTGTGATATCTGTGTAACTTTATTCTCCTACCACAGCTGCTTCACTTTGCATCACTGGCTATGCCCTGAAAAAATAGGACTTAGGCAGTTATACTATTAAGCAAATGATATGTGTTTCTTTATCTTAGTTTATTTATTTATTCGGCACAAAAGAATAAAATCCAGTCAGTCTCTACCCCCCCTCTTATTTCAGATATGGTTTGGTCCAGATGTTGGAGCTTCTACCTGATGCTGAGTGTCAGACAGTGAGAGAAGACACAGACTGGAGGATGAGTCTGGGTTAAGAAAAGTCAGACTTCCAAAAAAGAAAAGAGAAAAAAAGAGACAGAACAAAGCAGAGCAAGGACAACAGTATGTGACACAGTTTTTAACCAGGAGGGTTTTGTTCATGAGTGGTGGAAACTGAACTGGGCCAAGTCCACATCAAATAAACTATCTGACTCCCAGAGTATTAGTGAACTTACTTTATTCCAACATAAAATGATGTGATTCTGTTTTATTTTATCCAATAATTGATCAGTGCAGACAGACCGTTTGTACAGATGTAAAATAAATCACTTTTTTTTTTCTTGTTTTTTTTTTTTTTGCATCTTTTGACCTGGTGTCAGTCCAAACAGGTCCAACTGTCCCACACTCCTGAAGAAGGAGGTCAGTTCATTTATGTCAAGATCTCTAATGGCAGGAGGAAATGTACTATTCTACACACTATTTATAACAATAAATTATCATTATATTCCCCATAATGATCCATAGATTAAACCAAAATAACCTACATGACTCATTGGACACTGAACAGTTTTAGTCGTGATGTTATTTTGAACACTATTACAAATACAGACCTGATCAAAATCTTAAGACCAGTTGAAAAATAGCTAGAATTTACCTTTTGCATATTTGGATCTTAATGAGGTTTAAAGTAGAGCTACAATATACAAAAGCAAGACAGGGGAGTGAGACAAAAAGCACTTTGAAAAAGTAATTTATTGAAAACAACAAGTAAACTGAAATAGGCTGTTTATCAACTGATCAAAAGTTTATGCCCGCAGGCTATAAAAGCCAAAATCTGCTCAAAATTCTCATTTTCTGTCGGGCATTCACACGGTCATGCCCTCCTGATGGCTAAAGCTAAGAAGCTTTCTCTTCTTGAACGTGGTCGGATCGTTGAGCTGCATAAGCAAGGCCTCTCGCAGCGTGCCATTTCTGCTGAGGTTGGACGCAGTAAGACAGTCATTCTAAATTTTTTGACAGATCCTGAGCATTATGGAACAAAAAAGTCAAGTGGTAGACCCAAAAAAATTACACCTGCGCTGAGCCGGAGGATCCGATTGACTGTCCGTCAAGACACAGGGCGGTCCTCGACCCAAATTAAGGCCCTTACTGGTGCCGACTGCAGCGCAATAACCATCAGATGGCATCTGCGGGAAAAGGGTTTCAAAAACAAAAAACGAATTCAAAGACCTCGTCTCCTACAACGCCACAAAACTGCCCGTTTAGACTTTGCCAGGGAGCATCAAACATGGGACATTGAAAGGTGGAAAAAAGTTTTATTCTCTGATGAGAAAAAATTTCACCTTGACGGTCCAGATGGCTTCCAACGTTACTGGCATGACAAGGAGATCCCACCTGAGATGTTTTCTACCCGGCACAGTGGAGGGGGTCCATCATGATCTGGGGTGCTTTTTCATTCAGTGGAACACTGGAGCTTCAGGTGGTGTAGGGTCGTCAAACGGCGGCTGGTTACGTGCAGATGTTGCAGCGGGCATCCCTCATGACTGAGGGCCCTCGTCTGTGTGGTAACAGCTGGGTTTAAAACAGGACAGCGCTGCAGTTCACAATGCTTGCTTGACGAAGGACTTCTTCAGGGAGAATAACATCACTCTTTTGGACCATCCCGCATGTTCCCCTGATTTAAATCCCATAGAGAACATTTGGGGATGGATGGCAAGGGAAGTTTATAAAAATGGCCATCAGTAACAGACAGTTCATGCCTTTTGTGAAGCCATCTTCACCACTTGGAGCAATGTTCCCACCAGCCTCCTGGAAACACTCGCATCAAGCATGCCCAAACCAATTTATGAAGTCATTAACAAGAACGGTGGAGCTACTCATTACTGAGTCCTACTGAGAACATTTTTTGTTCTGGTTTGGAGAGTTTTTTGTAATTTTTTGAGCGATGGTCTTAAACTTTTGATCAGCTGATAAACAGCCTATTTCAGTTTGCTTGTTGTTTTCAATAAATTACTTTTTCAAAGTGCTTTTTGTCTCACTCCCCCTTCTTGCTTTTGTATATTGTAGCTCTACTTAAAACTTCATTAAGATCCAAATGTGCAAAAGGTAAATTCTAGCGATTTTTCAACTGGTCTTAAGATTTTGATCAGGTCTGTATATTATCAAGGGTATAATTGGATTCTACTGATCCAGGACCATGTGTGGGTGACACTGTTATGCTGTGGAGAAGTGTGGAAGTGGAAAAAAATTAAAGGACAACAACACTAGGAACAGCAGATGATGAAGAAGAAGCATATGAGAGAAGAGAAAAAGACAAAGTGAAATTTACTTCCATCCAAAAAGTAAATGTATATTTTATTTGTGTTTGTGCATCAAAGTAATAACAATTCTAAACTGTTACCATTAAAAAATATTATTTAAATGTAAAAGACAGGCTTACACTTTTATTATCAGTCTTGTATAAAATGGTAAAATCAATTGAAAACAAAAATTCTGTTATATTTTTAGGGTTTGTGGCATTAAAGTGATGCAGCTCAACATGGTAATTTTCATGAGTCTCCAAATCCCTAGAGGCCCCTGTGGACATCAGTACCAGTGTCCAGGTTTCAGTCCATGGTGGCTGTGTGTCCTTTCTCCATGGTCAGGGTGGTCTCCATCCTGTGGTCAGTGTGTGTGGAGTAAACGTCCAGATGAGACGTGAAAGGACACATTGAACCTGGACTGAACTGAACCACTGGAGGAAGGTTTTCTTATATCAGTCAACTACGACAGGTGGGTTTATGGGATATGTGTGAGGGACGATACATTTCTATGTACAGTAGTAACCTGAGGGTCAGTGTGATAAAGTCAGAACATCAGTGAAAGTTTTCAGAAGTTTTGCAGCTTCATCTTTTTTCACCGAGTAAAGTTTTTTAATATGAATCATAAACTATCTCTACACACTGGTTTGATTTAATTTTAAACTAACACAGATGACATCATTAGTATTATAAACCTATAGCAAAAGTAAAAAAATTAATTTGTTCATATTATTCAGATTTACGGCAGTGTAAGAAACCCCTGTCAAACTGCAGTTGTACAAGTTAACACACTTGATCACCTTCTCTAAGTAAGACATTATTTTTTCTGCTAGAGTGGTTTCAACACAATGCAGAGGAACAGATGTATGGTTTTTTTTAGTGTATTTCATTCTATAAACATCATACACTGTGGAAATATGTAGATATTTACCAGCATAGGTGCACTGCCTGGTCAAAAACAAGCCACACACACATAGATTTCACAACATATTCATTGTGGCATCGATTTTGACACACAATGACACACATTAACCACCAATGTGCTGAAAAAAAAAAAAAAAGGTATAATCATTTTTAATCAATGAAGGACATTATAATGTAAATACACAACAAACATATTGTTCTTTTTCCAGATATCTTCTCAACATGTGCCTTAGCTGTAGAACTGTCTTCGATAAAAGCCAACCTGACTGAAGACAGAGACCGATTCAATGCCAGACTCATCAACATGACTCAGGAGCTAGAGAGGCTGAGGACGGGTGAGTCCATGCACCACAGCACACAAAGTAACCCTCAAAATAGCTCACATTAAGGCCCTGTTTACACCACAATGCTCTCGGGTGAAAATGACAAAATGTTTCATCAGATGTGCCTTTCGTTTAGACGGCAACTGCGTTTTTTGGGGTTGAAAACGCAAAAAAAATCAAACCACCTTCTAGAGTGGAAATCTTAAAAATACTCCACTCTCTCATTGGGGGAAACCCAATGAGTCACAGCTGCACCACGTACATCACCCCAACACAATCCAACTTTATTTGTAAAGCACTTTAAAACAACCACAGTGGACCAAAGTGCTGTACAGAAGAATAATTTAAAACCAAAATAGAAGGATAAAATACAGAATAGATTTAAAGACATAGAAACTGTACAAAAAAAGAAAAAAGTGCTATACAGAAGAATAAATAAAACACAAATAAAAGAATAAAATACAAGAACAGATTAAAAAGCCATACAATTAAAAAAAAACAAAAATAAATAAAAATGTAAATAAGAACAATAAACCCCTATCAAATAAAAACAATAGAATAAAGATAGTACCTTCAAACATCTCACATGGTTTCAAAAGCCAAGGAGAAAAGATGGGTTTGAAGAAGGGATTTAAAAACAGACAGAGGAGGCCTGTCTGATATGGAGAGGCAGATGGTTCCATAGTTTAGGAGCTGCTGCTCAAACGCACGGTCACCCCTGAAATGGTGCCTAGTTTTTGGTACACTCAGGAGCAATTGGTCAGCTGACCTGAGAGAGCGGGGGGGTGGGGGTAATAAAGCTGCAGCAGCTCAGAGAGGTAGGGCAGGGCAAGGCCATTTAGGGATTTAAAAGTAAATAAAAGAATTTTAAATCCTAAGATCCTAAAATGTATGGGCAGCCAGTGGAGTGAGGCTAAAATGGGGGAAATGTGCTGGTGTTTACGTGTGCCGGTTAAAAGACGTGCAGCAGCATTTTGCACAATCTGAAGACAGCGATGGAGGAATCACAATGGGCAACATTTACTGAATAAAAGACAAAAACACAAATGTTCATTAAATACATTATACTCACCATAACTACTGCTTTTTCAGTCTGGCTGAACCAAATCTATTTCTTTTCCACCTCTGTTACTCACTGTGGGCTGAAAACAGATATTAAATCTAAACCAATATATTTTAGCTTAGGCAAGTTGCTTTGACTGTCCAAATCTATATAGCAAATAATTTAACACATCTTAATAGAACTAAAACAATAATGTAGGCAAGTGATTCTGAATCATCCTAATGGAAATGTTACTACTAACACTCAACTTTTCATGAGCTCAAAAAGGAGAAAAGGAGACTAAACACATGAAGGAAACACCTCCTCCTTCAACATCAACACATTGGAAATACGTGGTTTCAACTGGTCAGAAGGGTCAAAACTGTGAAAGGGGTTCAATTTGTCAGACAGATGGAGTGGAGGAAATACTCCTGTGTTTAACGCAGAGATTTAGTTCCTCAGATCCACATTTAATAAGGTACGTTTTACAATAACCAAAAATATATAATCATTTTTAATCAATGAAGGGCATTATAATGTAAATACACAACAAATATATTGTTCTTTTTCCGGATATCTTCTCAACATGTGCCTTCACTAACCTGACTGAAGACAGAGACCGATTCAATGCCAGACTCATCAACATAACTCAGGAGCTAGAGAGGCTGAGGACGGCAACGCTCTCGGGTGAAAACGACAAAATATTTTATCAGATGCGCCATTTGTTTAGATGGCAACTGTGTTTTTTGGGGTTGAAAACACAAAAAAATGAAACCACCTTCTAGAGTGAAAATCTTAAAAACGCTCCACTCTCTCGTCACCGTCTAAAGCAGTGTTTTTCAGCCTTGGGGTTGCCTGAAATTTCTAGTATTTAATTTAAAAAAAAAAAAAAAACTTTACAAATAAAAAATATATGGCGAGTTGAGAGAGACATTCACAATATAAAAAGACATGACAAATTGTGGGTCTAAAACTGAAGCACTACGGTACTGTTTATCTGTCAAATGTTCCTTGTGGTTGCTTTCTGATGCTGCAGCTCTTTCATAATTCATAGTTGGGGTCTTGATTGAAGGGAACAGCTCAGAATCCAGGAGATGTTGACTCAACAACAAATCCATCCAATCCAAATTTTAGCCATTGGCTAAAAATGCCCATGGCTATATGTGAGGCAGAGAGCAGTCTGGGATGGATTTGTTGTTGTCAACTTGTGGGGCAGGTAGCGAAGTCTGTGGTTCTTCTGAGTCAGAAGAACTCAAAAGGAAATTGTTGTTTCCTTGTCTGGACAGAATGATCTCTGAACTTGAGAACTGTTTTTCTGGTGTGAATCAGGACTTGCTTAATGGAATTCAGGCATGCAGTCCAACCTCAGACCACTTCTTGTCTGAGCCTCATTTGTCAGCACTGGCAGTGCATTACCATATTGACCTTAAATCAGAGGAAGTGATGGTTGCCAAAAACTTTCTGGAGCGCAAAAGTGAGGCTGGTGACATTCAGGACATGTTGACAGTGTACAATCTCCTGGATTCTGAGCTGTTCCCTTCACTGACAGCTGTTCTTCAGGTTGCCTTGACAGTAGCAGTTAGCAGCTGTAGCAGTGAGAGGTCTTTTAGTGCCATGCGTTGGCTCCATACCTGGCTGAGGAGGACCATGGGTCAAAGCAGACTCCAGCATCTGAATGGCATGTCAGTTGAGAAAGAGATGCTTGAGAAAGTTGAACACCAGATCGCTTTTCTATCCTTTTCTTTCACAAATGTGGGAATGATGGTCCGACATTGCGTAAAAATGTACAAAACTGTGAAATTTCTCTTGCCTGGCCAGCCAGCACTCTGGGTGTTCAGCACCCCCAAAACCTCTGATTCTAGAATCGCCCCTGCCAGATAATCACACATTTTCAAGTTATTTAATTCAAACACAGAGAAGATTTGACACATTGTGGGTCCACCAATGGTTCAGTCTGTCGGGGATGTAATGATGTTCTTTCCAATCTCCAGGTCCATCTAATGTGGTGTTCTCGGCTTCACTGGTCACCACTTCTGACTTGACATACCAAGGACCGTTTACCACTTACGTTACACTGATCTTTAAGAGAGTGGTAACTAATGTTGGCAACAGATACAACTCTGACACAGGTATGACACCCCCCCACCCCCCACCCCCCACCCCCCACCCCCGCTTATGTCTTCACACTTATGAGTAACGGAAAATTTAAGTTTGACAAAAATAGTGATTTGATTTATATCATGAGACATATCGATATCGTCTGACATGAAAAAAATTATTGTGATGTGATTTTTTTTCTCCATATTACCCAGCCCTATGTTATAATGCACCCATAGGCTGTAAAGCAGGGCTGTTCAACTATATTTTCCCATTACCATCACATTTTCAACATTTTTAACTGTTGGCCTGTTGTGTTAAATTTTAACATATCACACCATCACAGTCACAGTAACTGTTAGTTTTTAGTGGCGTTAAGTGTCACTAATAGCCATTTTTACTGTTCAGCACAGGGGTCTCCAACCTTTTATCCTCTGAGCTACTTTTTCATAGTGAAGCTGCCGGAGAGCTACTCAAATTTAGCAACATGTATTTACATAGCTCATTTTCATGCATACACATATTTGTATAATATAAAACTAAATTCCCTTTTCCTGTCAAAACATATTAATTAAAAACAGAACACCTTTGTGCACATAAATCCAGCATCACCCTATCACTTCTACAGACTCATCACACTGGACTGAAACCCAGAGGCACCTGTTCAGGTCCGACTGCAGCTGTCTGAGCACATGCACAGATAGCACACACACCAAACTGGGCATCAGTAATAGCGGATAAAGTCTCCGTCTTATGTATATGGTCCCGGTCAGAATAATGATTCCACCACCGCAGTCACAGACTCTTTAATTCTACCACCATCAGTGAGGAGCTGTTTGTGCTTGTCCAGGATGTGAACCACTTCAAATGATGCCTCGGTTTAAAGGAGTGATATTATGCATTTTCCAACATTTCCCTGTGGTCTACATAAACTCTGCTCTGCTTGGGTCTGAATTCTTCATTAATTCAACTCCACAGGTCCCCCTTCAACCCTTTTTCTGAGTAAGGACACCAGAAAGGTGGTTTGGAGCGTTGGCCCTTTAAATGCAACCACTTGTGTTCGTTAATACAGCCAACAACTGAACATCAACACAAAGTTTGGACATATTTTCAGTTTTTACTACCACCGCTGCTGCTGACAAACAGTTATGGTGTACTCGGAGAAATGTTCGTTGGAAATCTGGACCTTATATCCGCAAACGTCATGATGTAACTAGTTATAGACGTAACAAATTAAGAAGGAATTAAAACAGGTTGTAGAAATCCACTCGATTTTTGCCAAAATGAATATAAAGACAGCTTTGTAGCACCTGGAAGGTTCAAATTCAAACTGTTTGAACTATTAGGGTCCAAATACACAAATAAATGTGTTGTTATATTATTGACCCATGGCAAGATACTGGAAAGGGCCTGGTGAGCCACCAGCAGCTCGCAAGTGACGTGTTGGAGACACCTGGTTTAGCAGCTGTTAAACTATTTATTTACTTTCTGTGGGTAGAGGGGCTGTGGGCCGGTTCTGGCCCACGAGCCGCCTGTTGAATAGCCCTGCTGTAAAGTCATAGCCATAGTGATTTACATTTTACATGAATCACAACTCCTTATGCAAATGTTTAGAATCAATTATGAGCATACCTATATAATGAGCTGTAATGTGCATATATGTATAAGTCTTCAGACATATTTACAGTGTTTTACAAGTATCAGAGCACATTAACACAATATTTTAAACTCAAATATTTTTTACTTTATTCCTGTAGGTATGACTTTCTTCTTGCACCATGATTTTTTTTCTTCAAATATGTGGTGTTCCTCCCTCAGTGTGGTCCTAATCCTCCATTTTACATTCTGAGTTTGTTAATCCCCCTTCCCTCTCTTTCCTCCTGTCCACTGACCATCCTTTAATGACCCATCATGTTCTCATTACATGTGTAATATCAATGTCCAGTGGATACATTGTTGTCTGATGTTGTAATTGTCTGTATTGAATTTTAGATTTAGGTTTGAGTATTTTCTGTTGTTTGTCTGCAGGCATCTTCACAGCCCCCACAAAGGGTGTCTACTACTTCTCTTTCACTGGCTGCATGGGAAAATCAGGTAAATTGGATGCAACATTGGTGAAGAACAGCGAATTCCTCTTTGAGATCCACGACACATGGGGATCAACCGGCTGTGGCTCTAACAGCATGACGGTGCAGCTGGAGGAAGGCGACACTATCTTCATCCATCTCTGGCAAGGCTTCAGCATCTTCGACCAGAGCAGACTCAGCACCTTCACCTCTTCACCTCTTCGCCATGTAGACCCACATGTCTGCAGAGTCCACAAACACAAACCTGAAATTTTTTTTTAATGGATGTGTACAAGGTGTTTAATACATTTCATCAAGGGAGTAGGTTTGATTTTGACATTGGTGGGGACACAAAAGTGCTCCAAGGCAGCACTCCTGAAAGTTGATTTTTTTTTTTTGCATTTGCGATCATAATTTCACATCATGTAGAGCTGATCAAATGAGCAAACAATCATAGTCAGAAAAAAATTCTGTAATTAACATGTTTATAATGCATATCTGAATATCTAAAGACAATACAAGAATTTACTGCCTTCTGCAAAGTTATTCTCATGACTAACATATCCTTCATTATTTAACCTCACCTGTGAATTCACAGCCTTTCCTCCTCTACCTCCTCCTGCTTCGCCTAATCTACCTCCTCCTCTGCCTCATCCCTCCTCTCTACTGTCTGTCACCTGACATAAATATGTTGATGCATGACATATGAACAGATTATGAATACAATGATCATAGAGTTTGATGGTACAGTTGCTGCCTGAGCAAAAAAAGGCTTTTACTTTCAATTATTATTTTTATTGTTATTCCTCAAAAATATGGATAAAATCACATGAGCATCAAGAATCTGATGTTTTATTGTATTTTCCCCACAAATTTTCTTTGTGTTTTTTAAACAGTTGTCTTCCATACAAATATGTGAAAATAAGTAAAAAAAAAATAACTTTAAAAAAGTGTATCTGTTTGGCATTAAATAGTGTCTTTTATTCAGTATCTGTATTGTTGAGCCTCTACAGTTCTATGCCCTTGAACTTACACTTCGGCTCCTAAAGAAGTGTCTTATGTCCAGTTTTCTTTTCTTTGACATTCTTCAAATCCTAATTACCAAGTACACTCGCACGCAGGGCCAGTTCTAGCCATTTTGGCACCCTAGGCAAGATATGAATTTGTCGCCCCCCCTTAAAAAACACACACATGCACCCAAACACACACACACACACGGGGGGGGGGGGGCATGAATAGGAGATACATGAAGCATGAGAGGAGATGCATAAAGCAGCCAGCAGTAAACCACATAGAAGCATATATAAACCAGCCAACCATCAGTAAACCACATAGAAACATAAATGAATCAGACAGAAACATATATAAACCACACAGAAACATATAGAAACCAGCCAACTAGCAGTAAACCATATAGAAACATATGGACACCAGATAGAAACATATGTAAACTAGCCAACCAGCAGTAAACCAGATATAAACATGTGTAACCCAGTTCAGCAGTAAACCACACACTTTAGCAGATATCTCATATCTTAATCATCTACAGTTCCATTAATTGCCAGCTTTGCTTCATTTCAGTTCAGCTAGCTGTAGCTAATAACATCAAATGTTTTTTAACATTAAACTCAAATCAGCATGGGATGTGAAAAATTAGATAATTCTGGGGTGGTTTAAGACAAAACTCATAACACATAGGCTCTTGTGAAATGACTATACGATGTACTCGTTCCAACAGCTTGGTTAAGAAACAGTTAGTTACACTGAAAACTGTAAACATATACTTGAACCTGTTAACTATTTCTCAGTCTGGTAGACGATGGAAACCTGCTTTGTTTCTCATTACGTAATTAACTTAAAATTATCATTTATACTGAGGTACCGTACAAGTGTTACTAAAGAATATTAACCGTCTGGCTGCAAACTGCCTCGAAGGGGTATTATGGTGTTCCCGAGCCATCTACTCATGTCTTTTGATATTACTCTTATATGGAAAAGATATGAGCACAATGTTTGTTGTTGTAATTATAGTTTTTTTAATGCTTATTATTATTACTTACTTTTAATAATTATTATTATTGTAATAACTAATACAATATCTGATGTGCTATCTCCTACTTCTGTTTCTCTATTCTTGTTATCAGTTTCTTCTATTTTTTTCTTATTCGTTTGGTAATTATTCTGCAAATACAGTGTTGTGCTGCTGCTAGAACCTTATTTTCCTTAAAGGCCCTGCCCAAGCCCTGATCAATAAACTTCTATCTACACTGAACTAATGTAATCCAATCAATCAATCAAAAAAACAAAACAAAAAACAGGCTGAAAAAATATAGAGGTTTAACTTCATTGTTTACATAATGTATACATCTACTTTTTAACTGTTTATTTAGACTTGTACATATTCCTGGTGAATTTTACCAGTGTTTTCATGTATTTTAACCCTTAACACTAACTTGAATAGACTGCTAAAAGGGATGCGTGGGGATTTTTTATTGATCTATTCTGATATTTATATATTTTCTTCACAGTCCTTTACATTTAACAGGGGTTCATCACAGGGCTCAAGATCACCTATTGGATCAGTTTGACTGATGGTGAACATGAAGGAACCTGGAAATGGGTTGATGGATCTGCAGTCACTCTGTCGTAAGGACAAATGTTCACCACTTTGGTTAATCTCAACATAATTTCTTGGTATTTCTATGGTAAAATTCAAGTTCATTAATATGACACCTGCCTCACTTCTTACAAGAAATGAACCAAACTAGGAACATTTGTCCTGTTCTACCTGTCCTTGTCCAGATTCTGGGATGGAAAACAGCCTGACAATGGTAATGGCATTCCAGCTTATGGTGAAGAGGACTGTGCACACACCTTTTCATCAGGAGAGTGGAATGATTGGAATTGTAACCAAAACTTTCAATGGTCTGTGAGAAATAGTTGCACTTGTGTAATGACTTTTACACTGATGACTTTGAAAATACTGTGAAGTATATTAAGCTTCATAACATTTGCTGAAATCACAAAACTGAAATGCAAAATCTATTAATATAAAATAATGTTAAGGAATGAACATAAATATCACAGCTTAAAGAGGAAAGTCAAAAATCATCACAAACCTCCCAGGTTATGTGGATTTTAGCAGACTCACTCTTTGGAACATGCCATTAATGTATGCCTCGAACTAAAATGGCCATTGTAGATGAAGTTTTAATTCAAAGCTTGTGTCACTGATGAGAAAATCCTGTGACCAATGATAAACGAGGACTCGGTTCTTTCAAGACACTGCTTCTTCATAAAAATGCTTCACATCTTGCATCACACTGAGGGTGTCTTGAGTGTTTGTAGGGAGGTGTCAGCCAGTGAAATAGAGGAAGTAGCTGGAGATATAGCTGGTGATGTAGGAGAACCAGTAATGTAGATTATTTCCTCCATTGTAGCCTTTGCTTTTTAATAAAAATAAATAAAAATGCAAATGTTCTGCTTTTATTATGGTTTCAATGATAAACAAATTGATAAACTGTGTGAGTGTTCGTATATGTATTCATGCACATTCCATAGCAATATCCATTGTATATTGTTACTATATACAAATTTAATTCATGTTTTAGCTCAGGTCATGTTTGAAATATCAGCATTGCCTGTCCTTCTGTCATTTACCCAACAGATGGCAGTATTGAACAATGCTTAATGAGGCCTCTGGTAATGAACTCTTTGGTGAAGCAACGGGCTAGACAGAGTCTGTGATTCATTTGACCATCACCACATCTCACATGAAAAACCAGCATCAACACTACAGAACTACAGATAACAACGCTAATTCTAAAATACCATTTACAATCAATCTTTTCATTTCATAAGGAAAATTTCATATTTATATACATAAACTTAAGTTTAAAAATTACGTGAGTCCATAATTTGTTGACATTTTTTGCACCTGGTACACTCACAAAAAGCAATAAAATTTAAAAGTATGTACCAAAGATTCTTTAAATTCTTTAAATTGTAACGAACTGTAGAGTTCATTAAAATGCAGTATCAGTGTCACTGCAGATCTAAGAACAGGACATTTTAAGTTAAAGCTATTTTTAACCGTTGTTCAGCTAATTAGCCGCACGTGTCACTAGCATTAGTCTTTTTGCATATTATCAAATATATTGTCGACAATTTCACTCACTGAATGCAGTCAGCGGTTCAATCCGAAAAGGTGAGGTTTTTCTGTGTTCTATAAAATTATGACATATTTTCGTCAAATTTCGGAAAACTCTTCCTTCTCCCTCTTGCTCAAGTAGGTCTCGTGCACTTTCGTACAGACACACAGAAGGGGTGGAGCTTTCTGTCATAACTTTTGACCCTCACCTACAGGATTTATCTGGAATACTTTTTTTTTTTTTTTTGAATGAACAAGTAACTATATAAACAATAAAATGAACACTTTCATATTATGTTTCTGAATGGTGACTAAATATTTACACTCATGCATTGACAGTAACCAGAAATATTAGTTATACACAAAACACACAAACAGGACACACAAAGGGGTGTTGATTGGTGGAAATCAAAGCCATGCTGACTGGAGCTTCAGGGCCAGCGAATGGTGAAGCCTGACTGGTTTACAGGACCAGAGCACTGGTCCAGTCAGTCAGCTGGAGGCCAGAGATGGACGTCAGAGTGGACACCAATCACACAGGAGCACTCACACAGTGTATTTTCCATATTCATAAGCACAGCTAAAAAGTGCTTCTCCATCTCTAGGAACCTTCCATGGTCCTCACATCCTTCATAGACCGGACCAGAATAGTTATTTGAGATCCATTCCCTCATGAATAGATCAGTCAAATCAGATCAGATCAGGAAAGGACCAGTAACACACTTACTCACATGACAATAGGATTTAACAGAAAACTAAGAACAACAACAGGAGGAGAAGCAGCATTTATATGAAAAAGACTTCATATCCATTTATCAATATTATGCCACAGTTTGTTGTTTACACATGTGCATTACAATGTAAGATCACAGTGGATCCACAAAGACACAAAACATTCAGTAACAGGCAGAAAATTGATAAAATTGCACTTATTTTTCTTAAGCCATCTCATGTTGTTCATATTTTTTTCAGGTTATTCACATTTTTTGTGAAAGCACTGTTTGTAAATTTAAACATTTTCATGGAATTTTACTTTTTTACACTAAAACAGAGAAAAATTTGGAGGTGTCATTATTTATAGGTTATTATAATAGTATTTTCCTGGTCTGACCCACTTGAGATCATATTGATCTGAATGTGGAACCTGAACTAAAATGAGTTTGACATCACTGATTGAAAATATCTTCAGTGTAATTTTTACTTTTCACAAATTCATCCCATGGGTCTAGATTGAACCCTTTGGTGGGTCAGTTTTGACCTGGTATTACACCGGTTTTGGTGTAATACATGATGTTTTCCATAGAGCTGGAACCCTCCCCTGCTCAGACTCAAGCTACAGATCTTAGAGGTTCACACAGTTGTCCATCACAGTCCTTCAGCAGAGACAAGAGCAGAGCTGCCTCCAGAGTAAAGTGGAGAACACCTTACAAAATCCAGATCATCACCTTCACCCTAATCTGACAAACCAGACAAGCAGCTGCTGTGGACGACTAAAGTCATTACAATACAGGACTGAAGGTTATGGAAGATCCTTCATTTCCACTGCCATCAGAGTCTACAACAGCTCAGTCTGATTTCAAGCCTTAATTTTACTTTTATTTGGCTTTGTTTTAGGGGATAAATAAAGTTAATCTGTATCTTTAAAATGACTTCTATTAATAATAATAAAAATAATGGATTGGATTTATATAACGCCTTTCTAGACACCCAAAGTGCTTTACATTATTGACCCATTATTCATTCGCTCTCACATTCTCCCTCTGGTGCACAAACAACAACACAAACCTAAGGCACTGCAAAATGCACACATAGTGGCAGGGCTGCCAACTTTTCAGAAATCCTTGGAGAGAGATTTTATGGGCTCAAAATATCCCCCCGCGTAGATTGCAAATTTTGTGATTTCCCAGTGATTCTTCGCACACTTTCGCTTGTAAATGTGGCGTTCCTGTTTTAACTTCATAACTTCATTTCCTGTCATGCAGCATGGTACTGCGCTTCTGTGACTGTAAGGCAATTATATTCCAAAATGACTAATATCTCTGAAAATATTGATCCTATCAACTTGCCGAGATATTTAATGTGGAGATGGGACTATTCTTCAACTGTAGGTACCAAATTGGCCAGTTAAAAATGTCTACATTTGTCAGAATCGTGTTGACGCACACAAACAGACACTCTGAGCCCTTCCAGTATTATGATATAGATAATATAACATTGTTCACACTTCTTCTGTCAGTGGTCATACTGTAACATCTGATCAGTGTTTGTGTGGTTTGATGTGGGTTATAGACACGTGACATGTTGACAAATCCACCTTTGTATGAAAGAAGTTATAGCTGTGTGATGAACTGATCGTTAGTGTGCAACATAACTCAAAAAGTTATGGACAGATTTGGATGAAATTTTCAGGGTTTGTTGGAAATGTGATAAGGAAGAAATAATTAAATTTTGGTGGTGATCGGGGGTGGGGGGGCCCACGGGGGGGCCACTGATCGTTAGTGTGCAACATAACTCAAAAAGTTATGGACAGATTTGGATGAAATTTTCAGGGTTTGTTGGAAATGGGATAAGGAAGAAATGATTAAATTTTGGTGGTGATCGGGGGTGGGGGGGCCCACGGGGGGGCCCACTGATCAGCCTTGGCGGAGGTCTGCGCTCTCCGAGTGCTTCTAGTTATAGATCGTTCAGCAATGACAAGTCATCACTGAAAAGGGTCAAACTCAAATTAGAATATTTGGAAATCAGAAAATCCGCACTAAAAATTATCCAAAAAAATCATTATTTAGTATTTATGAAAACATTGGGGTTGATAAATGTTTCATAAACTAAACTGAAAATCAAACATCTCAATGGAGGAAATACGACCAAATACTTGAAAGTACTGTTCTGTACTGTGAAAGTAAGTTTTCAGACACCCTTAAAATTTTGCATGATCTAAAATATTATCATAAAATAGTTGCAGGAAAATCTTTTTTGTGTTTCTAAATGTGTGGCTGCACGCACGCACACACACACGCTGGTGTGTGTGGCACCAGTTTTTTTAATTTATTTTTTATTTAACCTTTATTTAACCGGGAAAAGGATCCCATTGAGATTAAGAACCTCTTTTTCAAGGGAGTCCTGGCCAAGAGACAGCATGAAACACAACACATAGTTACAACATACAATTACCCCATACAGTTACAACAAACAATAATTTACAGGACAATTCAACCTATGAAAAACACGTGCAAGTCATTGAGTTCTTCTCCAGCACTTTGAGTTTGGATTTAAAAGCATTCAGGGAGATCAATTCAGAGAGTTTCCAGTCTTTTAGCAACATATTCCATGTGGACGGAGCAGAGTACACAAATGCCCTTTTTCCCAGCTCTGTACGGGCAAATGGCACAAAGATGAACAAATGCTTGTTCGATCGCAGACAGTCAGAATTAACACTTCTTCTCGTAAAAGTTCACTAGCTCTGGCCCCATACGGTTCTCATTCATTCATTCATTCATTCATCTCTCAAAGCCACAGTGAGTAGATCAGTCCTCACTCAGTAAATTCATTTGTGCAAAATGTCCATGGGAAGAATCTGATGTCATTAAAGATATTGTCAAACTTGTGTTAAAAATCTTCTTTTTCAAATGTAAATAATATTTCAAAGTAAATACATGACAGAAATGAAGTGAAATGAAGCTACAACAATACATCCACCTTCTAACGAATCAGCCCTGTAGTGAGGAACTGGGCGAGCACACACTTTTAACGAACTAGCCCAGGAACAGGTAGCGCATTTCGCGTTGTGTTGGGGTTAACAAACTAACACAAGAACGCATTTTGCGTTGCATTAGTTGTTAATGAACAAAGAGCAAGCCCAGAAACAGGAGAGCGCAAAATGCGTTAAATGGACGTATCTTGCTTTGCGCTGGGCTTAACGATTTAACGAGTTAGTGCAGAAAGGAGCCCCTGTATGGCAGCTCAGAGCAGTGTCACAGGGACAAAGCCAGACCTGGAAGACCCCTGTCTAAGGTCTCCGATTTGGGAGCTTTTCAGATTCCCTGTCAGTTATGTCAATGGAGAGAGACAAGTCGACAAAACAAGAGCGGTGTGACGGCATTGTTTCACGAAGATCGGTTATCGGTTAAGTTTTTTTAAATGAAACGGGTCTCCTTCACTGTACTGAAAACAGATCAAAAAAGTATCGAACTCAAGACCCCTGTCCCAAACCAAAATGTTTCTGTACTGTCACACCCCTAATATGCACATTTAATATTTTATCTCGTAGCTTTTGAACACTGCGTACATTTTTCAGTATTTTCTGATATTTTTATACAGTCCTTTGTTACACTGATTGTTTTTGCTGCCAAACAAGTTTTCATTGCTCCCGTGACAGTGACAATAACAATCTATTCTATTCTAAAAAATCAACAGTAAAACTCTGACACATACTGTTCAGACATTCTGCATGCTGTAAATGATTTTGGTTTGGGTTCATGTCTTACAGATATAACGTGTCCTGCTGGATGGAGGCTGTTCAGCTGCAGCTGTTTCCTTTTTTCCAGTCAAGCTGGACCTGTGACAGGTTAAAATGCCTTGGCGCATTATTTTTTTGAAATGTTCTTCATAGGTCATTAATACATTTATTTGTTTTCAGTTATTATTATAGATTTATATGTGTTGTTACTGAACTGCACAGGTAGTGTATAATTACATTTATATTTAATTAATAAGGGAAAATATAGGTTTATATAATTTAATTTCACATTTAAAAAATAGTAATTAAAATCGTTACATATTTTGTTTAAAAATTAAATGCATTTAGAAAAGGTTTTATTTAAAACGAGTAAAATACAGTTTGTTTGATGTTTCATGCCTGATCGATTCGTGTTGTCTGGAAGGAAGTTGTTGTGCGCATGTGCACAGTGAAGGTGAGTGTTGTAATGGCGGCTGTTAAATAAACAGCGTACGAGTGAGAAAAACGCAGCGTGATCGTTGTTATTTCAACACCACATTCAACGCAGTCATCTCCCTCGAACGTCCGGGCGGAGAGCGCAACAGACCCTGGGAAACAGGAAGAGACGACTGCAAAACCAGAGGAGCGCATCTCATCACCGTTAGCAGTGAAAAAGAACAGGTCCATGTAAATTCATCACTTCACATTATCTTGCACCTGATAAACTCAATAACAGCCAGTAAATTAATCACTACACGAAGAGTAATGTCAAACACACTGGTGGTTTTGAGACCAAAACTGGGCTGTAAATGTGTATTTCTGCTGCAGATTTGGACACACTAACATGAGGATCTATGGGGACTGACTGGGATTTAGAGTCAGCCCCCAGTGGACATTCAAGGTACTGAAGTTTACTACAGCACAAGAGCATTCTGGGCTGCACACATCATTGGAGATGTTGGAAAAGCCACATCATTAGGACCTTTTTCACATGCACACTGTACACATGAAACCTTTCATTCCACCATGTAATTTTTATGGCATCAAACAAATATCTTAGTTTTTCTGGCAAAGACACTGTTAAGTTTAGTTATATTTTTATTAACAGCCTTAACAAGGACTGACACTTATTTCCTTTGACGAACAGGAGTTCATCAGAGGGTTCCACCAGGATTTTTGGATTGGCCTGAGTGATAATGAAGAGGAGGGAACCTGGAAATGGGTCGATGGATCTCCACTAACTGTGTCGTAAGGAAGAAATGCGCTTTATTTCAGTGCCTTATATATGGGTATTTCCATGGTATAACTTAGACCACCATCAATAATAATTCAGGGTTCCTACAACTTCAATTTAAGACTTTTCAAGACTACTTAGAATTTATTCCCATTTCACAGCCATACTGGCAAAAATTCATGACTCTTAGAATTTAGGAAAATGTTTTTATTGACTCCAACACCTTGATTCCCACCGTTCTGAGTTGAACTGATTTCTTGCACAAGGTGTAGTGAACTTCAAACACGTTCCCTTCCACTCGTGTCAACCAGGTGGAGAATGATCCTTTCTCCACCCAATGCATTATTATTCGTGCACTTCCTCATGTTTGCTTTTCGCTTGTGAGCTGTCCCTTAAAGTTCCCAAAGTCAGCAGACAAACGGCAGCACATGTGTTGGGCTGAATGTTCTGTGATCATTTCTGTAAAGTTAGTGATAATTGTTTCCTAATTTCAATATGAATTATCGGGTTAGAACGGATGGAACTGAGTAGACTAACATTACTGTCTTTGCAGCTTGGACATTTCCCAGACGGTGGACGGACGTTTTGGACTTGGACGTTTCAGCCTAGGACGTTTCAGCCTAGGACGTTTCAGCCTAGGACGTTTCGGCCTAGGACGTTCCGGACTAGGATGTTTCGGACTGCACTTTTTGCAGAGTAGGGCTTTTCGGACAAATCATATTTTCAAAAACAAACACCATAAATGTATGTATATAATTTTATTATTCACTCGATCACATATTAAAATTGTATACAATATACTCAGACCACGTATGAAGTGATCGACCTCGTACAAATAACATCTCAGAGGGATGGAACAATAAATTCCAATCCCTGGTTGGACATGCACACCCAACAGTTTGGAAACTAATTGAGTGTTTACAGGCAGAGTGTGCACGTGTCACTGGAGTCCTACTACAAGATGAACGTGGGGTTCAACCTAAGAAGAGAACAAAGAAGGCCTACCAGGAACTTCAATCAAGGCTGCAGCATCTCTGTGAGGATAGAGCTTCTGGCACTAAATCCATTCCAGAACTCCTTCGGGGTGTCAGTCACAACTTGAGAGGAGGAAGGCCCAATGTGTAAAATGCTCAATTTGTATAATTTTGAATTTGAGTGTATTGTATACATTTGTAATGTGTGATCATGTGTAAAATTCTTATGGACTCTTTCAAATAATGTGAGGTTATAGACTCGCAATGTAATTTGTATAATTTTGATACTTTAATTTGAGTATATTGTATACAGTATGTGATCAAGTATACATTTTTAATATGTGATCGAGTATACATTTTTAATATGTGATCAAGTATACATTTTTAATATGTGATCGAGTGAATATTAAAATTATATGCAAATAAACATAAATTTATGGTGTTTGTTTTTGAAAATATGATTTGTCCGAAAAGTCCTACTCTGCAAAAAGTGCAGTCTGAAACATCCTAGTCCGGAACGTCCTAGGCCAAAACGTCCAAGTCAGAAACGTCCTACATTCTTCCCAGACACATTCATACACAATACAGCCAACAAGTTTAAGGCAATATAACTGAAGCCCTACCATATCAAATCTAATACCTTTTAAAGATTTTTTGAAAGTATTAAATACAGACTTGTGAATTCAAGACTTTTAAGACTTTTAAGGACCCCGCAGGAACCCTGGTTATTGTTTAAACCTATTGTAAAAACTATGAAGGCTGATGTTGATGGGCTGATTTGTGTTGGAATAATTAAAACTTCTGCATTGGCATACGGTCAGATATGAAAACTGGTCAGGGATTCCTTTAATGCTTTATTTTCTCTTTAGGCAGATTATTTACAGGTGGAATAGTTCAGGTAATGACATGGATAGGATGATTCTGAATTCAGGTATGCATCCATCCAGTCTGTGCATATAAGTCTTTGTCTTTTCTTCAGGCCGCATGCTCCCAGTCAAACAAAGGGAAAAGAGGATGGTCTGGGCCTGATCCTTCCTCTTAAATGGTTGGGTGTGGCCTGATAGGTGAGGCGAGGTCCTGCCCCTCCCCAACCAGGAAGTGGAGTTTTTAACACCTATACTTTTGTGTCCCTGGCAGGTTCTAGTATCCTGGACAGCCTAACAACAACAATAATAACCCAGACTAGGGGGCTGAGAACTGTGTTCACACCTATTCATCAGGAGAATGGAATGATTTGAGGTGTGACAGAACCCTGCGCTGGATCTGTGAGAAATAGCTGCACTGTAGAATGAACTGATCAATAATTTTACAACTGCTTTTAAAAGATAGTCAGCTTTGCAACATGTGGTCGAAATAAAATGGGATATTTAACAATATGGCATAAAACGTGCAGGTATAATCTGGACTCAAATGCTTCATATGTGAAAAAAAAAATATGTGTGTGTGTAAAAGTTCCATCCATCATAAATATTATGCTTGTTGTCACTGTTGTGTTTTCATGGTTTAAGTCCGTGGTTATGTAAATAAAGTAAATAAGGTGCAGCATGCTCATGTTCCGACAAAAATGATTTCACCTCCATTAAATAAATCCAGCTTAATCATTGTGTGACTTGACTGTATGCCTTGGAGTAGAAAACTGTCTGTAGTTTTAATGTTCTGTAGCTGTTATCTTAGATTTAAAAAGGGAGGTGGACTCTGTTTGTGTGTTTGTGTGTGTCTCGGGCATCGCACAAAATCCAGAAAGAGCTGACTGCTGCAGTTTGGCGTAAGCTACTTCTGTATTTTTGGTCAAGGAAGAAAGTAGCAAAAATGGCAAGTTGATAGGACTCATATTTTGGGAGATATTAGTAATTTTGGAAGACAATAGCCTTACAACCACGTTGCTTTGCCCAGAATCATGTTCCTTGAACCCTGAACAATGGGGTAACATTACGCTTTGGTGGTGACTGCTGGACAAATGCGGTACAGCATGCACAAATACACAACAAATACCTATGCTGGGGGACCAGGATGTTGCCCCTCAGGGTTGGGATGTGGATTTTGAAACAAACCCCCCTTTTCGAATCCCACCCCCAATACTGACAATGATGAAGTCCAGGAGGTGGAAGATCTTTTCCCAAATGTCAGCTTTCTCCAGCATAAAAATGACCACATCTAGAACTCGTGGTTCCCATGGGTCAACGCGTTACTTTCACTCATCATTCCAACTGATTCTCAAATGGCCAGTGTGTAAGTACTGATTAAATGTAAACCAATATGATGTGTAATTTTCGAAATCAATTAATCCAATACGTCAGTCACCCAGGGTCTTATTATCAATTCAATGGTAACTTGTTTGGGTTGTAAAAGAAAAGTTGAAGATGGTCAGTGTACAGTGAGTAGAAGGAAAACCACATCCAACATGAGAAGCATGTTTTTTTTAAACTTGGTTTTCAGGATTTGCAGGAATATCAACAAGCATGAATGCACATTTCTACACTTCAGGCCAAAAAAAAAGACTCTCTGTGGGTTTAAATGACACTTTAAAAAACAAATAATTGCACTAGTTGTACCCAAACTGGACTTTAAAAGGGGGGCAGACCAGGAAAATAATAACATAATAACCAATAATTAATGACAACTCCAAACCTTTCTCTATGTTTTAGGGTGAAAAAAGTAAAATTACATAATGAGAATGTTTAAATCTACAAACTATCCTTTAAAAAAGTAAATAATATGACCAACCTGAAATTTCTTAAGAAAAAAAAAGTTCAAATTTAATAATATTATGTCTCAATTCATCAACACATGTATATTACAACTTATAGATCCCAGTAGATCTAAAAATACACAAAACATTTGGTAGCAGACAGAATATTGGTAACATTATACTGATTTCTCATTTCAGGTTGTTCATATTATGCCCCTTTTGGTGAAAGGATAGTTCGTAGATGGAAACATTTTCATGCAATTTTACTTTTTTTTTTTTTTACACTAGAACAAAGAGAACAAATTGGAGTTGTCACTATTTATAGGTTACTATGGTAGTATTTTACTGGTCTGACCCACTTCAGATTAAATTGGTCTATATGTGGAACCTGGACTAAACTGATTTTAACATCATTGACTGATAACATCTTCAGTGTAATTTTGCATTTCACAAATTTATCCCACGGGCTGGACTGGACCCTTTGGTGGGTCGGATTGGACCCTTTGGTGGGCCGGTTTTGGCCTGTGGGCCGCATGGAGTAGATCAGCTGTGATCTGTAAATTGTAATGCACATGTGTTAGTGATAAACTGAGGCAGAATATTGTTCAAATTGCACTTAATTTTCTTAAGAATTCTCAAGTTGTTTGTTTATTCTCATTTGTTGAAGGATACTTTGTGGATGTAAACATTTTCATAATGTATTGTACTTTTTTCACAGTTATTTGACTGGTCCAACCCATTTGAAATCATATTGGGCTGAATGTGGCCCCTGAATTAAAATGAGTTTGACATCCTTAGAACATTCTTTCCAATGCAAATAGACTAGTGTCAAATAAAGGTAGGTCTCTATGCCCGGTGTAACCTAAGGCAATACGTGGAAACAAGGATGCAAAATATCCACCATTCACCACAGTAATACAACTGTTATTCAGTACTGTCATACCTGACACACATACAGGTGCATCATCAGGGGATTAAACTGCGGAGACCTGAAAGAGTTTGGTCATTTACGTGGAACCCTGACGGCACCAACATGGAGATGGAGGAAATCTATGAGAATATTGACGAGGTCAGTTTCGAGAGCTCCAAACCTTCAGTGAATGAGAAAGGTGAGAGTATAGATCCTGGATTCATACACGTGTTTTCCAGACTGGTCTCAGTGTTACTGTGGTTTTATTCTCTGGTCTGTTTCCTCTCCTCAGCTCTTCAGGTCTCAAACAGGGGCTTACATGGAGCTGTTATCTTGCTGGGGTTGTTCTGTGGTTTTCTGATGGTTGGACTCATCAGCCTCGGAGTCCACTGTGAGTCTGGATCAAACTCTGCACAATAAACAGGAGCTTATTCACATCCAATCAAATCAACGTTTATTTATATGGCACTTTCTGTAACAAGGTTTTGAGCCAGCTATGTTAGACTCAGGCTTTGGGAAATGATGTAACTTTGGGCTCAGTGAAGTGCACCATATTATAAAAGATGGTTGTTTGAAATCCTTTGAGCAGTTAAGGGATCAATTTCAGCTTTACAATACAGATTTTTTCAGGTATCTTCAGCTGAGGAGCTTTTTGATAAAACATAAAGAGTGGAAGAAAGTCCTGAATCCCTCACCAGTTGAAGAACTGCTGGTAAAAATTCAACAACGGAACAGACTTCCAAAAGCAATTAGCAGGTTTTACCAAGCACTTTAAAATTTTACACTTAATAACACTTCTAACCTAAAATGTAGATGGGAATTGGAAATTAATACACTCATACCAGATGAGGTGTGGGCAGATACAGGGGTTGGACAAAATAATGGAAACACCTTCACCTCAAGATGATAATGCCCCAATCCATACAGCTAGAATTGTTAAAGAATGGCATGAGGAACACTCTAATGAAGTTGAGCATCTCGTATGGCCGGCACAGTCCCCAGACCTCAACATTACTGAGCATTTATGGTCAGTTTTAGAGATTCAAGTAAGACGTCGATTTCCACCGCCATCGTCTCTAAAAGAGTTGGAGGGTATTCTAACTGAAGAATGGCTTAAAATTCCTTTGGAAACAATTCACAAGTTGTATGAATCAATACCTCTGAGAATTGAGGCTGTAATTGTCGCAAAAGGTGGACCTACACCATATTAAATTATATTTTGTTGATTTTTTAAGGTGTTTCCATTATTTTGTCCAACCCCTGTATATGCTCTGAAGCCCATATGGTCACTAATTCTAGTTCATGGAGAGAGTTCAAATGGAAAGTTGTCACAAGATTTTTCAGGACACCGGAGTTAATTTCAAAAATGAACCCCCTGAATCCTAATATCTGTTGGCAAAATTGTGGGGCTCACTTAGGGAACCACACCCACATATTCTGGACATGTCCTCAGATCAGACCTTTCTGGGATGATATATTTGTCGCCGTGGACACAGTTTTCAACCAAACATTTTCTAAAGATTTAAAATTTGCTATTTTAGGTGTAATCCCAGAAAGTTTAGAGGGAAATAACTGAAAATGCCTCCTGCGAATTTTGCTGACAGCAGCCATTGAATGCATCATTATCAAGTGGTTGAAACCTGAACCTCTAATGTATAACATTAGGATTGAGAAAGTGAGGGAAATCTATCAGATGGAGCAAATTACATACAGTATGTACTTAGAATTCAGGGAGAGATATTTATAAAGAGATGGAGTCCCATGT
Organism: Sphaeramia orbicularis; assembly: GCF_902148855.1. Classification (NCBI taxonomy): domain Eukaryota; kingdom Metazoa; phylum Chordata; class Actinopteri; order Kurtiformes; family Apogonidae; genus Sphaeramia; species Sphaeramia orbicularis. The sequence goes on along the minus strand of NC_043964.1, from coordinate 26,949,402 downwards.
TTAAGCTTTGAATGCAATAAGCATTCAGAAGTGGTTGTATACATGCGTGTTATTTATGTGTGTATGTATATGTGTATGTACATATGTGTGTGTAGGTGTGTGTGTGTGTGTGTGTGTGTGGGTGTGTGTGTGTGTGTGTGTGTGTGTGTGTGTATATATATGCACAGTCACTGCTTTCCCGTAGTAGCACTGTTGCCCATCAAAACAGCAGTTTACGCTCTATATTATATATATATTTGATTTGATTAAATTATAAGATAAAAATGGGTTAGTCAAGTCCCATAAATATGCATAAAACAATAGGACACAATCCACAGTGATGAAAAAGAGCACAGATTCAAACCTAATAGTGTCTCAGTGCTAAGGGTTAAAGCCAGTCTAAACAGGTGTGTCTTTAACCTGGACTTGAACAGGGGCAGGTCGCTGAGGACTCACCCAGGGTCCATGGCTTTTTGGCGAATCAAAGAGCCAAATCCAAAGGAGGAATTTGTGAAATGCAAAAATTACACTGAAGATATGAACAGTCAAGGGTGTCAAACTCATTTTAGCTCAGGGCTTACATACAGATGAATTAGATTAGTAAAATAATTCACATTATAAGCTCCTGGACCTTAGTTTAGCATGGATTCATCTGGTATCCATCTGTAATCTATGATCATGACATTATCGATATGTTAGGTCAATGATGTCAAACTCATTTTATTTCAGGGGCCACATTCAGCCCAGCCACTTTGAACTGAGTACTGAGTGGTGCTAAGTATCAGAACACATTATACGCTTTTCGCATGTATGTTCACGCTGTTACCAGCCCCCTGTCCAACCTGAATCCATGCATCAAATACCACTTACTGAGGGTTAGCAGTTTGGGTTATGTGAAGCAGAGACCTTGATGTAAATTGACATGCAATTAAATGGCATTGAATAACACGCGAAACACTGAAGACGCATATGTATGGCACACCAAATGCCATAAGAGCTGGCATGACACGATTTCATGAGATCAGTCTCATAAAAGGAGTCAAATCTGTCAAATAAATAGAATGAAGGAAATACTCCTATATTCACCTCCGAGATTTAGTTCTTCAAATATTAACTTTAAAGTTCTTTTTACATGAACCTTCCAGTATCCAGGTGAGCATAGTATGCACACTTTGTACTTCATGTAATAAAAAGTCATTATTTTTCACAAATTGTTTTAAGTCAGAATTCTAAAGTTGTTCATTTTTGCATGATTTCTTAAATTCTGACCCATCCACTAAAATCAGCACAATGTAAACAATGTTACACCACTACACTAACACCCTTCTACCGAGTGAGGACAAAATGCACACTGACATATTTGACCTAACATAAAAAATAATAATGTATATTAACAAGGGATGTCCAATAATATCAGCCCACCGATATTATCGGCCCGATATTGGCATAAAAATGTAATATTGGTGAATATCGGTATCGTTTTTTTTGCCTATCATTAAAACCGATAAAATAATGCCTTGATTTCACCGGCATTTACCGATGCGTAAATGAAGTGTTTGTAGCTGAAAGAAATGTGCAGTTTTCAAAACTGTACAGTAGAGTTGCCACACTGTAACAGACTCATGGAGGGAGGGAGAGAAAATAAAGAAATATGGCATTTTTTCCACAACTTAACTCTTTCTTCGCCAGTGACTAGATTTTCCGTCACTCCGTGTTTTCACTGTTATACTGTAGTTGAAGCTGTTGCGGATCGTGTGAATTACTTTCCTTAGTCCAAAAACAAACAATTAAGCAGCTTTTTTGGAAAAATGACCGGGTTTAACATTTTCGCACTGGAGTCTCCGTATCCCATGGCAACGCATCCAGCGGCAGTCACTGAAAGAGGAAATGCAGACTGTGCAGGAACCGCGCGCAGTTTCAAAAGCCTTAAAGATGATTATGGAGACAGAGTCTGACAGTTCAATATGTGATGGAGTTACAGAAGAACCATTTAGAGACAGGAACGGAGACACAGAAGGTGAGGGAGACGGACACGGAACATGGGAAACACAGAGAGGCTCAGGTCCGACACGAATTGGGGGGGGAGGGCGACACGGAGACAATGACAGACAGGAGGAAGAGAAAACAGACATTTCTAGAGGACATTCAAGGAGAAGACAGACACACAGACATGGGACAAGACAAAGGACAGCTAGTGTTCATCTGTCAGAGTGAGTTCAGATTCAGACTGAGGACACAGAACAGATTCAGCTGTATAATGTCAGCAGGGACACAGGTAAGACACTGTTTAATTTGGCTTTAGTATGAAATAAATAAATACATAAATTCATACATAGATAAATAACTAGATGTCCATATAATTATTTACAGATCAAACACAGCAGGTACGCCAACAGGAGGACCTGGTGCAGCCAAGCAAAGGCCAGAAATCTACAGTATTTAGTGCATTTATTTCTTTTTTTCTTGAAAATGAGGAAAATTGAAGTGTTTATATCAAAAAACTAAACGACTATGTGGAAGACTTATAACTGATGTATGTAAATGTGATAAGTTTAGAAGGAACCTGGTGCTTTAGAAGATTTTTGGTCTAAAGTTTGGTGTAGATTCCTCTAATATTTTGTGGAATGATGGGATATCTTAGAGCTGTTTGTTATTATTATTGTTGTTATTATTATTTTACTTTGTGATTTAGAATACAGTGTTACTGTTGGTAAATGAGAAAGAGTCAAAAATGTAAATAGGAAATCAATTTTATCTTGAAAATCAATATCTTTGGAAAAAAATGCAGTTTTCTCAGTTTTTTGCTCAAAATTCAGTTTTTTCCTGAAAATGACCAATATTCAAATGTTCATATCTCACGAACAAATGAAGATAGAATAAAATCGTTTCTTGTGTTTAAAAGTTGAAGTTCTGTTCTTTCTTTTGGTGTATTCAGTGTTCACATACTCCTAACACAACATTTTCAGTCAGCCTCCAAAGATTAGTGAAAATGACCAAAAAGGCTGGCGCTGGCTCCCAACTCACTGGAAAATGCTCTGGTGGGGAAAGAGTTAAGTTGAAGTATGTATTCTTTGCATAGACAGTGTTTACATTTTAAAAGCCTTGTTGCATTTGAGAATGCATCCAATGGGGCATCACAATAAAATTAGGCATGATGTGTTAATTCCATGACAGGAGATATGTGATGTTACCTAAAATTAGTTTAATATCCCACAGATATCGGCAGCGATATCGGTAGATATCAGAATCGGAAATTAAGCATTGGACAATATCGGCATATCGGTTTTTGGCAAAAAAGCCAATATCGGACATCCCTAATATTAACCAATGTTGCTGTTAATCACTGACATATGCCAAGCTGCAAAAATAAAAAAAAGTAATCTAAATTTTATGTAATATAAAAAAACAGACTTTTTTGTATCAAAAAATATGGTTTGTTTATATCACAAACATGGTATTTGAAGGGTTAAAAAATCTGACAAACATTGGGTATTTGGTATTTTTGTTTACAGCTGAAGTTCATGAAATACAAAAACAAAAAAAAGTTAAAAAGAGCCTGTATGAAAACAAATGTGACATTACTACAGTGGTGCACATATTATGCACTTTCAGCGATTAGGAAGGACCTCTATGGGTGGGATACAGGAGAGTTAACCATTGATCTGCTGGAAAAGATGACTTTAGAACAGAGGTGGAAGTGAAAAATCCATTATTTTGTGAATATTTTCTACTAATTGAAGAAAATTAAAATGCACTAATGTAAATGTATTTTTATTTGTGACAAACGCTATTTTCCCTCTTCTTCAGCTGCAGGACTGTCTTCTGCTAAAGCCAATCTGACTAAAAGTCTCCAGATCAGTGACAACAAAATACTTTCTCTGATTAACCATCTTGGGGCCAGTTACATCCAAATATCGAACCTGACTGAAGGCCGAGCCCGACTCAACATCACACTCAATAATGTGAGACAGGAGCTGGAGAGGCTGAGGGCAGGTGAGTCCATCCCTGGGTGGCAAAAAATACACAAAGGTTTATGACCCCACCCCCCAAAGGGGAGGCAAGGGCTGTTGTTTTTGGTTCGGATTGTTTCTTTGTTTGTTTGATCACACTGTAGCAGCAAAACTTTTGGTTGAATTCAGACCAGACTGGGTTTATAGATTGCCAGTGACCCAGAACAGATGTCATTATATTTTGGGAAAATAGGTCAAAGTTAAAATTTTTTATTAATTTTTAGAATCTTTTTTTCCCCATTTACTTATAATGGCTGAATTAGTCTATGCTGTCTGTCTATACTGACATTAGCACATGCATAGACATGATGACATCAGCTGGATCGATGCCAAAAGAAGATACAATCCGTGTGAGGGGCGGGGTTTGTTGTGCCTGGAACCACTTGTTTCAAATATGAGTTTACTACGGCATTCAACAAAGAGGTAGACCGATATAGTGTTTTTTTCAGTGTCAGCCATCGGCCTTAATTTTTTTTTGAAAGCCAATATTTGATCACTAGTAAAAATTATATTTGATCAGGCACCTGTGTGGGCAGCACTTGAAGTTCAAAAAATGTTAAAAGACTACTATGTGTACGTGTATTAATAATTTTATTTATATTGCTGCATAAAGCTCTTAATTATCTGGTTGTTTCAATTGTACTTTACGGTCAATGTGCTTTAAAAAAATAAAATCTGCCTTAAATATCGGCCTCAAAAATCAGCTGTAGATATCAGCCACTGGCTGACCAAATTTTTAAAAATTGGCATCTGCCTTAGTAAAACCAAAATCAGTCGACCTCTAATTTAATGTGCTTCTTAAAATAGTGTCTATCACTAGAATGATCACTGAAGACAGATTTTAAACATTTCATTTACAGTGGTTCAAAAGGAATTTTTGCATCTTTTTTACATTTACAATTTTGAGGGATACAGCTATGACATTTCTGTATGTAGAAAAGTATGTGAAACAATTGTAAAAACGATTTAAAAAAGAAAAACAATTAAAATTTTCGGTGGTTTGCCATTATTAGCAATTTATTTTTTAGTATAAATTAATTTAATTTAATTTAATAAATAAATATTAAGTTATTCCATACATATTATTAAATTTTCATTTGGGATATAAGGATTGTATTGATGTATAACAAATTAAAATGTTCCAGAAAATGATACTAAAGCCTGTAAAAATATAAAGATCTGAAGGACTTGTTCTATAGTAGGTCATAAGGGGTTAATGGCAGTAAATATACACTTATACACTTATATATAATAAGTGCATGCATTAGGTAAACTGCAGTGAAATGCAGGTGACCTCCCAGCACTGGGTGGGTAGGTCGTATCTTTCCTCTGGATTAATTATGCTTCAAGAGTCAATTTTCTGTTCTTGTAATTTTCAGCAAAACTCAGTTTAACCCATAAAGACCCAAACATCCACTGCCAACCAAAACTATCTACTGATGTAAAATGTTTAATACCTGTTGATCCACTAATCCCATCAATACATGTAAATAACTGGTGTCAAATGCAGTTCTTCATCTTTTCATGGTCATCAGATATGACCATATTTGGACGTTCAGAGGCTCCGTAGTTACCATGGAAACACTGTCATCTTCTACAACACTGATTCACCAGTAAAGCCTATGGAGTTGGATCAATGACAGTGGATGGACACACTTGTATGTTTAGTTATTGATTTGATTTGCTGTAAAAGTCACTTTTTCTTCAGTTTTCATATTATTATTATTATTATTATTATTATTATTATTATAAATGAGATTACTCTGAGTTTCCATGGGAATCTAAATTAAGTATAGGAAAATATACGATTTACAGTAGAAAAAAATGCAAACAACATATGATAACATTATAATATTGTAATAAATGGTGATATAGTTCAATAGAGAGAAAAATTCATTTGTGAACTGCCACAAAATTAGCACTGGGTCTTTATTGGATTAATCCTTCTGCATGCTGTTAATAATTTTGGTGTGATTCTTTACCTTACAGAGAAACCATGTGGTAAAGGATGGAAGCGGTTCGGTGGCAGCTGTTACTTCCTTTCCAATGACATTGCGTCCTGGAAAACTGGAAGAAACTACTGCAGAAACAGTGGAGGAGATCTGGTGATTGTAAACAGTAAAGAAGAACAGGTACACTGTGTGAATACATAAAACTAAAAACATTCCTGTTTAGTTTTGTGTTGATGAATATTTCACCATTAGTTGAATCCTTTCAGTGACAGTCATGTCAGGAGTCAAAACAGATTCAGATGGAAACTCCTCATTTCTTTCTGATGCCTTGTGTCAAATGAAGTTCAGTCAGATGTAACCACTGTTGGCCAGAGTGTGATCCATGAGGTCACAAAGGTCAAAGGTCACAGGAACCTCATGTCATTCCATTCTTATGAACATGATAATGTCACAAACACCTTGAGATTTTTGTCCAGATTTTGTAAAAACACTCAAGAATGAAGTGATTAGGTTTTGGCTGCCAACACCGCTGATTATGTTTACATGCAGACGAGTATCCCAGTTATGAGACTGATCCTGGTTTGATTCATATTCTCAATATGGCAGGGGTGTCAAACAAATGGTCCACGGGTCAAAACTGGCCCACCACAGGGTCCAACCAGCCCTTCAGTGGAAGAATTACACCCAAGATATTAAAGGTCGAGGGTGATGAACTCATTTTAGCTCAGGGGCCACATTCAGACCAATGGGATCTCAAATGGGTTGAACTAGTAAAATACAACAAAATTAACCTATAAATAATGACAAATTCAAATTTTCTGATTGGTTTTAAGTGAAAAAAGTTAAATTACATCATGAACATGTTGACATTTAAAAAGCTATCCTCTAACAGTGAAATGTGAATAACCTGAATAAATATAAACAACCTAAAATGTCTTAAAAGAAGTGCAATTTGTAGCTGTTTGTAGAGCCACTGTGATCTGTAAGTTATGTTAATAATAAGCTGAGACACAATATTGTTGAAATTGCATTGCAAAATTGCGAATTGTGATGTGGGATGGACTGAATTTTCCTATTGGGTGATTAAGTGAAATTATTTTTAACCTTTTCTTCCTTTTACAATAAATAATAACATGCTTTTACAAATTAACTATATAATCCTTTTACATGAAACAGAAATTCATTGCGGGGTTCAAGCGAGGCTCATGGATTGGCTTGTCAGATCAAGAAAAGGAGGGAATCTGGAAATGGGTTGATGGATCTCCACTCACTCTGTCGTGAGGAAGAATGTTCTTTCATTTCAGACATATGATGTATTGGTATCTCTATGGAATAAGATAAATATAACATAAAATTGAATAAAATTCATTTCTGACATTTGTCACTACCATTTACCGTACTTACCAGGTTCTGGACTCCAGGGCAGCCTAACAACGGTGCCAATAAACCTGTATTGGGTCAACAGAACTGTGGTGAGATCTTTTCCAAAGGCACATGGAATGATGTGAGCTGCAACAACGAACTGCACTGGATCTGTGAAAAAGACAACTAAAGTGAATCTGGAGCTTTAAACCGATGACTGCACAACTGCTCTGACATATGCAAAATTAGGTTAGAATAAGATCAATGAAACTGGAATGGCAAATCTATAAATAAAACACAGGGTGTCCACTAAGAAAGTCTCTATAATTTAAAAAAATATATTATAAAAGTAATTGATTAGATATGTTAATCAGATTTGTTCTGTGTACTTAGTGGATATCACAGTTTAAATCACATTGTGGGATTGTGTGCAATCAAATCACTGGTCCATTTTTCTTCAGAGAGATCAGTTACTGCAAATATTTACTTTAACTTTTTAACTGAATATATGGTGCCACAACTGGAGGACCTTCAACCAACCAACAGAGCAAAAGAGGACATTTGGTCACCCTAGTTTATCTCATCTTCATCTCATCGTCCTCATCCTCTTTCCCTAAGTAGAGCGTGAAACCAGTGATAAATAAGGAAGTGGAAACAGTCCACTCACCCTTTTTCTGTTTGCTGTATTTTTGCAGTTTGCAATTCAAATAAAAAGGAAAAAAGGACCAACAAGTCTTACAATACCCCACATATTCCAATGCAAATCTAATAAAATATAAACATGAAATTCAACAGAAATGCAGTGACTGAAACATCAACACATGAACTTTGCACAAACATTTAAATCCTCTTTTCCAAATTCAAATTAAACGGGAAGATTTGCTGACGGCATAATGCAAATATGATGCAAAGAAACCCAAAAACAAAACACAAAATTCTGGTCAACAGCAACTGAAACAACAACACATGAACTGTGCATATACATCAGAGGTGTCAAACATGAGGCCCAGAGGCCAAATGCAGCCCGCCAAAGGTTCCAATCCAGCCTGTGGGATGAATTTATGAAATGCAAAAATTACACGTAAGATATTCATTAAAATGTTACTTCAGGTTCCACGTACAGATCAGTAAAATATGATCATAAATATCATAAATATTTGAAGTTAAACATTTTTAGCTACATTTACCCACTGAAATAACACTGACTAAAGAATTTATTCAATATTTTATTAATAGACTATTTTAATAATTAAGATATACTGATGACTGAAACATGAAATTGAAATAAATACATAAGTTTTAAACTATTGTAATTATGAGTTAAAGTTAGTTGTGTCTTGTATGTAATGTAAATGTTCTATATTGTGTGTGCACCTGCCCGGGGGCCACAGATGAAAGTAGCTTGTAGCTAATTCTGGTGCAAAGCACCTCTTCTCTTTGAGACTGATGTATTTGTACAGTGTCCCTGACAAATAAACAATAAACTAAACTAAACTGTTAACCAATTGTAATTTTTAATGAAGTAAGTGAAGTGCATGTCTGTGTGTGTTGGTGGCGGGGGGTGGGTGGGGGCCTGATGGAGCAGGTGTGTGGGTGTGGGTGTGTGTGTGTGTGTGTGAGGGGGGGAGCTGTGCAGGTGTGCCTGGGGCACTGCTGCCTCTCCAAGGGGTGTGATGTGGCCAGGGGTTTTCTCAGGGTGTGGTGGTAGGGTGCGGCCATGGTGGCGACTGGGGCCTGGGGCGGGGGTGCTGGTCGCCAGGTCTCTTGTGGCGGGGTGGTACTGCGCCAGTGATCGCTGCACTCCTAGTGCGTGTAAGACTGGGGAGGTATGGAGTGTGGTGGGTCCCCATGCCTGTTTGGGGGGCTCTGGGGCGGCTGGTCCTGGGTCCATGCCCCCTCGAACCACATAGGATGATTGAGTGTGTGAGTAGCTTCTGGGGTGGGGGGCAGTTTCTGGCTGCGGTCAGTGGGTGCTTGGAGTCTCTGGACCGCCCCGCCCCGCCCAGCTCCTTGGCAGCCCCTGCCTGGGGATGGGTACTGGGGAACAGGGGTGCCGAATGTCGACTGGCCCCGACTGGTTCGTCTTCTGGGAGGAAACTTCCTCCCAGTCATACTATCCCCCAACCCCTCGCCTCCCCACCCCCCTCACAAAAAGCACGTAGGGTCTTGGGGAGTGTGCATGTCCCGAGGGGGTACGGCGGGGGGGGGTCGCTAAAACGGCCCCCCTCTGTGGTACCCAGGGGCGGCTATCTCCTCAATTTGAATTACACCCACCCACAACACAACACACAGAAACACTGACACCACACATTCACTTTTGGGGGGCGGGCTGTGTGGCGCCTGGTGGGCGGGGCCGTTTGGGTGGGTGGTGCCGCCTGTGCGGCATCGCCCTCAGCAGTGCGCAGTTTCTGCTCCTAAGTTTGAACTGCTTGCATACACACCTCACACTTCACAGCCCTGATAGGTGGGGAGGCGAGGGGGGGGGGGGGGGTCTTCCCACATCCCTGTTACCTGGATGCCATCCGGGGCGGGGGGGGCTGGTCCATTGGCTTGGGACTCAGCTGGCTGCATTGCTGGGGGGGTGCTGCCCTCTGATGAATGACGTGTGTGTATGGGGATTGTGGTCAGGGGGGGTGGGGTGGGCTGGCTGTCCTCTTGCCTGCCACAGGATGTGCTGGGACCGGGAAAGATGTGTGTGTGTGGGCATGTGGGCATTGGGGGTGTGGCGGTTGCTGGTAGGGTGGTGCCATGTCAGGTCTAGCATGGAAATGCAGTTCAACAAAACTCATAATAAACACAGTGGAACATCAAGGGGAGCTTCATATACTTTATGATGTTTCCCTTGGCAAAGCAAATTTGTTCAGCACCAAAAGGCATCTACTGTTACGTTAGTACTATTATGTTGTACTGTTATCTACTGTTGACTCATTTAATTTACAGCAAAGCATCATATTCTGTAAAATCATCAGAGACCTATATTTAGTCAATGTTCTGTGACAACCACATATTTCTAAAACCCAGTCTTGATCCGTGTATTTCACACTAGGCCTTCAGTGACTTAATCCACCTTTTAATGTCAATACTATTCCATTAATACTATATTTAAAAAAAACACACAATCTAACAGGGAATTGCATCACAGACAGGTAACTGACATGAAAATGAATATCAATACTTAACCAAGAAAGCCAATGAGCCACAGCTGTACCATGTACATCATCGTAACACAATCGGCAATATTTACTGAATAAAAAGACAAAAACACAAATGTTCATTAAATACATTATACTCACCAAAACTACTGCTTTTTTTCAGTCTGGCTGAACCAAATCCATTTCTTCTCCACCTCTGTTAGTCACTGTGGGCTGAAAACAGATATTAAATCTAAACCAATATATTTTAGCTTGGGCAAGTTGCTTTGACTGTCCAAATCTATATAGCAAATAATTTAACACATCTTAATAGAACTAAAACAATAATGTAGGCAAGTGATTCTGAATCATCCTAATGGAAATGTTACTACTAACACTCAACTTTTCATGAGCTCAAAAAGGAGAAAAGGAGACTAAACATATGAAGGAAACACCTCCTCCTTCAACATCAACACATTGGAAATACGTGGTTTCAACTGATCAGAGGGGTCAAAATTGTGTAAGGGGTTCAATTTGTCAGACAGATGGAGTGGAGGAAATACTCCTGTGTTTAACGCAGAGATTTAGTTCCTCAGATCCGGATTTAATAAAGTATGTTTTACATTAAGTAAGTAAGTAAGTAAGTAAATTTTATTTGTAGAGCACTTTTCACAGATAGAGTCACAAAGTGCTTGATCAATTCAAATCAAATCAAATCAATTCAAATCAAAATCAAATCAAGTTTACAGAGACCCAACAGAGTCCTTCAGGAGCAAACACTTGTGATTGGTGACAGTGGCGAGGAAAAACTTCCCTTTAACGGGCAGAAACCTCGAGCAGACCCAGACTCCTGAAGGATGGCTGTCTGCCTTGACCAGTTGGGGTTAAAGAGAGAGAGTAAAGGAGGAGAAAAGAGAGAGCGATAGAGATATAGAGAGACTGGGGGAGAGGGGGGCGGGGGGGGGCACATGGAGTACTTTATGGTGAATACATAGAGTGTAGTCAGTCTGTGGTGGCCCTGGGTCAGGTGGGAGACTAAAAAGCCTTTTTGAACAGGAGGGTTTTGAGGTGTTTTTTAAAGCTCTCTACAGAGTCCATGGACCGTAGGTGTAGAGGCAGGTCATTCCATAGACGTGGTGCCACAGCTTTAAAAGACCTGTCACCACGTGTGCTAAAACAGGTGCGTGGAACCATCAGCAGGTGCTGTCCTGAAGACCTCAAGCTACGAGTCGAGCTGTAGGGCTGGATCAGGGAAGCAATGTATGCAGGGGCCTGGCCATGTAGAGCCCGGAAAGTTAGCACAAGAATTTTGAAATGAAGACAATATAGAACAGGGAGCCAGTGGAGAGATTTAAGAATGGGAGTGATGTGGGTTCTCCTGTTTGTGCGGGTCAAAAGCCTGGCAGCAGAGATCTGGACAAACTGTAGACGGGCCAGCTCCTTCTTGTTTAAGCATGTAAACAGGCTGTTGCAGTAGTCTAAGCAAGAAGACAAAAAAGCGTGAACGATCATCTGGAGCTCATTGATGGACACCATAGATCTGAGTTTGGAGATGTTGCGTAGTTGGAAGAAACAGTTTTTGACTAGGTGTTTGGAGTAGAATTCTAAAGACATGTCCTGGTCAAAGATGACACCCAGATTCCTCAGTTTGGTCTTTACCAAGGAACTCAGGTCTCCAAGGTGATGTTTGATCCCTGGGATTGCACTATCCGGGGCAATGATGAGGGTCTCTGTTTTGCTGGAGTTCAGCTGGAGGCTGTTATCATTTAGCCACTGCTTCAGCTCTGACAAGCAGTTGATTAAGGAACTTAGTTTGTGGGGCTCAGAGGAGTTAAAGGAGCAGTATATCTGGATGTCATCCGCGAATAGATGATAGGAGACATCACTATACTGTCGGATAATGTGGCCAAGTGGGAGGACATAGAGTAAGAATAGCACTGGTCCCAGGACAGAGCCTTGGGGCACACCACACAGTAGATCCGCTGAGTCAGATTGGAAGTTGTTTATTGACACAGTGAAGCTTCTGCCGGTCAGGTAAGAGGAGAACCAGTCTAGCACAGGACCTGACATCCCTACCAGGTCCTTCAGTCTCTCAATCATTATGTTATGGTCCACTGTGTCAAAGGCCGAGGAGAGATCTAGCAGGACCAAGACCGTGGATTTCCCGGAGTCAGCCACCATCAGGATGTCACTAGACACTTTTAATAGTGCGGTTTCTGTTGAGTGGCATTGTCTAAACCCAGATTGAAAAGTGTCATAGATCTGGTGTGTCTCCAGAAAAGCTGTAAGTTGTTTAGACACTGCCTTCTCAAGGATTTTGGCCAATAGGGGGAGCTTTGAAATGGGTCTGTAGCTTTTGAAGTCTGTGGGGTCCAGTGTGGTTTTCTTTAGTTTAGGTTCTATGATGGCCTGTTTGAAGGAGCTGGGAAACAAACCAGTTGAGATCGACAGGTTAAAAAGCTTTCTGACCCATGGTCCAATTGTGTCAAAGACACTGACAAGGAGCTTATGGGGGAGGATGTCTGCAGAGTTGGAGGAGGGTTTCATTTTGGATAAAAGTGCTGAGATGTCCTCCAGTGTCACAGGGTCGAAAGAGGACCAGGTTTGAAGAGGGGGATCAGCTCGGGTCAGACGGCCAGAGGGTGGTGGGATATTGTGTTTAATATCCCTGATCTTGTCTGTGAAGAAGTTTAGGAAGTCATTGCTGTCAGCTTTACAGAGCACAGGGGCAGCAGGGACAGCAGGGGACACAATGGACTGGATTGTGTCAAAGATTACTTTGGGGTTTTTCTTGTTTGTGGCTATAAGTTTGTGGAAGTAGCTGGATCTTGCCTCCTTAATCATTTTATTTAATGAGGTTATGAGATCTTTAAGATGTAACCTGTGTACTTCCAACTGGGTTGCTTTCCAAAGACGCTCAGTTTTACGACAAGTTCTCCTTAGGTTTAAAATGTTTTCATTTATCCAGGGACAAGACCACTTACGAGTGACATTGGTTTTCAAGGGAGCCACCTGGTCAAGAACAGAGCTGCAGTGTGTGGCAAAGCACTGGATAAACTCATCAACATCGGGACACTCATTAAGAAGACTAGGGTTAAACAGGGCACGGAAATCCTGGGCTGTGGACTCTGTAATAATCCTCCTCTTGGCTCTTCTAGGGGCAGGCTTGGGCTCAAGAGGCACACATAGGTCAAAAAACACACCACAATGATCACTCAAGTGGACATCCTCAACACACACATTTGTGACGTGTAAGCCCAATGAGAAAACCAGGTCCAGGGTATGTCCTTTCTTGTGGGTGGGGCCAGATACATGTTGTTTGAGGTTAAAAGTGTCAGTCATGGCTAATTGTTCCATTGCTGGGCTGGATGAATCGTTGTTGATGTGCAGATTGAAATCCCCAAGAATTAAAACCTTCTCCAGTTTTATTATTGATGTAAGGAAATCACTAAAATCGTTTAAGAAGGCACCAGCAGGGCCAGGGGGACGGTAGATTAAGAAACAGTAAAACACACTGGAGGAGCCAATCTTGATCATTTGTGACTCAAATGAGGGAAAGTCATCGGTGCTCATCCCTCTGCATGTGTATTTGTCTTGGTGCACTACAGCAAGGCCACCGCCCCGGCGACAGGGGCGGGGCTGACCAACAGCAGAGCAGCCAGGAGGGCACAGTTCATTTAAATGAATGAACTCCCCATCCCTCTGCCACGTCTCCGTCAGGAATAATGCGTCCAAGTTCCTGTTAGTAAAAAGCTCATTTAGGGAGGAGGATTTATTGGCAATGGAACGTGCATTTAGTAACCCAAACCGGCTAGGTGGTGGTGACGTCATGGTGTTCGTGTCTGCTGTGTGTAATGTTGTGTATCATGTAAACCTTGTACAGAGCACAGAGCACAGACGGTGCAGAAGCAGGTTTCAGATGGTCATTGTGCTCCTCTACTGTTGCTCAGTGGGACACGCTGACTTGTTGATGTTTTTCTCGGAAGTCTGGGAGCCCACAGACACTTGACATGTGTAAACCTGATCCGTGTTCCAGTCTGACGTCTGACGTCTGGATGGACAGGTAGCTGCTGATTTGGAAAGTCTGGTCTGGTTGCTGAACAGCAGTGCTGGTAGAGATCCCAGTGCTCAGCGGACTCCCAGCAGCCAACCAGGTCACATGTGCAAAAGCCACAGACTGACTGGACAGACAGACCAGAGTGGCTTTGTTGGACTGGAGCTCAGCAGCGGACGGAGGGAAGACTGTCAGGACAGGAGGAGGGATGCTGGAGCCTGAAAATACACCCACCACACCAACATACATCATACATGGACGACAATGACATGTACGGAAAACAGAAAGGAAGCAGGAGTCAAACATCTACAGGTTGATGGTTGTGTTTATTTTCTCTCACTGGTATTTATTGAGCAGCTGAGATTCTTCATGATTATTTCATTTATTTGTACATTTACATGTCTCATATATTTATTTTACTTGCACAAACCACATTTAATTTTTTTTATTTGACTGCTATTCTGCACAAATAAACTGAAAATGTAAAAAAAAAATGTGATTGTCATATTTCTGTCTTAACCCATAAAGACCCAAACAGCCACCAAAACCATCTACTGATCTGATAATTTATAATAAATACATGTTGATGCACTAATCCTATCAATCCATATAAATAATTGGTGTAAAATGCAGTTTGTCATCTCTTCATGGTCATCAGATATGACCCATTTGGACGTTCAGAGGCTTCGTAGTGAACTTGGAAACATTGTCATCTTCTACAACATTGATTCTCCAATAAATTCCATAGAGTTGGATCAATGACAGTGCATGGACACACTTGGTTAATAGTCAGTTAATAATATATTTAGCTGAAAAAGTTTTTTTTTTTTTTTTTTTTTTTTTTTTTTCTAGGGTTCTCTCTGTTTTTGATGTAATGATCCTCAACTTTCATTAGAGGTTTTTATGATCATCAACATGATCAGTGAATTATAAATAATAAAATATATGACTTTCACTGAAAAAAAAGCAAAATAAAGAGGATAATATTACAATTAATGGTGATAAATCACTTTTGAAAAGTTAAAATAGAAAGAAAAATACATCTGAGAACTGCCACAAAATACCACTAGGTCTTTATGGGTTTAGACAAAAACACATGCAAACATTTCAATTCACATAAATTAACCATTTGTTTCTATTTTTATATCTCCAGTTGAACAGATTAATGTAAATATAATCATTGCTTTATATCAGTACCAGTATTCTCCTTAGGTTAAAGTGACTAAAGAGTAAAAAAAAAAATGGTTTCAGTCACCTTAAACATCATGTCATGAATTTAAAGTATATGATAATGATTTGGAGTAAATTTTGGTAGAATAATGTAAATGAACGTTATAATAAAAATTATTTGACAGATGGTTTTAGATGTTAAAAAAAGTTGTTATAAATTGCAAAAATGAATTGATAATTTGAAAATGTCTTAAATCCAAACTTAAAATTACAGAATAAAAAATGTAATCAATTAATGAATATGAAATCATATAGTATAGCAAGTTGTAACATTACTTTTGGAAAATGTTACATGTATTTAAAACTCAACATGTACAAACTTATCATTACCATAGCATTAAATACATTATTAATGCAGATATTTTCTGTTCCAATCCTTCAGAGATAGAAAATCAATCGGATTTCTTGATGATTTTAAAGGTACTTACATGTCACAGTCAGCTTGGTGCCTGGTCCGAATACCACAGTGATTCAGTTTGTGTACACGCTCGTACAAAAACCTCCTGAAACTGAAACATCCTTTAAACACAAACTTTCACTGAAAACATCTCATTTCTGTGTTTCCTGTGTGTTTATGATCCAGAACACTGATGGACCTGAGGACTGACTGTGAATATTTCACAGTTTGCTTGAATTTAACTCTTATGTTTAATGACCATTGAATTCATTGTGATTGTAGTGACACTGCTCTGCATATGTTCATCATTCACAAAGTCCAGGAAAGTTTATTTAATTGATAATTATTATTTTCATTTTCAATGTTTGAAGTAACTTTCTTTAATTTACAGCAGATTAGTTGGTTACTTTTTTTTGTAATTCCTCCAAACTGTACTGACTCTGTCACTGAGGTTTTTGTCATGGTGTGATTCACTGTGATACATGTTCATTAGCAGAATCGTCCCATGTCTGACAGAAATACTGAGCAGAGTCTCCTACCTCTGCACGATTAATGATTAACTGATAATTAATGTTTGATGTACTTTTAGAGTTAAATCGATCAGAGGAGAATCCTGTTCCATAGCCATAATTCCCATCATATCTCTGAATGTTACATTTGAGAACAACCTCTTGTCCTGCAGAAACTGTGAGGACAGCAGGCGTCTGAGTCAGCACTATCACTGCATCAACATCTGTCAACAAACAGAAAAATCTATGAATGAAGGGTTTATATTTGATCATATGTGTGTATAACAGAAGCAGGAGAATATCTTACATGTTAGAGCAGTGATGAGAGTGCAGAGGGTCACCAGCATGTTGTCAGTGTGTGGAGTAAACGTCCTTTACTGTCCAGATGAGACGTGAACAGAGATGTGACAAGAACAGAGACTGAAGCTTATAGAGAGACTGAGGAGAAATGAGGAAGAGGAGGAGGAGGAGGAGTTACAATATTCAGTACAGTTTTTATTCACAAATGATATACTTCTGTTTCATAGTAAATCCTTCACGTTTTGCTGCTTCCTCTTCTTTAATCTAGTTTTTTTAATCTATCAGTGTGTTATAAAATCATTTGAATGAATGAAATGAAATACTGTTTAATATTAAATAAATCATTTTGGTAGTTATGTCTAGGTTCTAATTTAATTTCATGTGAACCAGGCTGAACAAGATGCTACGGTGGCCCAGAGGTGCAACAGGCCAAAAAATTATCCACTAGACGAAAAAAATTATCTACTACAAGAAAAAAAAAAAAAAAAGGAGAACAGCCTAAAAAAATTATTCACTAGATGAAAAAAGTTATCTACTGCAAGAAAAAAAAGAGAACAGTCTAAAAAAATTATCCACTAGATGAAAAAAATTATCTACTACAAGAAAAAATAAAAACAAAAGAAAACAGCCCAAAAAAATTATCCACTATAAGAAAAAAAAGGGGAGAACAGCCTAAAAAAATTATCCACTAGATGAAAAAAATTATCTACTACAAGAAAAAAAAAGAGAACAGCCTAAAAAAAATTATCCACTAGACGAAAAAAAAAATCCCCTATAAGAAAGAAAAGAGACCAGCCAAAAAAATTATCCACTAAAAGAAAAAAAAAGAGAA
Organism: Sphaeramia orbicularis; assembly: GCF_902148855.1. Lineage (NCBI taxonomy): Eukaryota > Metazoa > Chordata > Actinopteri > Kurtiformes > Apogonidae > Sphaeramia > Sphaeramia orbicularis. Next base: position 26,931,646 of record NC_043964.1, on the reverse strand, counting down.
CAGGCGAAAAAAATTATCTACTAGCCCAAAAAATTATTCACTACAAGAAAAAAAAAAAAAAGAACAGGTGAAAAAAATTATCTACTATGAGAAAAAAAAAAAAAAAGAGAGCAGCCCAAAAAAATATCCACTATAAGAAAAAAAAAAACATCATCCACCTTTTCAATTACGGGGACGCTGTTTACGCGAAAGGTGTCTTGCTTTAAAATTAAGGCCACCACAAAAAATAAAAGGATAGGCTGAAAAATTTTAAGGCTTTCGGCTAATGTGGCTAATGCTAAGGAAGTACCCCACCGGAAGTGGAGGTCGTGCGCTAAAAAATAAAGTTATTTTAAAATATAGATATTTACATTAATATAGTTTGCAAAGCAGTTAAATGATTAAATACGGTTCCAGTGTCTGCTCAAGGTTCGGCATGGGCGTTAAATGGTTAAGGTTAGGGTTAGGGTATGGTTGGGGTTAGTTTACAGTGGTAAATGCCCCTTGTGTGCACTGTGTGAAGGTTCGTTGCTAAGCTAATGCTAACGCGAAAAGTTGACGGCAACTTTGTGAACTACCAGTGCAAGTAAACAATTGTGTGATTTCGGTGTTGAATTGTTCAACTGCCTGACATTCAATATCATTTTTGACGAATATTCACTACAAGAAGTTCTAAAATTATTTTATTTTGAGAGGAGGAGAAGAGGAGCTTCCTGTGGAGCTCCACTATCATGGCATCGCCCATTTGTTTGCAGGTAGACCTCTCCTCCTCAACTCAAACGGAGTGTCTTCACTAACACTAGCTTAAGAAGGACATTTTGTGGAGATAAAGATGTCAGCCATGGTACGCGGTGCCGTGCTGGGGTACCTGGCACCGAGCTGTGGCACCGAGCTGTGGCACCGATCTGTGGCACCGAGCTGCGACACCGCGGTGCCACGGCAAGTGGTTGGCACCAAGCCGTGGCATCACAGCACCACAGCTGGTGCCGCGAGGTGCCATGGCACCACGGCTGGCGCCGCGGCACCTCGGTTGGGGCCGCGAGGTGCCGCGGTACTACGGCTCGGTGCCACGGCTCAGTGCCAACCACTTGCCGTGGCACCACGGTGCCACAGCTCGGTGCCAGGTACCCCAGCACGGCACCGCATACCATGGCTGACATCTTTATCTCCACAAAATGTCCTTCTTAAGCTAGTGTTAGTGAAGACACTCCGTTTGAGTTGAGGAGGAGAGGTCTACCTGCAAACAAATGGGCGATGCCATGATAGTGGCAACAAGATAATTTTCATGATTTTTTTTTTTTTTTTTTTTGCTTAATTCAAACAAAAAAAAATTTGCCAATTGATCAAGTGAAAATTCTCTTGGTAAGATTTCTTGAAATAAGATTTTCAAGATCTATTGTCTAAAAATAAGTTCTTATATCTCACTTACAATTTACTCTTTGGGTGATTATGTCTTATTTTAAGTGTGATGAGATATTCTAACCAGAAATTAGAAAAATACACTTGGTAAGATTTTGATTTTTGCAGTGTATTACTCCAGTAGTGGATATACAACTACTGCAGATGTTAGCTTCCATCATTAGAGAGCTCTACCATCCCAGTGACTGTATAATAAACACTATAATAACTATATGGATAAATGAATAATGATGATGGAGGAAGGAGAGAAGCAGGACCACAGCAGCAGGTCCAGAGATGATCCAGGGAAAACCTGTGAGGCAATAAAGTACAGAGACTCCAGGGAAGAAGTTAAGTCAGTAACATGTATTTACTGTTACACTGTTCAGTAGTGACCTGTTATTTTGATGGTAATAATGATTTAATGCAGCCCGTCCAGCTAAAAGCCCAAAAGAGTGAATACAGCAAGAACAAGACAGAGAGATTTACAATTTAACAACATGAATTGTGGTGAAAGTAAACAAATAAACTGACAAAATGAAAAAGAAATGGAAAAAATATTGTCAGTGATGGCACCAACACCGACTCTGATGCAGTTTTAGTTTCTTTTTCAGCATCATTTTAAAAACAACTGTTTTATACAAAATCATTATATTACTAATTATATAATTATATGTTCCACTTTATACTGACTTAAATCTTTTAATAATTTTCAGTCCCGATCAAAAGTAAATACATTTCAGAATTCTAACAGTGATTGAGGCGTTTTAATGTTTGTTTGTTTTTTTTTTCAGTTTTAACCACTAATTACCTCAGAGATACTTGTTAAACATAGATAAAAATGTTAAAGAATCAAAGTACTTTAGTAACATAGGTGCCAAATATATATTTATAAGTATGACGTCTGTCTTTTAAAAGCAGTAATTTTTTATTGGTTTTCTTGGAGGAACATCTCGGAGTAAATAAATCAAATATGACATACGTCAAATGAATTGGATTATAATGTATATTGGAGTGATCATTTATTTATTTTTTAATGTCTACAAAGTAGTTGAGTGGAGTAGAAAAAGCTGAAAATGCAACACTTTTAACAAGTATAGGGTGAAAAACTGTAAATACATTTATTGGAAACTGTGCAGAAAGATCTTTTTTACATTTTATTATGATGTGAAAATAAAAGTTTTTTCGGGCCGTATTAATGACAGAAATTACCTTTGGTTCATGGGTGATAATGACCAACTTTCACCCTGTTACAACCAAATAATAATGTCAACGGGCTTTTCTACACGTTTGTCTGACTGTAAAACTGTAAAACTTTGGCGTCATCTACTGGTCATATTGAGAACTACAACATGACTCCAATAAAATTATGCCCATTTTCATGAAGTTTTATGTTGAAAATCTATGGCTTGTTGCATCATATTCAGAGGTAATGTTTTATAAGTGCACAAAATGACACAAATAAAGGTCAGAAACCACTGATACAGAACGACATCAAGTTTTTGTCATCATCTTCTTATAATGAGAACGTGAATCAGGGAAACAGATCGAAAAGAAACTGAAGATTACTCTGTGTTTTACAAAGATATACAATCAGGTCCTTTATACATACAGTATATAAAGATACTGATGCACTCATAAAGCACTTGAGTTACCTTTGAATAGTGTTGAGACAAGTAAGAAAATAAAAAAAACTTGGTATGGTTGAGTGAACTAGTGATAAATCATCGTCCTGTATGAAGTGTACTTGATTTATTTATTTTCAGAAACACATTTTAAAAAAGAATCAAAACTTAAATCTAAGCAGAGCTCCTGAATTTAAACAAAGACACAATGATAGAGAGTAAAAAATTTTTTAGCTTTCTATGTCTCCAAAACAGAAGAAAAAAACACTGTAAAAGTGTGTAAATTCCACCTATTTCTAACAATTATTTTTAATAACAGTCATCAGTGTTTCTGCCTGAAAATGGTTTTGTGTGTAATGACAACATTTTCTCATGTAATATTACATGATACTGTCATAGTCTTAAAATAAGGGGCTAAGTTATGATTTTCATGTTTTGTTTTGTTTTAAAATTACACATATATTTGGTTCAATTTAATTCTGTTTGTTTTTGTTTTTTCACTTGAAAATTATGATTATGCCATTATTTTAAGAAGGTGACAATATATAAAAGTTCCTCAATAAGAATCATGTCAGATGATTTGTATCTGTTGTATTTCTAAGCCCAGTTAAATTAACACCAACATCTTGACATTTGGTATTTATGTATTTATTTATTAATATAAACTTGATTTAACCAGGAAAAAAACATTTCACAGTTCATGTTGTTTTTCTCTGAATTACATTTAATTTACCAATAAATGAGTCATAATGCAAAGAAAATTAAAGGTTGAATGAAGTGTATAAGCCAAACATTGTTACAAAATAACCTTTATTGGCCTGTAACATGGTGATACATGTGATAGTGTTGTGATAATTTGATGTAATCGACCTGTCAAAGCTACAGCTCATGTTCAATCATCGTTGTGTCCCCATTCCTTCGCAGCTCTGCAGTTTCCCAGTCCAATATGTCTGGTCTGGGCACTGCCCTCCCTGCAAACATGTCCTGGATGGTGCTGTCTGAGAGGACTGAGCTCCACATATTCACGTCATAAATCTCTCCAACAAAACTCTGGTCGGCATCAAAATCCCCCAGAAGTGAGTCAGGGTCTTGTCCCAGGATGACCCTGCCTCCAGAGCTCACATTGTGGTTCTTCTTGTAAATCTTGGTCAGACTCCTCTGTCCGTTCATGAAGAGGGCAGTTGCACCTGAGCTGGAATCCCAGGTCAAACACAGATGGGTGTGAAGGGCCCCGAGACCAGGGACTTGGAATAGAACGCCATCTGAACTCCCACTCAGGTACAGGGACAATCTGGAAATGCACATATGGAGTTAACCCTCTGATATCCCACCCAGAGAGGCCCCTTCCTCATCATTGAAAACACCTAACCTGTGCAAAACATTTGGTTTTTAATCCATTTATAGTTTTAGGGTTAGGGTTAAACAAGAATTGAACCAAAAGTGGACGAAAACAAGTGGTGCCAGGCACAACAAACCCCACCCCTCACACATATTGTATCTTATTTTGGCATCAATCCAGCTGATGTCATCATGTCTATGCATGTGATGATGTTAGCATATCATTTGCCTCTATATATGTGCAAAGTTTGAAGTACATTGAAACGAAATTGATGTTTTTATAGACATTTGAAATGTCACCCATTTTAAGTAAATGGGAGATGAAAAAATATTTTAAAATTCATAAAAAATATTAACTTTGACCTACTTTTTCCAAAATGTAAACACATTTAATCTGGGTCACTGGAAATCCATAAACCCAATTTGGTAGAAATTTAACTAGTAGTTTTGCTGCTGCAGACATTTGAAATTGCGTCCCCTTATAAGGAATGGAAAAACAAAAAGATTTTAAAAATTCATGAAAAATTTAAACTTTGACTTATTTTTCCCTAAATGTAATAATTTTTATTCTGAGTCACTAGTAATCTATAAACCAAGTTTGGTATGAATTCAACCAATAGTTTTGCTGCTAGAGACATTTGAAATCTCACCCATTATAAGTAAATGGGGGGAAAAAGGTTTTAAAAACTCATAAAAAAATGTCAACTTTGACCCACTTTTCCCAAATTGTAACAATATCTATTCTGGGTCACTGGCAATCTACAAACCAAATTTGGTATGATTTGGTATCAACTAATAGATTTGCTGCTGGGGGTGGGGTGGGTGGGGGGGGGGGATTGACACAAAGTTTGAATAGAGCGTTAATGTGATGCGTTAATGTTACCTGAAGGTTAATGTGAAAGTGAAAGAATGTGTTTTGTCTAAACTTGTCCACACTGAGACATGGTAGATCCTCTTAAATCGTGGTGAGTTCAGCCTCAGTATTTATTATAAATGATGATTCATGACGTTGCATACTGATGAAGGAGTACCTGCCGTCCACTTCCTGCCATACGTTGAGCTCATCATGTTGCGAGGTCCTGTAGGCGAACAGGATGATGGAGCGCTCGGTGGTGGTCATGGACAGCTCGGTGCCCAGACGCATGCACAGAGTGAAGGCCCTCAGGTTCAGGGGATTCTGTGGGATCATCTCCACATAACCGGTACTGGACGGGCCACCAGAGCTGCTGCTGTCAAGAGGAAATATCATGGACCTGATGGTGATACTCACTGGAATAGAGGAGCGGGTTTTTAACTTCACCATTGCATTTAATCTTTTATATTTTTCACACATTTTCAATATTTAAATTAAGATACACCCCTCATTTTTTGCATAATATTAAATTTCATGTTTCTAATGCAACACACAAGAGATAAACCACGGGTGTCAGGTTCCACATTCAGCACAATAATGATCTCAAACACACCAGACCAATAGAACCTAAAAATAATGATAGCTCCAAACTAGAGTGAAAGAGTACAATTAAACCATGAAAATGTTTACATCTACCAACTATTCTTTAAAAAATGTGAATAACATGAACAACCATGAATGACTTGAAATTTCTCAAGAAAAATAAGTGTGATATTTTTCAATATTATGCCTCAGCTTATCATGTACATGTACCTTACAACTTACAGACCACAGTGGATCAACAAATACACAAAACATTTAGTAACAGGCAGAATATTGTTAAAACTGTATTTACTTCTTATAAGACATTTCAGGTTGTTCATATTTGTTCAGGTTGTTGAAATGTTTTGTGAAAGTATAGTGTGTAAATGTAAATATTTTCACGTCATTTTATTTATTTATACTAAATCACAGAGGAAATTTTAGAGTTGTCATTATTAATAGGTTATTATGTTATTTTTTTACTGCTCTGAGCCACTTGAAATCATATTGGTCTGTATGTGGCCCCTGAACTGATAATATGTTAAGCACAAGTTTTACATTTCACAAATTCATCTAACAGGCTGGATTGGACCCTTTGGTGAGCGGGTTTCGGCCCACTGGCCATATGTTTGACTCTACTAGTGTAAACTAAACTTTTGTTTTATTTCAAGTCCAATGGAACCTTAAATTGCTGATTAACAAGTGAAACTCGAACACATCTTTTACTAAAATATACCTTATAGTGGCTATAATGGTCTAAAAAATACTTATTGGTTGTTTTTCTCCTTAGTAGATGTTTTAGCTCAGGTAATTCATCTACAAATAAGCAGATAAAACTCATAATACAACAAACTAATATTAAATCTAAACATACAAAAATACAAATGAAAAGTATAACTTTACCAGTCAATGCCACGGAGATGGCAATGATTAAAACTACAGCTGAAATCCTCATTTTGTCCAAGTAAACCTGCAGAAAATGTTAAAAATGTCTGTTTATTCCACCAATTTTCTTGCATTTATTAAATTCATGTTTGACTCTACAAAGAAAAGGTTTCATAGAAAGACATTAAAGTGAATACTTACAGTGAAGATGTAGAAAACACGACAGAAAATTTGAGCACGACCTCTGGTCATATAGCGAAATGATTCAAGGTTTGAACAAACAAAACAGAGGATAAACATTAACTTTCAGTCAACATGTGAGAAGTATTTGGTTAAAATCAAATTCATTTCCAAGCAATTGGTCCATTTGGGATTTTCTAATTTCATGCTTCTTTTATGAAGTCTTTGGATACCTCTAAATGTTTTATCAAAGTTTACTCAAGTCCCTCAGTATTTACTAAAACATTCAGCTTAATTTTAGGAAAATACCTGCATTGCACTGTTTCTCTTAAAAACGGCAAAATTAAATCACAAAAAATGTAGTTTTTAAGTTTGATGACCTTTAACAAACTGTTTTCAGTTTGTTACAGGTCTGGACTTTGGGCCAGTTCAGGACCAGGACTCTTCTACTATGAAGCCATCAGAGGTGTCAAGTAACAAAGTACAAATACTTTGTTACCTTACTTAAGTTGAAGTTTTTGTCATCTATACATTTATAGATTTTTCAGCCAACTTTTTACTTTTACCCCTTATATTTTAAAAATAGCCTCATTACTCCTATTTCATTTCAGCTTGTTTTCATTCTAGCTTGTCATTGTTCAAATAAAAGACAAAAAAAAAACAAAAACATCCAGATAAATCACACCATCCGGACAGAGTGAATTGGATTGTGGTGGGATGAGAAGTATAAGCATATACCATTCCATCACGTGATCTATTGCACCTGACTTTTTTCACCATTACAATACTTTTAGGCAACTAGTCATCATATCGTCCACTCCATGAAACACAATGCTCAGTAGTACACATATATGGTTCTTTAATACATTTGCATTGGATTAAAAAATTGTTTTTTTTCAATGGGCATATATGCAGCTGATACTGAAGTTTGCGTTTTTTGTTTGTTTGTTTGTTTTTTTAAAGAAATTTCATGTTTTCAGCTTTCAAGTAATTTTTTTGTCCACATAAGCAACTTGAAACCTTATATTCTGATGTTGTTTTTCAGGGTGTTTATTTATATTCATTAACTGACTATACACATGTGCCCATAAAGAGTTGTATTATCAACTGACTGAATGCAAACAGTGACACAAATGAAATGTTATAAATAATGTACACATGTGTGTGTGTGTGTGTGTGTGTGTGTGTGTGTGTGTGAGAGAGAGAGAGAGAGAGAATGTGTGTGAGTGTGTGTGTGTGCACACGTTTGTGTGTAGGGGTGGGTGTGTCGGTGTGTGTTGGTGTGTGTGAACGAGTGCTCATGTGTGCATTAGAGTATGAATGAGGGATTGTGCGTGCAAGTCTGTGTGTGCGGGCGTGTGGGGGAGCTGATGGAGCAGGTGTGTGGGTGTGGATGTACATGTATGTTTGGTGAATGAGAGAGGGTTGTGGTGTGGTGGCGGTGGGGGAGGGGGACTGCAGGGGTGCCTGGGGGGTTGTGGCCCCTGTGGGGGGTGGGGGGCGTCGCTGGGGGTTCTCTCGGGGTGCGGTGGTGGGGTGCGGCCGTGGTGGCGACTGGGACCTGGGGCGGGGGCGCTGGTCGCTGGGTCTCGTGCTGCGGGGTGGCACTGTGCCGGTGATCGCTGCATGCCTAGTGCATGTAAGACTGGGGAGGTGTGGAGTGTGGTGGGTCCCCGCGCTTGTTTGGGGGGCTTTGGGGCGGCTGGTCCCAGGTCCGTGCTCCCTCTGCTGCATAGGATGACTGAGTGCGTGAGTGGCCTCAGGGGGGGTGGTGGCTTTCTGGCTGCGGTCGTTGGGTGCCCGGGGTCTCTGGGCTACCCCGCTCCTTGGCGGCCCCTGCCTGGGGACGGGTACTGGGGAACGGGGGTGCCGAATGCCGGCTGGCTCGTCTTCTGGGAGGAAACTTCCTCCCAGTCATACTATCCCCAACCCCTCGCCTCCCCACCCCCCTCACGCAAAGCACGTAGGGTCTTGGGGAGGGTGCACATCCTGAGGGGGTACGGCAGGGGGGGTCACTAAAACGGCCTCCCTCTGTGGTACCCTGGGGTGGCTAACTCTTCAATTTTAATTACACCCACCCACAGCACAACACACAGAAACACTAACACCACACATTCACTTTTGGGGGGCGGGCTGCGTGGCGCCTGGTGGGCGGTGCCGTGCCGGTGGGTGAGGCTGCCTGTGTGGTGTCGCCCTCAGTGATGCGCAGTTATGCTCCTCAATTTTAATTGCTTGCATACAAACCTCACACTTCAAAACACTGATAGGTGGGGAGGCGAGGGGGAGGGGGGGGTCTTCCCACACCCCTGTTTCCTGGATGCCGTCTGGGGCGGGGGGCCCCGGGGGAGGGGGGCTGGAACATTGGCTTGGGGCTCACCTGGCTGCATTGCCGGGTGGGTTGCCGTCCTCTGATGAATGATGTGTGCATGGGGATTGTGGTCGGGGGGAGGGGGGGGCGGCGCTGGGCTGGCTGCTCTCTTGCCCGCCGCAGGTCGTGTTGGGACCGGGAAAGATGTGTGTATTCGGGCATCGGGGTGTGGCAGTTGCTGGTGGGGTGGTGGACCGCGGTGGGGTTCCTGGCGGCTGGTGTTGCCTCCCTGGGCTGCGGTTGGTGCTGGGGCTGCGCTCGGGTGCCACGCCTTGGGGAGACTCACGGTGCTGCTCGCTGCTGGGGGGGGCAGCATTCCAGATACGCGTGTCTGGTGTGTGCAGGTGGGTGGGAGGGGCTGTTGATGGATGTGGGTACATGTGTGGGTATGTGTGTACATGTAGATGTGTGTGGGCGTGCATGTGGGTGTATGGGCATGGGTGGAGGTGTTTGTGGGTGTGCGTGTGTGTGTGTGTGTGTGTGTGTGTGTGTGTGTGTGTGTGTGAATGGTCGAACATGTGGGATGGGTGGTGTGTATGTCTGGGAGTCAGTGGGTGTGTGTACATATGCTTGTGTGGGTGAGTGGGGGACTGGGGTGTGTGTGGGGTTTGGGGGTTGGGCTTGGTGGGATGGGGAGGTGGGCCTCCGGGCCCCCAGGGCGCTTGGCTGTGGCATCGGGGTGCACACTGGCCTGCAGCGGGTGGCGGTTTGGGCCGGCCTGGCCGCCCGGTGTGCTGGGTGGGACCCCTGCCCGGGGAGACGGGTGGCTCCTGGGCTCGTGGGGCTCGGGGACCGGCGCCTTGCCTGCCCCTGGGTGGCCGGCCCCCGGCGGAGGGGGGGGGCGGCTAGCGTCCCTGCCCTCCTGGGGCCTGTGCTCGGCTGCAGTGGGGCCTCTGGTGGGGGCCTCCCTCGACCATCTTCGGGGCGGGCACACTGTTGCCTCTCGGGGGGGGGGGGGCTGGATCCCCCCTCTCTGTGGTGTCTGCTGGATGGCCGGGCCTTGGGGCCCTCTGGGTCGGTCCCTGATCCTTGGAGGGAGTGCGGTTGCATGCCTGTGTTCTTCACCTCAGTCTGTTTGCCTGGTTCACTCTGTCACAGCAGATGAATGTGAACAACTGATGTTGTGTGGATTTGTTTCTGGTATTATTTGTTATAGGTATTATTTGTGCGAACGTGGTATACGATATTTTGTTCATGTTTTCTTATATTCTTCATTTCATAGGTCTTATGCATCTCATTGTTGTGTTTTGTTTTGGCTTTTTTTGTAGTTTTGTTTGTTTTGTTTGTTTTTTTTCTCTTCTGCCCAGTTTACGCAGTTCTGGTTGTAGTTATTGTCACCATTATAATTGTCTCCATGGTTGTTGCTGTTTGTATTGTTGATATTTTCTTGTGAGGGTCTTCGCCACCTTCTTCTCTCTTGTTCTCTCCCCTTCTTCTACCCCCCCACCCCCACCCCGCATGTCAGGTCCGGCATCGAAATGTGGTTCAACAAAACTCATAATAAACATAGTAGAATATCAAAGGGCGCTTCATATACTTTATGAAGTTACACTTGGCAAATCAAATTTGTTCAGCACCAAAAGGAACCAGACTACCATTCTGCTGTTAGAACGCTGGACAAGACAAGTAGGAAAAAAAAAAAAAAAGTAGTGTGAGATACTCCCTGGTAAAATGTCCAAATAAAAGAGGATACACAAGCAAAGGTGTTAGAAAAATGGGCAATGATGACTGGGAGTACAGTTGGTGTCTGTTGCTGCCTTATCGGTACAGACAGCTGCCTGTCAGCCAGCTGAGCCCATAAAGGAAAAAAAAAAAAAAAAGTGCACATTCACTACAGAGCCTGTGAAGATCCAAATGAGACAAGAAGCAGATAAATTCCATTTGACCTGACTTTACAAGCACATTGATATGATTAGTGGTTCAGCAGTTGTTTTACAGTAGAGTATATATTTGATTCTGCCTTTCAGGGTTTATATGTTCGACTCAAAAGACGGAAAATCAGTTTGTTACTCAGTGCTTGATGGAATTGACAGTTTTTGTAAGTAAGCTAGTGTTTAGCATTAGTTTACCCATGGGCTCTACGCCTTTATGTCTAAATATGATCACTTGGGACTCTATTAAAGCTAACATAACAAAACACAAACTCTTGTCTTAAAAACTCTGATGTTATGGTTCCTGCTATGGGTTCTACCTGAATGTGAGGCTGTGTGACCCTTGAAACAAACTGATGGAGAAAAAAAAAAATATACAGGAAACAAATAACAGGAGACAGTTCTAGGTCTATTAGGCCCATTTAATTCATTCAAAATCCAGCTTTTATTGGACAGAAAATGGTTTTAATTTGAAGCGTTAATGGCATTTACATCCACAAATCATTAAACATTTTAAATTATCTCAGCATTTTTAGAAAATATAGAATGTGCAAAATGTGTTAAAGCTACTACTCAGTGGTAAGTATCTCAGCCCCTCCATGTTTTTGCAGCTGGGTGGTTTTCCAGTCTAACACATCTGGTCTTGGAACCCTCATCCCTGAAAACATGTCCTGGATGGTTCGATCTGAGAGGACTGAGCTCCACATATTCACATCATTAATCTCTCCAACAAAACTCTGGTCGGCCTCAAAATCCCCCAGAAGTGAGTCAGGGTCTTGTCCCAGGATGGTCTTGCCTCCAGAACTCACGTTGTGGTTCTTCCTGTAGATCTTGGTCAGACTCTTCTTCCCGTTCATGAAGAGGGCGGTTGCACCTGACCCAGAATCCCAGGTAAAACACAGGTGGGACTGAAGGGCTCCGAGGTCAGGGACTTGGAAGGTAGCACCTGAACTCGCACTCAGGTACAGGGACAATCTGGAAATGCACATATGGAGTTAATGTGAGTCAGAACAACGCAGATATCTACTGTCTATTCATTGAGTCTGTTTATATACACACTAATACTCCGATCATTATCTGATTTCTGAATTTTTAGAAGTTTAGCTCAATGTGTCTAAATCTATCTTGCAGCACCGCCTACATCAGGGGTGTCAAACTCATTTTAGTTCAGAGGCCGTATTCAGCTAAATTTGATCTGAAGTGGGCCGGACCAGTAAAATAATAACATAATAACCTATAAATAATGACAACTCCAAATTTTTGTCTTTGTTTTAGTGTAAAAAAAAACCCATTACATTATGAAAATACTTACTTTTATAAACTACCAAAAAAAAAAAAAAAAAAAAAAAAAAAAAAAAACCCTGAAAAAACTGAAATTAAAAAACATAAGAAAATTTAGTGCAATTTTAACAATATTATTCCTCAACTTATCATTTCTACATGTGCATTATGGATCAGATCTACAAAGACACTAAACACTTAAAAATCGTTAAAATTGTGCTTAATTTTCTTTTAGACATTTCAGGTTGTTCATATTTGTTTAGGTTATTCACATTTAATTGTTTCAGGATAGTTTGTAAATGTAAATATTTTCATAATTTAATGTTATTTTTTGCACTAAAACAAAGGAAAAAAAATAGTTGTTAATTCTAGAATTTTTTTTTTTTTGGCTTAATTGAAGACTTTTTTAGTTAATTGAAGATTTTTTTTTTTTCTTAATTCAAGATTTTTTTTTTTACTTAATTGAAGATTTTTTTTTTTTTTTTTTGGGCTCATTTCAAGATTTTTTTTTTTTTTTTACTCAATTGAAGATTTTTTTTGGCTTAATTGAAGATTTTTTTTTTTTTTTGCTTAATTCAAGATTTTTTTTTACTCGATTGAAGATAGATTTTTTTGGCTTAATTGAAGATTTTTTGCTAAATTTGAGATTTTTTTGGCTTAACTGGAGACTTTTTTTTTTACTTAATTGAAGATTCTTTTTTGGCTTAATTCAAGATTTTTTTTTACTTAATAGAAGATTTTTTGGCTTAATTCAAGATTTTTTGCAAAATTTGAGATTTTTTTGGCTTAATTCAAGATTTTTTTTTACTTAATTGAAGATTTTTTTTTGTTTGGCTTAACTGAATTTTTTATTTATTTTTTTTTACTTAAAGCTATACTGTATGATGTGGCATTTTTACACTTTTCTTTTGTCATCTTAAAATGCTCCTAATAAGCGTGTGTTAAACTAAAATGTAAAAGAAATCCACCAGATATTGAAACTCAAAAATGTTTAATTCTCCTATATTTCTGATAAAAGTCTGACCAATCATTTTATTCGGTCCGAATAAAATAATTGGCCGAACCTGGCTGAGCCTCTTGTCAATCATCCATTACGGCCGTCCAGCATCCAGTCCATTATCGCCGTCTCCACATCCTATACAGGTACCTCTGAATCTGACGCATCACTCGCGCTGCTCCTCCTGTTACTGACCACAGTCTTTCTAGGATGTGTATGGACAGAACTCAAATGTTCATGTGGAAGGGAATAAACGGATTTATGAACAGAAACAACAACTTAGGAGAACAAACAGGAGTCCGATGAATGAAGGATGGAGATAAAAGTCCGGAAGTCAGCTGTACTGGACTGAACAGGTCTGCACAAAGCTCAGCTTTTATGACGGTGGGACTCATACAGGTACATGTACATGGTGTCACACAGTGTAGGATTATGTAGGATGATAAATGTATGGACTATGAAACCTCAAATGTCCACGGAAAAATTCGCGGAGGCCACGCGTTCACAGTGCGCGCGCCCGTCGCCTGGGCACCTCATCTCCGTGGTGCAGTGAAGACCCTGACCCAGTACCGCACAGACCAGACCCTTAAATACAGGGTCTACTGATGGAACAGGGTCCGCGGGCCCGCGGCAGGTGGATGATGCATCTGATTATTGAGGGAGGGGTCTGCGGACACACAGAAGTGGACCGGGCCTGCCTCCGGACCGGACCTTCCTCCGCGCGCATCAGGTTAGAGGAGGTGAGCATCAGAGCTCAGGCAAGGGGAAGTGGGCGGGGCTTTGGAGGGAGGCGGGTTGTTCATGTTCAAACTTTTACTAAGTGCTGTGAGAAATGCCACATCGGTAGGTATAGATTTAATTGAAGATTTTTATTTTGGCTTAATTCAAGATTTTTTTCCTTAATTCAAGCTAATTTTCTTTTTTTTTTTTTTTTTTTGCTTAATTCAATTCAAGACTGTGGAATTTTTGCACTTGGCAAAAACATCCCAGGGGCCAAACTGGACCCTTTGGTGGGCCGGATTTGGTCCCCGGGCCACATGTTTGACACCTGTGGCCTACATAAACAAACTTTAACTTTCAGTGTAATGAATCAGTACTTTTCTTTACAAGTATTCAGTATCTGTTTAATGGTCAGGCTAAAGCAGGGCTGTCAAACTCATTTTCTTTTGGGGGCCACATTCAGCCCAATTTGATCTGAAGTGGGCAGGACCAGTAAAATCATAGGATGATAGCCAATAAATAATGACAGCTCCAAATTTTTTTAGTGCAAAAAATGACAGTCAGTTATGCCAATATTTATGTTTACAAACTATCCAAAAAAAAGGGTGTGAATAACCTGGAAAAAAATGAAATTTCTTAAGACATATAAGTACAATTTGATCAATATTATGCCTTGACTTGTCATTTATACATATGCATTCCAGATCAGATCTACAAGGCACAAGACATTCCGTAACAGGCAGAATATTGTTAAAATTGCACTTAATTTTCTTTAGACATTTCAGGTTGTTCATAGTTGTTCAGGTTATTCACATTTTATTGTTAAAGGATAGTTTGTTCATGTAAACATTTTCATAATTTAAGTTTTTTGCACTAAAACAAAGAGAAAAAAAATGGTGTTGTCATTATTTATTGGTTATTATAATATTATTTTTGAGTTTGATGCCCTAACTTGCACTTTGTAAATTCATCCCGCGGGCCAGACTGGAACCTTTGGCGGGCCAGTTTTGGCCCCCAGGCCGCATGTTTGACACCTGTGGGCTAAAGGGTCACCTGCCGTCCGCCTCCCGCCACAAAGTTCAGGCTCATCTGCGTTTGTGGTCCGGTAGGCGAACAGGATGATCTCACGGTTGCCGCTGAGCTCGGTGGCCACGCGCATGCACAGGGTGAAGGCCTGCAGGTTCAAAGGTCGCTTCGGGGTCAGCTCCACATACGAGTTGTCGGTCTCAGATGGAAAGATCAGGGATCTGTCTGTAGGATGACAGCAAGGGTTTGTCCATTTTAATGCCATCCTTTAGGGCTGGGTCTAATATTAGTCACACCCATACCGATAAGGACAAAAAACATGCTTTTCATATGGTAGCTTTAAAACATATATGTTAATCTTATAATCTACTTGCACTGAGCTAATTTTCCCCCTACATTTGACCTAAATGAAGACCGTGGTGCTTAAGTCACACTTTTCGACAATTCAAGTTGAGCATATAAACATTTTGTATTTGTTTAGCCAAGTCCACTCTATAAATATTTTTAACAGACTTTTTTGTGACGTCAGTACTTTTAGCTCCAGGGTCTTCAATTATCAATATCAAATGCTATTCATTTTTAAATATTGTAACCCTTTAAATGTCAGGGTGTTTTTTTCATGGAGTCACCATGTATTCAAATTTTTGTATTGAATTATTTCCACTATTTTTTAGAGAAGAAGATTAAGGCCACTGGAAAATAAAAATAATAATAAGGTCCAATATATATTTTTTTATTATTATTCTGAGAAAAAAGTGAGAATTCTGAGATTAAAGTCAGAATTCTGACTTTTTAAATGATTATTCTGAGAAAAAAGTCAGAATTCAGAGAAAAATGTCAGAATTCTGAAATTAAAGTCAGAATTCTGAGGAAAAAAGTCAGAATTTTGACTTTTTTTCCTCTTCTTTGACTTTGACTTTTTTTTTTTCTCATCTGACTTTAATCTCATAATTCTGACTTTTTAAAAAAAAATTATGCTGAGAATAAAGTCAGAATTCTGAGATTAAAGTCAGAATCCTGCGGGAAAAAAAAAAAAGTCAGAATTCTATGATTAAAGTCAGAATTCTGAGAAAAAAGTCTGAATTCTCCATTTAAAGACAATATAGACATCCAGCATTAACAGTGGACTTTTTTCTCTGAATTCTGACTTTTGGACTTTTTTTCTAAGAAGTCTGCAGTCTCAGAATTCTGACTTTTTAAAGAATTATTCTGAAAAAAGTCAGAATTCTGAGATTAAAGTTAGTATTCTGAGAAAAAGTCAGTATTCTCCATTTAAAGACAATGTAAACATCCAGTATTACCAGCCAGCGCCCCAGAGATGGCAACGAGGAAAACGACCACAGAGAGCCTCATTCTGTCTGAATAAACCTGCACAACATGGTGAAAATATTTGATTATTCCACATTTTTTCCATGCATTTAATACATGTAAGTTTTAGAGATATAATTACAAAGACATAAAGGTGTATACGTACTGTTCAGCAGTAGGAGAAACTCAACATCTGACCCAGACGCTTTAAAAGTCTTTCAACTGTTTACATAATGATTTCAGAATGATACTGACAAACAAAACAAGAGCCAGAGTCCACATATTAAGAAATGTGTTTGTTTTTCTCCTGCAATCGAATGGATCAAAGTCTATGGAAAGGTGGGAAATTATTATGTACAATAGGTTTGGTATTAAAAGTAGGATATATGCATTTTCACCTTGTTATATGTTTTGTATTTTCATTACATTACATCTTGTTACAGTTTTAGGCTATGTGGCTTTTGTCCTGCCATCTCCTTTATTTCTAGTTGTGTATAATATTCACTGATATAGTCACAATAGAATCCTCTTTATTCATCATTGTTTTGTTGGCAAGGCATACAATTCTGCAAAAATAATTGAGATGCTTTTGAAATGCATTCAGATAATAATCTAACATGTCTTTTGAGAAAATGTGAGGAATAGAATGTACAGCATATTTGTAGTATCTGGGCTGTATTTGTTCATTGCAAGTGATGTAACTGAGAACAAACAAGTTAGGGAAATATCTGATTATAAGTATTGTCAGTGTTTTTATTTACGTTTTACATAACATCCCACTCTTCTTTAGAATTTGGGTAGTGAAAGCTAAGATAAGATAAGATAAAAACTTTATTGTCATTGTTTAAAAACATTGTTAAAAACAACAAACAATGTTCAGGTGCTCTGGTCAGACAGTAAATGTAAAAATGCAAAAAGAATTAAAAAGTACAATAATAATAGAACACAGTGTATCGATGTTTCTCGCTAACATGTTTTGGGTCCAGTTTTGATGTTCATTTAGATGTAAAGTAAACAGTAACATCATCTATCTAATGCCCTTATAGAATATGATACCTTGCGCCAGTACTTAACCCATAAGGACCCAGTGTGACTTTTGTGGCAGTTCCCAAATGAATTTTTTTCTCTATTTAACCTTTCCTAAGTGATTTATCACCATTTATTATAATATATCCTCTGAATATTGCATTTTTTTCCAGTGAAAATCATCGATTTTCCTATGTTTAATTGACTGTTCATGAAGATGTTCATAAAAGCTCAGATTAAATTCAAAGGTTATTCTTTCAAAAACAGAAAAAATGAAGAAAAAGTGACTTTTTCAGTAAAATATATCATTAACTGAACATAATTCAAGTGTGTCCATCCACTGTCATTGGTCAAACTCCATGGGTTTTACTGGCGAATCAATGCTGTAGAAGATGACAGTGTTTCCACGTTCACTACAAAGCCTCTGAACGTCCAAATGGGTCATAACTGATGACCATGAAAAAATGACAAACTGCATTTTACACCAATTATTTACATGTATTAATAGGATTAGTGGATCAACAGTTTAGATCAGTAAATGCTTCTGGTCGACGGTGGATGTTTGGGTTTTTATGGGTTAATGTGATGTAAAGATTAAAAAAATCTGTAGAAAAGGGTCAAGAACATCAACACTGTGGGTGATCTTCAGGTCCTCAGGCCACACTGCATTAAAACCAGACATGATTCTGTGATGAAACATGGAGGAACACTTCCAGAAACAATTGTGACATCTACAAATACAGGTTAAAACTCTGTCAAGTGAAGAAGAAGCCAAATGTGAACATGATCCAGAAACACTGCCGTCTTCTCTGGACCAAAGCTCATTAAAATGGACTGAGGCAAAGTGGAAAACTGATCTGAGGTCAGACCAATCACAATGTGAAATATTCTGATCGGTCTGACCTCAGAATCAGATTTTCCATGGGTGGAGGGACCGACTTGTTCTCAGTGTTTAGGTCCAAAGCCTGCATCGGTGATAGTACGGGACTGCATGAGTGTCTACGGAATGAACAGCTTGAACATCTGGAAAAAAAACATCAGTGTGAAAAGAATCAACAGGTTTTTGATCAGTATATGCTCCATCCAGACAATGGTTTTTACAGCAAAGACATGGTATAAGACCTGGTACAAACTGAAAACAGTTTGTTTAAGGTCATCAAACTTAAAAACTACCTTTTTGTGATTTAATTATGCAGTTGGAAATTATACAAGAAAAACAGTACAATGCAGGTATTTTTTTCCTAAAATTAAACTGAATGTTTTTAATAAATACTGATGGACTTAAGTAAGTCCTTGATAAAACTCTTAGTGGTATCCAAAGACTTCATAAAAAAAAAAAGCATAAAGTCAGAAACTCAGTATGCACGTGACCTCACAACTAGCGGAAGTCACCACGGTTACGCCCACCGAGTGGCAGAAAGATGGAGATGAGTGACAGGTTTGGCTGCAATACTGTTTAAACTTAAAAACAATATTCAATAAAAATGGGGAAGAGCTGTTGTACAACTGATTGTACGAACAGGTTTGAAAAGCAGTTGGAGCTATCGTCTTATAGGGTACCGAAAGCCAAAGAAAAGAGAAGCAGATGGTTTTATTGCCTGGATTTGTGGATCCCATTTCATGTCAGATAACATTAATTTATGCTGTATTTATGGGTAAAATCATACCTTGAATTACATATTGTTACTTCTTAGTAAAGCTCATTAGCATCTTTCATGGTTTTTGTCTTCATTTGTGCGTTTCTGAACCTTGTGCTCCTACATGATCTATAAACTAACTTAAACTGAGGCTGACCCAGTTTTACAAATAAGGGGGTACTCGGGCACAAAGCTACGGTGGCATATTAGGGCCACATAAGAAAATAAAAACACTTGTCACTAAGAGAATGAAGTCATAAAATATGCAGATAAAATCCGTAATTTTATGAAAATAAAGCTGAATACAAAAAGAGTCACTATTTTACGAGAATAAAGTTGTAATAATTCAAGAATATAGCTGTAATATTATGAAAATAAAGTCACAGAAAAACTCATAATTTAACAAAAAATAATGGCATAGTTTTATGAGATTAATGTCATCATATTCCAAGAATAAAGCCATAATATTACAAGAATAATGTCATAATTTAAAAACAGGTGGGAAAATATCAGAACTTACAAGAATAAAGTCGTACCCATGCTCATCCAAAACAGTTGTAGCTGTGTTGTATAAAGTATTTGATATTAACTGTACTTAAATATCAAAAGTACAAGTAGATAAATATTCACTTGGGTCAGTACACTGTCTGTTGTAAATGGACTTTGGATCAGCTGGTTCTCTGCCCTAGTTTTGGACCCTGGTTGTCAGTACTAATGAAACCATGTGTATTTGTTGGTTTCAGGTAAAAAGAGCAATGATCCCCTACACCCTGGATGTAAGGATATGCAATTTCAGGCCAAGTGCCAATGTTCATGGACCGCTTGTTCTTTGGTAGCACGTACAGATCAATGTTGAGTCCAGTTGTCCTGAATTATATTTTCATCCAGGTTTGTTTGTTTGTTTGTTTGTTTGTTTGTTTGTTTGTTTGTTTGTTTGTTTGTTTGTTTGTTAGCAAGAGAACTCTAAAACGTCATTCTCTAAAACGTCATTCTTCCACCTCAGAAACATAGCCAAAGTAATGCCGGTTATAAATTGAAAGGATGCTGAAAAACTGGTCCATGCTTTTATCTCCAGCAGACTGGACTACTGTAATGCACTCCTTACAGGTCTCCCAAAAAGCAGCACAGACAGACTTCAGCTGATTCAGAACTCTGCAGCTAGGTTATTAACCAAAACCAAGAAGAGAGAGCACATTACTCCAGTGTTGGTTTCCCTGCACTGGCTACCGCTAACCTACAGAATTGATTTTAAGATACTACTCCTCATGTATAAAGCTCTAAATGAAACCGGACCAAGTTACATTGCAAACTCACTGATCAGTTATGTACAAACTAGAACACTGAGGTCATCAAACGCAGGTTTACTAGCGACTCCCAGAAATATTACAAAGAAAATGGGGGACGCAGCCTTTACTAACTATGCACCAAAGTTATGGAATACAATTCCAAAAGACATTAGAGAAGCCAGTTCACTGAATATATTTAAAACCAAATTAAAAACATTTTTATTCTCATTAGCCTTTGAAAGGAGATAAAAATGGGGTCACAATTCAGTACCCAGGAATGTGTGTTATTTTTTTTAAATTTTATTTTATTTTATTGTATTTCTGTTTTTATTTTTTTATTTTATTGTATTTCAAATTTCATCTTATTTCTTGCACTTCAAAAATTCTATGCATAATCAAATATTTTAATGTGCGCTGCTTTTATTTTTATTTTATTGTATTTCTCTCAAATTTTATCTTATTTCTTGCACTTCAAAAATTCTATGCATAATCAAATATTTTAATGTGCGCTATTTTTATATTTATTTTTATTTTATTGTGTTTCTAATCAAATCTTAATGTATTTTAATATTGTATTTTTTTTTTCAATCAATGTGAAGCACTTTGGGCTACAATTTCTGTATGAAAGGTGCTATACAAATAAAGTTTATTATTATTATTATTATTAACTCAAAAAGTTATGGACAGATTTGGATGAAATTTTCAGGAAATGTTGATACTGGCACAAGGAACAAATGATTACATTTTGGTGGTGATGGGGGGGGGTGATCTGCCTTGGCGGAGGTCTGCGCTCTCTAAGTGCTTTTCTAGTTTCATTTCATATTCCACATTTTTCTTGCTGTATTTACTGCAACACTCCATCATGTTGAGCGAGGTTGGTTTTTGCCACTCAGTCCAACTTAGAGGAGCATTGACTGGTGGGGACATGCTGTAAATGCATACCCTCTACTGCTCTGAAATGAATTCAATTTAATCAAATACTTTTCACAACATGTTGACTGTAAGTTCATGTTTATCCTCTGTTTTGTTTGTTCAAACCTCAAATTATTACATTACACAACCAAAGAGGTCATTTTCAGATTTTCTGTCATGTTCTCGACATCTTCACTGCAAGTATTCACTTGAACGTCTTTCTATTGCCGTCGTTTCCACAAGGTGGTATCAGCTCGACTCGACTCGTCCCTGCCTTTTTGCATTTCCATTACGAAAAAGACGCCACGGAAGTAACACGCCACATTGCTATGACATCCAGGTACTGTAAAGTCAGTAGTATTCTGTATTGGAAATGGTCTCCAGGAATAGGACCTGGTACCCGAGTCGAGTCAAGCCGGTTCAACGTAGTGGCATCTTTTCTTCGTAGAATCAAACATGAATTTGATAAATGCAAGAAGATAGCTGGAATAAACAGACATTTTTAATATTTTCTGCAGGTTTACTCAGACAAAATGAGGATTTCAGCTGTACTTTTAATCATTGCGGTAGATTCAACCTTCAGAAGTTTTTAAAATTGTTGAAACAAGCTCAGTTCTCATCATTTCCTGCAGTAAAATGTGACAGACTGAAAACATGAGTGCTCTACCTCCCCCTGCTGGCTGCGTCAGGTACCAAACCCGACGGACGTCAGGACCCAGCAGACACCGCGGTGGCGGAAGGCTGTCCAACATGGCGGACCAAAACAAGACACACACTGGAGAAAACTTCTTTAATGAAATTTTAACGTACGTAACTGTCTCTTTTTACAAACGTAAGCCCGTTTATCACCACTGAAAACAAACTTGTATACATTTTACTGTTCATTAGATGTGTGTCACTTATTTAATGTTGTTGAGCGCTTCGTTTTATGTCCACACATGGTTAAGTTAATGCTAAATGCTAGTTTACAGTTAGCAGCGAACTGTAGCATCAGCATCACTCAAATCACCTTTAAAACCCATTTATTTATCATGTAACTGTAGTCTTAGTTTTATTCAGAGGTGTAGGGGTGACTTTTTAAACCTGTTATCCTTTATATACCAGTAGCAGTATTTTTATTTGTCTCTTTGTCGCCCTCCGCTGTATTTTTTGGTGAAAAACAGTTTTGGTAATAAAGTCATTTAAGAAATAATTGGATAAATAGACTTCTTGCTTCCATGGACAGTATATCGTATGGTACGTTATGGGTTAATATAACATGTTAAGGCAAGGACCCATGACAGTGAGTCATAATCCTATGACTCACTGTCATGCCCAGCCCAGAACATTTCAATAACAAAATGAGAACTGGATTAAAGTGACAGTCCACAGCTACAATTTGACAACATGCAAAGAACTATTTAGGAGGTACAGTAGTCCTTCATTCTTGTTTCCTTGCTACTAATCTGGCTCTTGCAATGACAAATCCACATGAACAAAATAATCAACTAATTAGCAACAAAATGATCCAAAAAGTAACCAAACCAGAAAGAAAGTATGCATAAGTAAACTAAATTAAAGAAAATTAATCCATTAACAGATAGTGTAAACAAACACCATGATGAACTCAATAATAAATGAAGTAAATGAAATTACTTTATTAAACTTAAAGTAATCTAATTGTCTTTAATTCACATCCCAGACCATCAGAGTTGTTCGCAGCCCGGTCCAGGAGCCACAAGATTCCAATGCGAGGACAGAAGGACTTCTTCCCTGATGACTCAGACAAGCAGAGGCAGTGTCTGGAGGAAAGTCTGAATGAACACTGGAGCCTCGTATCAGAGGAGAGAGTGGAGCGGCTGTGAGTATTGTCCATCCTTCTGTGATCAAGGACATGAGAGCTTTGAGATTGGATTGGCGTGTTGTAATAAAAACTATGATTCAAAGTAAATACAAACAAGGTTGATGTGGAAATGTAGGTGTGTTTCATAGTTTTTCAGCAGTTTCTGAACTGTTAGAATGTTAATTAACTGTTCTTGAAAGTATCAACAAAAGGAAATTTGCCAACCCAGGCAAAAAAAATAACTCAACACAATAGATATGAACAACTAAATGAAGGCAAGAAGATCTCTAAATCTAGACCTGTCACAAATGGTTATTTATGATGATTTCCAATTAATCTGCTGATTATTTAGACAGAGACTTGATAAACTGTAGTTGCTGTCAAGTACAAGTGGTATTCTCAACTTTTGTCATTCATTCTTTGTAAAGTCTGAAATAACAAAAGAAAAATATAAAATTCTTACATTAAAGTCACTGCAATCTGTTGACTTCTTTGCTTTAAAAACAACTTAAACATTAATTTGGAGATCAAAATAAAAATATCACACATTGGACCAAAAGAACCAACAGAAACATAATAGAATGTATATCTACAAAGAGATTCTTACAGCATGTCCAGAGATTTTTAAAAAGAATTGAAGGTGAGTGTTTTAAATCGAGGCCTCAATTATCCTTAAAATTGATAATTAATCCTTAAATCTGACACTCAAAAGTCTTAAAAATTCCTCAGACACAATAAATGATATTGCTCTATTTGCTTTAGAAATCTTTGTAAAGAGTTTGTCAAATCTGTAATTAATGTTGATCATTTTATCCTAACGGAAATGGGAATGAGTGGAGCCTCCAATAGTCATTCATGGGTGGAGGGGTTCAGGTATGAACTTTAGCAGCTTGAACATCAGTAGCAGAAACATTAGTCATGGACAAATGGAAATGTAATGTTAGTGGATTGAAACATGGGTAAGACTGGTTCACCACAGTAACTATGAAGCCTGTTGGACTGTTATTTATATGAATGGAAGGACTGAAATCTGACCAATGATGTCTTGGAAAAACATCTTAAAAAGTAATTTGGCTCCCTCAAACCTGAACATCCCTTATTTTAAGCAGCTTGTACTTGCGTTGTTACTTTTTTATAATGATTTTACCAGAATGGGATAAGCTTTGGTGTCCGATGACAACATTATAATAGAATAAAAATTGATTTAACATTTGGAACTTTGATACATGTGTTGTAAATCAGCTGTAAAGTACATCATGTGTCTTAATGTTGCTGCAGAGGGAGCCTCGTGAAGGCCTCATGGATTCCAGACAACCAGGTTGTGGAGCTTCAAACTCCAGCTGTGAGTCTGTTATGAGACCAGTAATAATAACACAAACACTAGGCAATAATCTAAATACTCACTCATACACATCCTCCTCTACTGGTCTGATCAGGGAAAGTTTTGGCAGACAATGGGTTTTTCCACTGAGGGCAAACAGTACCTCCTCCCTGAAGAAGCTCTCTACCTGATGGAGTGTGTGAGTTGCATTTATTCACTTCCATAACACATACGGAGTCCTATAAAATATTGATTTGTATTTTTTATTTTTTTTTTGTATTTGTATGGACAGGGGAACGTGCAAGTGTTTTACAAGGATCTGCCGCTGTCCATCCAGGATGGTTATGAGATGTTTCTGTCCTCGAAAACAATGAACCTCCTGCAATATCAGGTATAACTCAAATCCTGAACATCTTTACAATGTTCACACATGAAAAAAAACCCTGCAGAAGTAATTTTACAGGTCTGGAAATTGAGATGGTTAAATTAGCTTTTTGAACCAAATTAGGTCATATGTGAGTTTCATATAGATTCAAGGATGTTAATAAAGTCAAAAAAATAGAATATAAGATGAACTGAAAAATTAAAGCTCATAAATGTGGATCTATAGCTGATCCTTCAATAAAACATTGTGAAATTAGGATGCATCGTGTCATAAAGTTGAGTTTAATGTCAAACATTTCACTGAAATAAATCACAGCAAGTTTGGAGCAGTAAAAATTGGATCCTGATGCATGGATGGGCTTGTAAAGACACATTTTAAAGCTGATTATTTTCAAGATTTTCTTTTTTTTTGTTGCTATTTGACTGAAAACAAAGCAGAATTTAAGGTCTGTATTATTAAAACATTAGCTTCATTGTTTTTCCTTTTTAGATGATCATCAACAGAGAATCATACTTTAAGCAGCCAGCCTAAATCTGTCCATGACCTCAGAGATCATGGAAGTAATAATATAATGGTCCTGGGAAGGTCGTGGAAAGGTTTTAACATTTTGTTTCTTTGAATCTGTGGGAATCCTGTCTTTACAAATAGGGATGCACCGATACCACTTTTTTCTAGACCAAGTACAAGTACAAGTATTAACATTTGAGTACTTCCCGATATCGAGTACCAATATGAGTACTTAATAATACCATTACAGTTCTTAGTTACTTTTGTAAATGTGCTTTATTGTCATTGTCATTAGTCTGACTGTAACAAAGTGCTGCTACTGACATTTAATGCGTTGGAATGAGTGTTTCTCAATTAATCCACCAGGGGGCGCCACTCTTAATTAACCATACTGGACAAATACCATGAAGAAAAGTAAAGTTTTTTGAGAAGAAGAAAGTCAGTAATAACAAACATGGAGACGACAGAGGTAACACTAATGTGGATACTAATGTTGATATTGATGAGGGTACTAGTTGTGATAAATATGTCAGTACTTTTTCACTAACTCACACAGTCGTTCTTTGAAAAGATCCTCTACCTCCACGGTTCCTGGTGGTATTCTCTATCTGGATACGCATCCATGAGCACTTGAAAAATGGATGGAATGTAGGCAGAGGACGGACAGAACGCTCCATCCGTATCTGTCTGTGTCTTTAACGTTACTTGGAGTCAGTGTTACTTTTGTCACTGTCATTTATTTTGAAAAATCTCCACACTGCTGACATTACATTACAACTTTGTACGGTGACCTTGAGTGTCCTGAAAGGCGCCTATAAATAAAATGTATTATTATTATTATTATTATTACTCCTCCACCGCGTACCTGCTGCACTTAACTGCGAATGTCACACTGCCTTCAGTGGTATCGGTGCAGTTGTATCGGAGTACTTTAACAAGTACAAGTACAAACGCTGAGTATCGGACCCAACACCCAATACTGGTATCGGTATCAGTGCATCCCTATTTACAAACATTGGTCTAACTGGTCTTTGTTTTTCTTCCACTGAGGTGTTTGCACATTTGAAGAGGCTTGGTTATGTGGTGCACAGGTTTGATCCCAGGTAACAACACCTGAATGCCACATTCATACACCTAAACGTAATTTGTTTGTTTTTTCAAG
The DNA here is from genome assembly GCF_902148855.1 of Sphaeramia orbicularis. Taxonomy (NCBI): domain Eukaryota; kingdom Metazoa; phylum Chordata; class Actinopteri; order Kurtiformes; family Apogonidae; genus Sphaeramia; species Sphaeramia orbicularis. Next base: position 26,905,177 of record NC_043964.1, on the reverse strand, counting down.
CTGCTCATGAAACCTGTTGGTGCTGGTGATCCGGTTAGGTTTGATGACTGTATGAGGTTGATAGTTATATTTGTTGTTTTGTTACAGCTCGGAGCCGTCGCCTTATGTGAGGCAGCTGAACCTGCCTCAGTCACGTGACCGAGGAGGAAGGCACCTGAAGAGGAAGCGCAGCCCCAGCCCATTGTCATCCTCCAGGTAAACACAAGCTGAGTCCACCCCCACATTAATGTTATGCCTCTTCGTATTTTCACATATATCTGTCAGGGTTTCCGTTGGTAAGGTTTTGCCGTGGCACACCGCCATGGCTAAATCCTTGCCGCCACACCATACATTTGAAACAAATGTACAAATGCTCACTATTTTCAATAAGTGGCGTGCACTCTGTGCCGCTGAACAGTTTTTGTCCCCTAAGAATTATGCGCATGCTCCAAACCGTTGGGCATGTGCAACTGAATTCTTTTCGATGTAAACATCTGGTTGTGATCCGGTAGTGAAATCTGTCGTACTGAATTTAGCCTGTTTATTTATCATTTACTACAGTAAATTTCACTTTATTTGGATATTCAAAACTACACAGTTAATGGGGGTAAAAAAAATACAGGTGTAAAACCACCATGCTGCCTGCTGTACCAAATGCATGTACAAAAACACCGGAAGTACAAAAATAATACGGGGGTAAAAATGACACTGCACCTTTCTGAGGTAATCGGAAGATTAGCATGTGAAGGGATTTTTTTTCTACACTGAGCGGCTGCTATAATGAAAGGTGAGTGTTTCAAATAAAATGATCATAGTGTCAGTCTGTGAATTGGACCATAATAGGTGGGCCACCACCAGCAGTGTTTCCACACAGGAGAGCTCTATGAAAAACCAAGAAGAATTAAGTGCATGGACAAAACCTGTGCACTATGTCACTGAATGTATCATGACTCAATAATTAATTCTATTTTCACTATTAAATGTTATTATTAAATGGGTAAATGCAGTTCTAATGTAATTATTTTCTTTCCTTAAAAATGCAAAACAGAAACCGGCCATGATTATTGACACCCCCCAAAATTAATGTGATTTCACCGGCCTCTTGTGGTCAGTATGGTTATATGGGGCATCAATATTATTCATTATCCGTGGAAGTGCAATTTGTGATGAAGCAAAGTTCTTCATCACAGTTGATATAAAGTAGTGAATACTGTAGGACTGAAAAAGGGAGGGATTATGTAAATAGGAAAATATCTAAAACAAGTGCAAAAAACTGTGATGTGTGCATCTACACACATTTGAGTGTTTGTTGTTCTTTATTTGTAGTTTTACTGAAGCTCCAGATAAAGACACAGTGAAGGGGATGGAGGAGGAACCATGCAGCCATGGAGGAGAGGAGGATAAAAAACCAGAATCAGCCTCTCTTGGGACTCCAGAGGCTCAGACCGCCACTGTGAGTTCAGCCGTTGACGGCAGAAGCCGGACCTGGTGGATGACGGATGATCTCAGGGACTCGGGCCGTCGCTCAGACCCTGGCCCCCCCTCTGGCTCCTCACGCTGGGACTTCAGGTCCATCTGCTTCCCTGACGTGGGCTCCAGAGACCAGAAGTCGGACTGCTTCTCCTCCCCGGACCCTGCTCTGCTGCCCAGGGCTTTGACTGTAGGTGTGTGTGACATTGCCCCCTGGAGGCAGAGGATAAACCTACAGAAGGTGAAGATGTCGGCAAAGGAGCAGAAAAGAGAGAAGGACAAGAGGAGGCGTCACTGGGATGTTAACAGAGACAGAGAGGTGTGTTTGGTCTGTTTTCAGTTGTTAATAGGAATAGACAACTTCTTCATCTTTGCTCCACTAGGCTAACACTACATCTCCTTCAATGAAAGGCTAAACAGGATCTATATGTAGTATTTCTTCTTTCAAATATCAAATAATTACTTAAAATGATCCTTAGTGGTTAAAATAAAGAACTGTTAAGTCAAAGATGCCAATGTATTGGATTGTAGAGATATGAATTGAAGTTATTTACGCTGCGGATTTATGTGACCACTAGAGGGAGTAGTGAATCCCTCTGCTGGTTTCCCATGGTGAGGAAAACCAACGCCCAGGACCTTTGGCCAAAGTGTCAGAAAATGCCCAGATGGGATGAGAACCTTTTGTAATAATAAAAGTTAAATCAATGGTAACATGACATCCTGAACATAATTGTGAATTCAACTATATTCTTATTGGCTGCTAGTGTTTTTATTGTTCATCATGTAAGTTGTATTTATAGTTGTGTTTCGAATATCCAGTTGCATAAAAAATGACCTTTCACTATAAATCTTTTGGAATCTTCCCTAGAAAAGCCTCATAATAACATCCTTGTCTGTAGTTGGTTCGATGGGGTATGACTTTTTGTGCTCCTTAAAGGTCCGACGGTGCAGAAACTGGTCTGAGTACCGGGAACTTCTGGCGAGACGTCAGGCGAAGCCTAGAAATCAACCAGATCACCTGTGGAACAGAGAGGTCACTCCTCTGCATGACCCGACGGAACCGCTTCCTCATGGTGAGTCATATGATGTGGTTTATTACGTAAACTCATGGCTGATAGAGTTCTGGCAGAATAGAATAGAATAGAATAGAATAGAATAGAATAGAATAGATCTTTTTTTGTCACTGTTGCAGGAACAATGAACATCAGTTTAGCAGCTCTGTTTCTGTTTAGCAGCAAAGAGTTAAACTTCAAAAACACTGTATAAAAATATAACAAAATTATACTGAAAAATATTGACGTATACAAAAACTATAAAGAAATTCTGAACTACACAAAAAGCTGACTTTACACTACAGATAAAAGAAATATATATAACATATAAGGATATAAACAGGGAACAAAGGATATATACAAGGTAAAATTAAAAACAAGGTGCATGAGCTGTGATGTGTTTTTAATCAGCTTCTGGCAAAACTGGAGACGATACTGTATCCCAGGTGTGTCAAACATACAGCCCATGGGTCAAAAGTGGCCCACCAAAGGGTCCAAACCCGCCAGTGGGATGAATTTGCAAAGAGTAAAGATTACACTGAAGATATTAAACATCAAAGGTGTCAAACTCATTTTAGTTCAGGGGCCACATACACACCAATATGATTTTCAGTGAAATAATAACATAACCTGTAAATAATGACAACTCCAGATTTTCCTCTTTGTTTAATATGAAAAAGTAAAATTACATTATGAAAAGTTTTGCATTTACAAACGATCCTTTCACAAATAAAATGTGAATAACCTGAACAAATACGAACAACTTCAAAGGTCCAAAGAATATAATACTTACAATACTTAATAAGTACAATTTTAACTGTATTATGCCTGTTACTAAATGTTTTGTCTTTGCAGAACCACTGTGGTCTGTAAGTTGTAATGTGATGATAAACTGAGACATAATATTGTTTAATTGCACTTATTTTTCTTAAAGAATTTCAGGTTGTACATGATTGTTGAGGTTGTTCACATTTTCTTAATGTAATTTTATTTTTTTCACACTAAAACAAATTGAAAAATTTTTACAAAACGAGTATTTATAGGTTCGTATGTTATTACTTTACTGGTTTGGCCCATTTAAGATGCTATTGGGTTGTATGTGGCCCCTGAACTAAAGTGAGTTTGACACACCTGCTCTTTGCACAAATAAGATAAATCTGGTATAGATACAAATTCAGAGTTATCATGTAGACTTATCCTTCTAAACCAGACTTTACACTACAAAAAAAGACTTTCCAATTTCTAGCAAATAGCAAACTAATGGAAATGTGACATTTTCCTACAGCAAAAAGGGGAGAAAATGTTAGGAATTGACTACGTTTTGTACAAACAGAGAAGAAGGAAAATGTTGACACAAACTGAACAGATGGAATGTGCTTTATTGGTTTGAGTTTTCTCTTTTAAATGCTTTTCTGTTCATTTCTATTTTCTCAGGGAAGCTACTGGAGAAAATCAGTGTGATTAAATCAACGAATTTGCTTGAAGGGGCATCCAGGTACCACTCACTATTATTTTAATTACACTCAGAAGAGTCTATTTTTGGTGTAAAAACAACTGAACACCCAGAGGGAGGAAAATAAACAGGGCATTATGTGAAGTCTGCATGTCTCAGTGTCAGTGGAACAAAGAGGCAACAAGCTGCAGCTCAGTGTGTGTCCATTGTCATCCCAGGATGATGTGTGTTATACTATGGACTTTCTGGGTTTGGGTTATGGATGGACGACACTGTGCTTTGTCCTCTCAGGTTAAAAAGCTCAGACGAGTGGAGGATTAGTTTCAATGTTTACCAACCCGACACGGTGGCTGACTTCAAGAAGAGTAATCCAGGGAAACCCTACTCGCGGATGTGTGTCTGCAGGTGAGTGACGCCACCTGACAGCGTGTTGACCCAAGATTCGCTTACAGGAAATGACATTTGAGTAAACATCAGCGCAGTTTGAGATTATCTCCTTTAGTTATTGTCATATTAATTAATCTGCAGAACTGGAGCAACAATAGAAAAGTTGCAGCAGCAAACATGCACTTTGACAATCTGGAACCCACAAATGTTAGACTATCAGAGAAATCATTTCAATTTTATATGTGATCCTTTTCATACATGCTGGGAATTTACAAGTGGCTTTTTCACAAATTTTCTGCAGTAACCCATAAAGACCTAGTGCTACATTGTGTCAGTTCCCAAATGAATTTTTCTCTGTATTTCACCTGTAAGTTGAATTATCAACATTTATTATAATAATATCCTCTGTATTTTTTTTTTGTTTTTTTTTTTTCAGTGAAAATCATGTATTTTTCTATATTTAATTCACTGGTCATGCAGATGTTCTTAAAAGCTCGGAATAAAGCCGAGGGTATATTAAAAAACTGCGACACCTGAAGAAAAAGTGACTTTTTCAGCAAAGATATCATTAACTGAACATAAAAACAAGTGTCTCCATCTGCTGTCATTTATTAAAGTCTGTAGGTTTTACTGGTGAATCAATGTTATAGAAGATGACAGTGTTTCCATGGTCACTGTGTAGTCTGAACGTCCAAATGGGTCATATCTGATGACTATGAAAAGATGACGAACTGCATTTTACACTAGTTATTTGCATGTATTGATAGGATTAGTGGATCAACAGGTTTTAAACACTTTAGATTAGTAGAGGCTTTTGGTCGGTGGTGGACGTTTGTGTCTCTATATGCGTTAAAAATCATCAATTTATTTATATGAATTACTAGCTGCAGCTGTATTTGTCTGAATTTTGATTGAATTAATTTAGCCCACTTCCTGTTTTGCGTCAGTTTCAACAGTCCTGTTCCTGATCTCCAAGTGATGAAAGTGCTGGCGTTTCAGAGCGGAGATATCCCAGTGGTCTTTGCAGTGGTGGATCACGGCGACATCTCTTTCTACACATTTAAAGACTTCCAGTTGCCGACAGACGTGTTCCCCTGAGACACAAAGCATGGACCAAATAAACGTCTGCTGGAATAATATGTCAAAGTTAATTTATGTGTCTCCAGACGTCAGCAGATGACTGGACCTTCTGAGGGATGCTGGGATGGCAGACTTCACTGATCAACCCAATATGGCTTGTAAAACAAATGATTAATAATAAATCATTTCCTCCTTTAAGTTAGTACAGTCAGCCTCCTGAAGTTTATCTGTTTTTCTGCACGCAAGTCAGATTCTATCAGCTGTTTGATTCATTTAGAAACATATTTTGAGATGACTTTTATTTCATTCACATCATTACATGACCATACAATTCTGATAACTGTTAGTACTCAGATAATTGTATTAATCAGATCTGACATGTTTACATGCACTTAAGAAATATGTTTAATGAAAAACCTTGGTTTAGACACTTCAATCCATTGAATTTCTTTCAGAGTATGTACGTACGTAGTTATGGTCAAATCAGATTTCCTGTTATTGTTTTGTTCTCACTTTTGAATAAGTCACTTCTGTTTTCTATGATTTAATTATTTCTTCACACGTGCAGATGTAAAAGAATGAAATAAATCCGATTATCAGGTATAGATGCGCAGAGACATCGGAGTATTGGAGAGAAATTATTTGATAAATCAGATCAGATTATACTGTTTACATGATCACTAATCATTTGATCTGATAACTCCAGAAATCGGATAGTGATTGGAGTATTAGTGTGCATGTAAATGGATTCACTTTGGATCTGAGTCCACTAAAGGGTAAATTTAGATGAATTAAAGTGGGATAAATGATGACTGTATACAGTAGGTATTTATTTTGGTGTTTAACATGTTATTATGGATCAATACACTGGCACAATAACAGAAATAAACTGTTTATGGTAGCGTATGACCACCATTTTCTGTTTTTTGCTGTAAGATGTACCAAGAGGAACTTGGTACCTTCAATGACATGATGTCTGACAGAAAATACTGAACTTGAGGCGTCTAAAGTGTGTTTTGTTTTTGCCTTTTCCACAGCAGAGCAGTTCTTACGTTCTAAACTGGTGCCTCCAGGTAACACAATAACTATGGATAAGCCCCGCATGCAGCCCCTCTTCAAAATCTGCCCTCCGAGCCAGTCTTTCCAAGTCCAGGGAGAGTCAGGTCAGGTCATGAAGAATAAGTGAAACATGATCCTAAAAATGAGCAAGTTGCAATAAGCAATGCAATTAACAAAAATGAACAAAATATTGAAGAATGTGAACACAAAATGAAAATTAAATCAAGAAAATTCACAAAAATGCCAAGGACATGAACAAGAATGAGCATAAAATCAAGGAAATGGACAAAAAATGTAGAGAATATAAACAGACTTAACAGAATATTTGAAACAATTAAAAAGAATGAACAAATTAAGAAAATGACCAAGAGTGTCAACAAAAATAAACTAAATAAAAACAATGGATGAAAATTTGCCCAATAAGTAATCCTATATAATGCATGTTCTGTGTCCGTCCGATCGATGTTGCAGCACAGGAGGGCGTTTGTACGGATTTTACTCAGCCTTCACAGGCCTGATCACCGCCAAATGAATAGAAACGTTACCTAACTATCTACTAGGCACAATTTTATGTCAGTATTCAAATGTTGTGAGGTATGCTGGGCGATTTTAGCCTCAAGCTATCGTACAGTGGCACCACAGGTACAATGCTGCAAGTAGTTATAATCAACAAAATCAAGAAAATGAACTAATAATTAAGAAAATTAACACAAATGAACATGAAATCAGGAAAAGGCACACAATAATAAACAAAATCTACAAAACGATCAATAATAATTACCAAAAAGGAAAAAACAATGAAGAAAATAATCAAGAAAATGACAAAATAATAAAAAACGTGAAAACAAATGAACATAAAATAAAGAAAATGTTTGAAAATGCACAAAATATAAACAGAATCAACAAAATGATCAATAAAAATGAACAAATAATAAAGAAATGAATCAAGAAAAGGACAAAATAATGAAGAGCATGAACATAAAATCAAGAAAATTGACATCAGTTCTACAAACCCTGTTAAATACTTTTATATGAAGGATTTGTGCTTCAGGTCTGATGAGTAAAAGTGTTAAAACCAGTTAAATATCATTTATTACATGATAAAAGTGAGTTGTGTTGTCCACAGTGTGACTCGGTTCAGGGTTTGGAGTTTTGTTTGGATCACACACAAACAGGAACTCAGACTTTGTCTGTTTTAACAATAGAAAACCCTCCATCATCCTCTGATTAAAGGCTGCAATTATCTCAGGTCATGTGTCATGTGTTTGACGTTGATGCAGGTGTTTGACACTGAAAACTGCCTCATCACCCATGTTGACTTTGTGCATCAGCTGCAGGACGACAATAGAGCGAAGAGCGCCTGTTCTCCATCTGTGACAGCCCATTAACATGACTTAATGATGTCTGATTATTCTGCTGCTCTTAAAAGACTTTGTTCACACTGAGCTGAAGGGAAACAGTCATGTCATTGCTCCGGACTGTCGCCGTCTTCACTTTCATCGGTGAGTTTTAAAAACAATATACGCAGGAGAGTCAAAAAGTTTGCAGACAAATGTAATAAAAAGTTTATTTTTCAAGATAATTAAATTATGTTTCTACGTAAGCTCCATTAGAGTCTAAACACTTTTGTATTATATGTTTCCATCGGTAGATTCCTTCTTTGTAGGATTACTGGGACTGTCTTTGACACCAGTCATAACCTGCTTTTTTGCTTCGAATCAAATGCCTGTCATATGTTCTTTTAATTTTGGGAACAGAAAAAAAGTCTGATGGAGCTAAATCAGGGCTATAAGGAGAATGTGGAAGAATTTCTCATTGAAATTCTCCCAAATTAGCTCTGACAGCTTTTGCAGAATGTGCTGGGGCATTGTCATGATGAAACAAAATCTGACTTTTTTTCATCAGTGTGATCTTCAGCTTTCTTAAAACACCTTCATAATAACTAGCAGTAACAGTGTTCTTCTAGAAAATTTTTTGGGATAATTCATTTTGAATCCCAAAAAATTGTGGCCGTAATCTTTTTAACAGACTTCTGCCTTGAATTTCACAGATCCAGCTGCTTGGTTTGGATGCCACTCTTTTGCTTTGATTTTGCTCTTTGGGTCAGACTGGTAGATCCAAGTTACATCCCTAGTGACAGATAGCTAAAAAAAAAGTCTTTATTTGCATCAATTTTGGTGAAAATGACTAAAGAAAGGTCAGCCCTTTGAGTCAGTTGGTCTTTGGAACCCAGCGGGCTGAAAGCTTCAACTTGATTCTGCACAATAATAACATTTTCTTGATTTTTTGCAGTGGAGGGTCTCCCTTCCCATGGGTCGTCTTTAAGTTGTTCTCTGCTGTCCTTAAAGCATTTAACCCATAAAGACCCAAACATCCACCATTGAACAAAATTGTCTATTGATCTAAAATGTTTAATACCTATCAATACATGCAGTTGGTGTAAAATGCAGTTTTTCATCTTTTCATGGTCATCAGATATGATCCATTTGGACATTCAGAGACTGTATAGTGACCATGGAAACACTGTCATCCTCTATAACATTGATTCACCAGTAAAACCTACAGACTTTAATAAATGACAGCGGATGGAGACACTTGTTTTTATGTTCAGTTAATGATACCTGTCCTGAAAAAGTCACTTTTTCTTCAGTTTTCTCTATTTCTGATATAATAACTATCAACTTTAATCTGAGCTTTGATGAACATCCACATGATCAATAAATTAGTTATAGGAAAATACCTGAGTTTCACTGAAAAAACACAAAATACAGAGGATAATATTATAATAAATGGTGATAAATTACTTAAGAAAGGTTCAACAAAGAGAAGATAATAATTTGGGAACTGCCATAAACATAGCACTTGGTCTTTATGGGTTAATCCAATTGTAAACTACAGCTCTACATGATGAAGAGTCCCATAAACCTTTTGTAAAGCATCAATAATCATAACAGGCTTCCAGTCAAGTTTGGTGAAAAACTTAGTGTTGGCTCTAATTTCAAGATTTGTCATTCTAAGAAAGGTTGAACAGACAGTTTTAATAAAACACAACTTAGACACACCTATTCCAAAAGATAGAATGAGGAAAGTTATCGAAGACAAGACATCAAAAAAAAGTTTGAGCATGTTCTTGTTTGTAAAATACTGTGCATTTAAAAAATATAACATTTGTCTGAGAACTTTTTGACTCTCCCTCATATGACTGGGTGAAGATGCTGCAGGTTTATTCACAGATTTGTTTCTTTCCCAGTTGGTGTTTCCTCCAGCGAGTCATCAAACTGCTCATACCTGGCACTTTGGAATCATTTAAGACTCACAACGTCCAACGACTTTCTGGCCACGGTGCGTCCTGTTAAAAACTGGACAAAACCCACTGAGGTCTGGATCGACCTGATGTTATATGGTATTTTAGACGTGGTAAGTGTTATTCACATAAAACTGAGAAAATCAAGTAAATGTTGGATAGTTAAAACACTCAAGAAAAGACAGAAAAGGAAAAAGAAATAACTTCAGCAAGTGAGTGAAATGTATTGTAACACTTTAAAACAAGTAAATTATATGTAATAAAAAGCAGCATGTGCACAATTTAACATTAGAATAAACAGATGAAACACATACTAGGAAAATCACACCTTCAAATAACTTATTTACAGGTAATGAATTATATTTAGTCAGTAAAAGGAACAAATATTAGAAATAAATGCAATTTAACTTGATTACTGCATAATTAGAGATATTGTCATAATTATAAGAAGCGTTTTCAGTGTTGTTACCATTGGAGAATAAAGAGAAAAAAATCAAGGAAATTAATAAAATGTTTAAGAAAGTGAACAGAAGTCAACAAAATAATGCACAATACAAACACAAATAAGGTAAATAATCTACAACGATGAACAATACAGTCAACAAAATTAACAAAATAATTAAGAAAATAAAGAAAGTGATCATGACAATGAATAAAATAACGAACAAAATAACTAAAAATCAACAAAATAATGAAAAAATGTAACACAATGTACACAAATCAACTAAAACAAATTAAGAAAATTAACAAAAATTAGGGAAATAAGAACATGAAGAAAAAAATTAAGAGCATAATGATGACTATGAAGAAAATAATCAAGCAAGTAAACAAAATCAACAAAATAATTAAGAAAATTAACCAGTTGAACAAAATTATATACAAATAAACAAATAGTAAAATGAACCATAATGAACAAAAAAATGAACAAATTAATCAACAAAATGAACATAAATTAGCTAAATAATTAAGAAAATGAACAAAATACTTACAAAAATGAACATCAATGAAGAAAATAGTCATGAACAGAATAGTTTATAAAATTAATAAAAATAAATAAAATATGAACAAAATCAGTGAAAATCAGTGTAAAATGTGGCTAAATGGATTTTCATAAGAGTCATATTTAATTTTTCATTATATAAATTGTTCTTTTTATTGTGAATGCTGATAAATATGTATTTTTTCTCAGGATGAAAAGACTCAGACCATTGTTGGCAACATCTGGACCAAAGTGGTGAGACTGAACCAACCTTTAACACCTTATTGATTATTGATCAGCTGATTATCTACAACTATACTGATGTTATGTTACTTGTGACAGATCTGGAATAATGAGTTCCTCACCTGGAATCCGATGCTTTTCTGTGAGATCGACTTGATAACGGTACCAAGGTCATTGCTCTGGATCCCGGACCTGGTCATCCAAGAGGAGTAGGTACTGGTTAGACCACGATGACCACGATGGGGTCTCCAGGTTTAATGATCAACACACAGACACATTTATATGACTGGTAATGTTAATAATGCTCCTGTATTTAGATCAGAAACAGTGTTTTTACATCATGTTCTGTATTATTATTATTATTATTATTATTATTATTATTATTATTATTATTATTATTATTATTATTATTATTATTGTTATTATTCAACATTTAGAGCTTGTCCTGGAGCTGGGTGATAAAAGGATGATAATAAATGCTGTGATATAATTTATTTCAGGACTGTCAAATGTATTTTATTTCAGGTTCCACATTAAGCCCAATATGATCTCAACTGGGCCAGTTGAATAATAATATATAATAACCTATATATAATGTCAGCTCCAAACTTTTCTCTATGTTTTATAGCGGAAAAAGTACAGCTGCATTATGAAAATGTTTACATCTACAAACTATCCTTTAAAATAATGTGAACAATATGAACAGCCTGAATTTTAACATTATTATGCCTCAGTTTATCATGTACACATGTACATTACAACGTACAGATCACAGTGGATCTACAAATACACAAAACATTTAGCAACAGGCAGAATTTTGGTAAAATCAAGACATTTCAGGATTTTCATACAGTGTTTGCTCATCTTATTCACATTTCTTTATGAAAGGGTAGTTGATAATAAATATTTTCATGTAATTTTACTCTTTTACACTAAAATTACAACAAAAATTTGGAGTTGTCGTTATAAATGGGTTTTTTTATGATAGTATTTCACTGGTCCAACCCACTTGAGACTGAATGGGTCTATATGTGACCCCTGAGCTAAAACCTTTTACTGTTATCTTCAGTGTAATTTTCACTAATTTATTCCAGTGGTCTGGATAGGACCCCTTTGCTGGGCCAGTTTTGGCCCATGGGCCACATGTTTATCACCCCTGGTATAAACTTAAATTTTGCTTCATTTCAAGTCTAATGGAACCTTAAATTGCTAATCAACAAGTGAAACTCAAACACATTTATTATTACTAAAATATACCTTTTAGTAGCTATAATGGTCTAAAAAATACTTATTGGTTGTTTTTCTCCTTCGTAGATGTTTTAGCTCCGGTAATTCACCTACAAATGAACAGATAAAACCCAAATACTGTAACATATAATCACCTCATTTCTTCACTTTCTCAGGTCAAAAAATCTGCCTCTAAACTTGAAAGAAATTACATTTATTGTGATTTTTGTTGTATAAACATATGAAAATTTTTTATCATCATAACATTTTTTGTCTACATCACCCAGTCCTAGTGTATCCTCAGGGTCATATTAATATTTAACCCATTCAGAACAAACATTTCTGCTTCTAATCCTTGATTTCCAGGTGGTTTTCATCATATTAAAGGGTTTTTATTGGCAGAACTGATTTTTTTCTTTGTTGTGTTTACTCTGAAACAGTACATTTAACCCTTTGATGCACAAGTGTCTGGACCCTAAATGGATTAAAAATTTTATTTTTCATTTTTTTAACATGTTTTAACAGTTTTAAAATGTTTTTTTTTAAACCTTTGTGTTTGATGCTTGCAGGTGTAGGTGTAAACCATCTGGTCCATGGTGTCTGCACCTCCTTTAGTCTTGCTGTAGAATGAATAAATGAATCAAAGATTCAGATGAAATTCTATTGAAAATGAATGCAAGTCAATTTTGACCCACTTATAGAAGCTTGTGGTAGTAGTATGAAAACTACAATTTCATAAAATCTATAAAATGTAAGTTAAAAATTTAAATGGCATAATGTCACAAATATGTTTTTGAGGAATACCTGGAATATGAAATAATAACAACTTTTCATTACAAAGAGATAATGCAAGAAAACAACCTCACTGGTTCAGTTTTGTATCTAAGGGTTATTAATGAATCTGACCCATCTACATTAACTTCACAGGTGTTACCTTTGTTTTAAACCCAGATTTACTGAGAAAATCATTGTTGTTTATGAACTATACTTCATTTTGGGAAGGTGACTTTCAGCTGCTGGGCTGAGAAACGGGCATCATGATCCTTGTGATTGCCATTTATTGATAAGTTTTCTGTTGTGATGATGAACAACACTTTGTCTCCATTTTGTCTGATTGCCGTTTCCCTCTTTCCCATCAGTGCTTCAGACACTGGCAGTCTGCAGATGAGCCCCTTCGTTAGTTTAGTTCCTGCGGGTTTATTGTACACCACCTTTCGTCAGCGGCTGACCTTCACCTGCCAGTTAAACCTGTCCTTGTTTCCCTTTGATTCTCAAACCTGTAACATCACGTTTTCATCCATGGTCCACAGCGGTAATGACACCACTCACCTCCACACTTTTTGCTATTTCATCCACAATTTCCCAGTGAATAATACAATTTCTTTCTGTTCATTCAGCCCGCAGTATGATACTGAAAGCGCTTAAAAATGACACACAACTTAACAATTTCACTGATCGGGTGATGAAAACAAGGGGAGAATGGGAACTCAAGAGCATAAAGACGTGGCATTATTATTCTGCTGAAAAAAAATGGCCTGAGAGCAATGTTTTATTCTTGGTAAGTTGAAGAAATGAAGCAACATCTCAGATAGACAGTTTGGATCATCATCATCATCAGTTTGATTGGTTTCTCTCAGGTGAAGATCGTGCGGAGGCCGATGCTTTATCTGATTAACTTCATCATTCCTCTGTTGTACTTCATCATCCTGGATTTGGCCTCGTTCTTCATCGACGAAGCTGGAGGTGAAAAGCTGAGCTTCAAAGTGACCGTGCTCCTCTCCATCTCCGTCTTACTGCTGATCCTCAAGGACATGCTGCCGTCCACCGAAGACAACCTACCTCTGATCGGTGAGGTTGTTGCAAACATACAAAAATATTATTTCCCTAAGTTCTTCAGGGACAGGAATCTGGATCAGGGTAGTCCTCAAACAGAGGCACCTCAGTCACAGACAGTTCTTCATATCTTCAAAACGTTTTCACTTTCAGGGAGAGGAGATTCATCTGAGCGTGGCAATATGAATTTTATACATGCTTAGTGGAAAATATGATGACAAAAAGCAGGTTTTTGGATTCAAACAAGTGTCTGCTATGATTTAACACTGGATTTAATGGAGCAGTCGGGGTCATCACATTGTCTGAAAGAGGATTAATTTTTCCATGTTTCTTGGTAAATATAAGAACAATTATAAACATTTTGTAACAAGGATGTCAAGCTCATTTTAGTTCAGGGGCCACATACAGGGCCCCAAAATGATCACAAGTGTGTCTGATCAGTAAAACACTATCATAATAATATATAAATAATTACAACCCCAAACTTTTCTCTGTTTTAGAATGAAAAAAGTAAAATTACATTATGAAAATGTTTACATCTACAAACTATTCTTTAAAAATATGAATAACATAAACACTGAAGAACCTGAAATATCTTAAGAAAAATAAGTGTCATTTTAACAATATTATGCTTCAGTTTATCATTTAAACATGTGCATTACAACTTGCAGATCACAGTGAATCTACAAATACACAAAATATTTTGTAACAGGTGGAATATTGGTAAAATTGTTCTTACTTCTCTTAAGACTTTTCATATTGTTCATATTTGTTAAGGTTATTCCCATTTTTTTCTGGTAAACATTTTCATGTGTATTTTCTTGTTTTACACTAAAACGAAGGAACTAAAATGATTTTAACATCCTTGATTGTTAATGTCTTCATTGTAATTTTTGCATTTCACAAATTCATCCCATTGGCTGGATTGCACCCTTTGGTGGCCAGTTTTGGCCCACAGGCCGTATGTTTGACCCCTGTGTTATAAGTTTCAAAGAGTTTTATTTGCAAATAAATCACATTTATGCAAAGAGTTCGTTTGTGTTGATGCCAAAACTTTTGGCCATGACTGTAGATGTATTATTTAACCAGGTACAACAACCAAAACCAAAAACCAAAGTATGAAAAATACAACAAAAGTGTATGCAGAGTTGAATAAATTATTGGTATTAACTATTATGATTTTTAAAGCTGCAACAATAAGTCATCAGAAGAAACTGAACTTTTCAGTTTTGTTTACTCATTGAACTTCTGTAAAAATGAGTCAAAACTCAACTTTTTGCTTAAGCTTTTAATCATTTAATTCACAATTTTACTCGTTTTATATTTTATTCTTTTAGGGAATTTATTTAATCTTGCATTTTTATGAAATGGGGCCAGACAACAAAATGACGGTGATGTCAATTTCATTCAGCATATCATCATCACATCTTTTTTATATTATACTAGAGCTGTTTGCTATTTACTGTAAAGACATGTACCATAATTATTGTTATTTCTTATTAATTCGATAATATTTTTGGCTGCATCATTCAGCCCTAATGTGAAGAACCTTAAATTATTTGCATGTATGATTTGTATTTTGTAAGCTAAATGACTAATTAACTCACTGATTGATCAAAGCACCGTTTTCTTTCAGCCAGTTACTGTGTTGGAATCTTCGCAATGGTGGGGATCAGTGTCCTGGAGACCATGTTGGTCAGTTTCCTCATCAGTTTGGACAATGAACAAGACAAAGATGCAAATAGTTCTGGAGACGCTGGCGTGGACATTCAGCTGGAGGTCAAACATGATGAAGGTGGGTTTGTAAGGGAGCCTCGAAAGTATAACACTGGTTAATGTGCATTATTATTTTTTTGTGCTAGGTCAAATGTTAAATGCTAACATGTGTCAATGTGCATTTTTTACTCACTTTGGAGAAGGGTGCCAGTGCAGTAATTTTCTGTTGTTTACAATGTGCTGATGTGGATAGGTCAGAATTTAAAAAAAAAAATCATGAAAAAATGAAAAACATCTGAATTCTGACCTAATACAAATTGTGAAAAATAATATGACTTTTTATAACATGAATTGTGAAGTGCACATAATATGCTCACCTGGATCCTGGAAAGTTAAGAAATTCAAATCAATCGATGCTGTCTTTGAGAGTCCAAATAAGACTAAAGTGGTTCCACTGAAAACCCTCAAAACACTATTTGACTTTTTAAAACATTAGGGCTGGATTATTTGAAACTATATAGCTCTGCTTATAAAGGAGAAACATATCAGGCAGTGCAACGACGAGGCTGAATTATGTGTTTGAATCATTTTTGGATGTCAGTTTGGGTGAATAAGGTAAGGCAAGGCAAATTAATTTGTGTAGCACAATTCATACACAGGGCAATTCACAGTGCTTTACAAAAATGGAAAAGAAACATGTTAAAAATACACAATTAAAACAATCAACAAAATAAATAATAATCTATTAAAATAAAGTAAAAGAGAAGAGTGCAGATGGAACCCTTTCAGTTGTTCTGTGCACAGCTGAACAGAGCTGTTTTCAGCCTGGACTTAAACATTGTCAGAGTAGAGGCCTGTCTCACATCATCAGGAAGACTGTTCCACTGTTTAGCTGCATGGAACTGAAACACAGCTTCACCTTGTTTAGTCCTGACTCTGGCTGAATAACATCAAGCAGGTTCCTTAAACATGGATAATACTGGAGTTATGATGTGAGTCTGACAACAATAAAAGTGTAGAAAATCACATTAAAGAAAGATGTGATCAGGGTTTAAAGGTGAGACATGTTGAAGAGGTCTGTCTCACCCATGTATCTGCAGTGACCGATGATGTAAATTCAGAGAACTGTTCTCCGCCGTTGAACCGCCACGGAGATCGCACCCTGCTGAGACGAATCCAGGAGGAGCTGAAGGCGCTTCGACGGGAGACTAGAGCAAGAGGTGAAGGCAGGAGGAAGCCTGGCTGCTTCAGAAGGATAGCTCACGTCATCGACTGTCTGTTCTTCATCCTTTACTTCTTAGCCGTCGTCATTTTTCTGTTATTCATGTATGTGAAGTGGATAGAAGCTTATATACAGAATGAGAAGGATGAGCGCTGATTCACTCCTCTTCCTTATGACAGGCTTTACATCTGCATGTTTTCTACATTTCCTCTTATTGAATTCCTGTTTTATCCCCATTTTATTCCTGTAACACGAGACAACAACCTACATACAAAGCATGAAAACTGGTACTGTTGTGATTAAACAACAGTGAAATCTTATTGTGTTTTTCTTATGTTGGATCAACTGGAAATCAGTCTTAAGATAAAATGTTTTATATAATACATTGCACACTGAAATGTGTTTTTGTACCTGTAACCAATAGTAAAATAGAAAACTTTTCTTGTAATTAAATAAATATGGTTGTTTTGTTTTTTTTTTACTATAATCACGTTGAATTACATTGCATAACGTTGAGTTATTGGGCGGGTTGTGCCAATTTCTGCATTTAACACTGACTGCTACTTTTACTTTTGTTAATTTCATTGCTAAATAGAAATAAAATCACTTCAAATATGTGTTTTTGAAGGAGGTAGATCATTATATATGGAAATGGAAGCCTTTTGTGATTTTGACAGGAAAACAATGTTTAAACTCCTGTTTATCAAGTAAACACAACTTATCGTAACTGTAAATATATGATGAGGTAAGAGACGTTTTGCCTTTTATTTGCTTGGTGATTACAACATGAAAATGTCTTTAAAAGGGATGTACTATTCTGTAATCTTTAATTTTTACATTGTTTATTAACATTTGTGTTGATTTTTTCTGAATTTTAGTTGAGTTATGGAATATCTGGACAGTCTACAAATAGTGTTCTTTAACTTTTAATATTTTAAAATGCACATATATTACTGAAAACACAGAAAAGGGTCTGATTTCTCCTTGTGACAGTGACACCTTTGGGAAAAATCACAGGTGTGTTATCATGTGACTTGTGTACGTGTCATATGACAGGCCGAGCTGCTAAACACTTCGGTCGTTTTGTGAACTCGGACAGCCTAGAGGGGCGGAAACACAATTATTGCTGTCGTGTGGGTTAAATATTATCTCATTCTTTTGCCCTGTAGAAAGTAAGAAGGTTATTTTTAATAGTTATAAATGTGGAAAAAAATAAAATCAAGCGTTAATATAGTGAATTATTTAATTGACCCCGTGATTTGATCCCTGCTCTGATCATAGACCGAGCAAACCCATAAATTGAGCGTAAAATCAGATTTAATATATCATAACATAACCAACTACTTACTGTACACAATAAAAGCACAAGGTTATAAACTGTTAAGAGCAGTTTTATTTTGAAAGCCTCCACCGGAAGTATGTGTTGTATAAATGTTAGCTTGGGCCACTGAATCTGGTCAGCTGGATGGTTAGTTTACAGCTAGTTAGCGAACTGTTGGAGCTCTGTCATCGCATGGCAGAGCGGGTTTCATCGGTATTTTGGTTCACGGACTTGCCTGCTTTTGTTTATCTGGGACACGGCTCATGTTATCCCGGTGGCCACGGTGGTTTACGTTTATTCAACCCGCTAGCTAGCCCGTTGACAGCCGGAGCGTCCTGCTAGCATAGCGGCTAAGTGAACTGAAGTAAGGTGAGCACAGGTTGGCTTCAAAACACGACACGGGGTCATATTTAGCACTTTTTACAGATGTTAAAACTCACCTTAATTGCTAATTATCTACACTGACAGGGACCATATTAACAAGCGAGTCTCTCCATGCTAGTTAGCTCAAAATGACAGCATTTATACACCATAAGCCTTAAATGAAACTATCACTACTGTGGAATCAGCGTTTAGCCATTTATATAAACATGTGCCTACACTGTAATTTAACTGCAATTTTTCTAATGTTAAAATCCAGTCCAGATGCCACACATGTAATGATTTATCATTGTAACTTCATCTTTAACCCTGTTAAACCTAAACATTACCTAAACAACCAAAATCATCTACTTAGCTAAAATGTTTAATAACTTGTGAACCACTGCTCTTATCAATACATGTAAATAATTGGTGTAAAATGCAGTTTATCATGTTTTCATGGTCATCAGATATGACCCATTTGGAAGATCAGAGGCTCCGTTGTGAACGTGGAAACACTGTCATTTTCTACAACATTGATTCACCAGTCAAACCAGTGGAGTTTGATAAATGACAGTGTATGGATGTGTTTGTTCTATATTCAGTTATTATATTAGTTAAAGTGATACATGTAGCATGAAGTCACATTCTCTTGGGTTGTTTATAACAGGCTTTAATATCCCTCAAATTTACTCAGAGCATTTATGAACATCTACAAGATCTGTAAATTAAGTATAGTAAAATGCTTTATTGTCACCGATAAATGCAAACTGCAGAGGACATTATATGGTAAATCAGTTATGACACTTTACATGTAGTGAGAAATTCATACAGAAGTGCCACAAAATAGTGTGCATATAGTAGGATGGGGTGAATGGTTTTCCCTGTGGGAATAATACAGTGAGTTAACCTTAATTTTAGACATACCTCTAGGTCTTAGATATCAACAGACTGAGAAGATCGAGCACCAAAACCGTACTAAAATTTAAAAAAAAAAGGAAACAGAGATCTGACCCTAGTCATTTAAATGAATAAAATGAAGGTACGGTAATTGTTGCAGCTTGACATATACTAGGCAAGGCAAGGCAGCTTTATTTATATAGCACATTTCATGTACAAGACAATTCAAAGTGCTTTACATAAAACATTAAAAGCATTACAGCAGAAGGCATGAGAAAAACAAACAAAAATCAGATAAATAGGTAAAACTGATAAACAGATAAAAGAGATGAGCAGATAAAACAGATAAAAACTTTTAGCTTAAAAGGAATAGTGCAGATCTGAACTGATGAATAAAAACTCTATTCAAATAATACTAATAACACTGCTAGAAAGAGTGGGTCATTTGTTGCTCCCTCAGTCACTACAACCAACCTACTCAGCAATGATTCATAGAGAACAAATGTTAAGTGTGTGCTTGTGTTAAAAATATATCTCTAGTATTTTGATGACCATGATAATAATAAACTGTCAATTATTGTGACCTGTGAATGCAGTTCTTCAGCGCTGTGTGTTAGATTAGACATTTTCAGCAGAGCTTTTGTACTGCTTTGCTTCTTCTACTGTGTATTTAGTAATCCACTGCTAATCCATGTAGACAACTCTGGTTTCAGCTGTCTGTCTGTTGTGTTTTCAGGTGAGGACTAGTTACACCAGCCATGGCAGGTGGAATTACAGAGACCGGGGAGCCCTACTCCGCTTTTGTGAGTATTTGTCAAGACACTTGTTGTGGCTTTTTAGTCATTTGTGGTCAACAACACAACCCTCAATTCATAAACAGGGGCAGAAAGTCACTAAGCTCTTTTATTCAAATACTGCATACTACTTTTAGTCATACTTGAAGTACATAGGTTAAGCGAGTAGTTCAATTTTTGGCATCTTTATGCTTTTTTTGTTTCATACTTTTTTTATTTGTTTGTGATAAACTGAAGGACAAAGTGCAGCAATCCTAATCCATTTTAAGTAAAATATAAATGTAAATTATCTTTTTGTTTTTTTAATTTATTCTTTATTTAACCAGGTAAGTTAGTTGAGAACAGATTCTCATTTTCAATAACGATCTGGCCACGTAGAGATGAACAACCAGTCACTTTCACTTTCACACCTATGGGCGATTCAGATTAAACAGTTAACCTACTAGTGCTTTGTATTCACTGGAAAATGCACTTTCACAAAGCCAGTTGTTCTGAGCTCATGAAAAGTTAGCTTTTTAGAGATGCATGATTCTCAGAGGACAGATGATGATCTAGAATGTGACTCATCGCTGTAGATTAAACACAGATTTTAAACTCCTTTAAAATTGCCAACTTCACTGGTGTACAGTAGTAAAATGAAACAGAACATCAAATATAAGAGTAAAACACTGACACAGACCATTTTTCTTTGACTTTTCCCACTTAAACTTCATTTTGCTGACAAGACATATTTTACTGAACGGTTTAAATGCAGACCTTTAGTTGTAGTTCAGTGCCTTTAGTACTTTGACCTCAGTAAAACAACACTCATGTTATAAGGCTATGAAGCTGTGGTATACTGTATACATTTACATTCTCCTGAGGATCTTTGGTAAAAAATTTGTGCTTCTTCTAATATGACTTTATGTTTCAAACAGTGTCAGTGCAGAAACATAACCCTGCTGAGCATATCAGGCAGTAAGTGGAGATGATGCTCATGAAAGTGCAGTGAGAATTAAAGAGGAAGCTCCCCTGCTTCCACATCCTCTTTATTTCGAGCCTCTTTATGGTCTGTACTCATATCAGCCCCACACTTTGCCGACATCAGCATGACTTGGCCACAAAGCGTTAAGTTCTGCGAGTTGAGTGTTTTCCTTCCAGGCAGCTGAAGCTTTGAATCATTAAAGCTCTGTGTTATCTGATAGGACGGAGTGCTGTCCAATTAGTCCAGCTGTCTTATGTGACAATACGTTGATTCATTTACACCGGAGTCTGATCCCTAACGGTCTGATTAGAGAGAAAAACCAGGTACTTGAATGTAACCTGTGTGACCCCGAGATTTCTCATTTAACAAATCAATGATCAAATATAAAATAGAATCAGTTGTTTAGAGTTAATTTAGGTCAGATGAATGAAAGGTGAACACATACGATAACGCTACAGAACATGCACAAATATCCACTACACAATAAGACACATTTTCAAAACCCCACATAAAATAATGGAATGAATTTTAGACATTTTAAGAACCAACTCCATCAAACTGCTGCTAAGTTCTAATGGACTTTCATTATTCTCTACCAATCTAATCAAATGACCTTTTTCAGAGCCTCTTGTACAAACATACAAACTGTAGTGGACAAAAGTTTTCTGACACCCTTAAAATTTTACACAATGTCAATTATTATCATGAAATATTTGTGAAAAAATCTTTTTTGTGTTTCAAAAGGTGTGGCTGCATGAGATACTATCAAATGCAAATGATTTTTATGTTTATTGTTAACAAGAAAAAATAACTAAACTCTTGACAGTTTCAACATGTCATGTCCTGGATGAATTTCATTATCTGTTGAAACATCCAGTTTTGACCTTGATGGAACTGATCACTGCAGAAGGGAGCATGTGGGTTTGGAGAACGGAACATATAGTTGGCAGAGTTCAATGACTCTTAAAGGGGTCGTATTTTGCTAAACCCACTTTTATTAGTCTTTGGTACATTTATTTGTGTATTTGGACCCTAATAGTTCAAAAAGTTTGAATTTGAACCCTCCAGGTGCTGCAAGGCTATCTTTATATTCATTTTTGCAAAATTCTAGTGGATTTCTACAACCCGTTTTAATTCCTTCTTAATTTGTTACGTCTATAACAAGTTACGTCACGGCATTTGCTCATATAAGGTCAAGACTTCCAACAAACATTTCGCCGAGTACTCCATAATTGTTTGTCAGAAGCAGCGGTTGTTGTCCATACTGAAAGTATGTCCAAACTTCGGAATCAAACCTGCGACCCTTCAGTCACAAGCAGCTTCTCCAACCTTCTAGGCCACGGCTGCCCCCCAAATCTATTTATTCTGTCTTAGTTTGAAGTAATTTAGAGATTGCAAACCGTAATGACTTCATAATTTATTGATGCTCTGTTTAAACACAGGCTCATTCATCATGTATATTGGGTCATTAATGCAATTACACAGTTTTCACACACATTTCACAGTTTTACACAGTTACATGCATATCCTGAATGTGACATGGCAGCTCAGGAAATGAGAGATAAGCTAGTTTACATAAGAAAAGGAGAAGGCTGCCGCATGAGACCTAATGTGTGAATCTGCAAAGACAATCTAAAGAATCACTATAAACAGACTTAAATATATAACAAACATTAAACCTACGAAAGACCCATGATGGAGAACTATCCAGAAAATACTGTATTAATAATATAGTGACTGTGTTTGCAAGAAAAAAGAAATGTAAAACTGCAAAAAAATCACCTGACACTTTTTACTTGATATTCATAATACGTCAAGTCAATCTTATTACTGTTTTCCCCAGCTGTGTCAGAAGAATATGATTTTTTTTTTTTTAAGGAATCACTCATCATTACTCAACTAAAACTTTTCATAGAACTGTTTCAAACATATGGCAGAGTCTAGAGTTAATGTGAATGTGTGAAAATGAACCTGTGGTCTTCGATGCAGGTGGGGCTGGTGTACATGTTCAACCTGATCGTAGGAACAGGAGCTCTGACGATGCCCAAAGCCTTCGCCATGGCCGGTTGGGTGGTCAGCATCACACTCATCTCCTTTTTAGGATTTATGAGGTGAGTTACTTCTGGTTCAGGTAAAATCTCAGACAGTTTGAAGCTAATGATAGATGCTTTTCACACTATGTCAAAACTGGGTCACAGTGCAAATTCTGCCAAATCCATATTTTAGAACAGGGGTGTCCAACATACAGCCTGTGGGCCAAAACCAGCCTGCCAAAGGGTCCAATCCGGCTGGGGGATGAATTTGGGAAATACAAAAATCACACTGAAGATATTAACAATCAGGGATGTTAAACTAATTTTAGTTCAGGGGCCACATACAGACCAATATGATCTCAAGTGGGTCAGACCAGTAAAATACTATCATAATAACTGAAATAATGACAACCACACATTTTTCTCTTTGTTTTAGTGTGAAGTAAAATTGCTTAAAAATATTTACATTTCACAGAAAATGTGAATAACCAGAACAAATATGAACAACCTGAAGTGTCGTAAGAGAAGTGCAACTTGACCAATATTCTACCTTTTACTAAATGTTCTGTGTATTTTTAGATCCACTGTGATCTGTAAGTTGTAATTTACATGTGTAAATGATAAACTGAGGTATAATGGTAATATTGCACTTATTTTTCCTTAAGAAATTTGACAGGATAGTTTGTAAATGTAAACATTCTCATGATGTAATTTAACTTTTCACCGTTGCTTTACTGAGATCATATTGGTCTGTATGTGGCCCCTGAACTAAGATGAGTTTGACGCCCATGATTTAGAATAACCAGATGACACATTTAAAAGACAGGACAGTAAAAGTATTATTTTGGAGGGGATTCCTACAGATGCTCTGCCCTTCCAAACAGATCCCATAGTCTTTTCTGTTACATTCAACAATAAAAGTGCTAAGTAAAAATGCACTGCTGTTAGCAGACTGGTTTGAGGGGAGGCTTCTGTAAACACATAGCGGGAAAGAACACAAAGCTGCACAATCACCAGCATTGCTACATATTCACCCACAGAGAGGTGATGTCTGGACTCCCAAATCAGATCTGTAAGAATTGTTTAACAATGATTAAAAAACTCCAAACCCTGACATAATCTCATTTATAACACTAACACAACAGATTCCAATTCTTCCAAACAGGTAGAATCTCTTTGTGTTTGCCCAAACCATTATCCCATGATTAGATTCTTTACATACTATTTATTGGAGCGCTTCATTTAGTGTACATGTGAACAGTTAAATCCAGGGTTCCCGCAGGGTCTTAAAACGTCTTAAAAGTCTTGAATATGCAAATCTTTATCTTTAAAACGTATTAAATTTGATATGGTAGGTTAAGTTATGTTGCCATAAACTTGTTCACTATGTTGTGTTTAAATGTGTCTGGGAAATGTCCAAGCTGCAAAGAAAGTAATATTATTCTACTTAGTTCCATCTGTTCCAACCCAACAATATATATTGAAATTAGGAACCAGTTATCGCTAACTTTGCAGCCCCCGGTGAGATGTGACTCAGAACAATGGGAATCAAGGCGTTGGGGTAAATTAATACATTTTGCTAAATTCTAGGAGTCACAAGTTTTTGCCAGTATGGCTGTGAAATAAGCTATATATTATGTTCTAAGTAGTCTTAACAAGGCCTTGAACAGTCTTAAATTTAGCCAGTGTAGTAAAAAAAAAAACTACTTGCTGTTTATTTATTGTTTATTTTATTTTTCTGCTTGTTTTTACCTCTAGATAAGTTGTGTTGCGATTGCAGAGACAGAAACAGACTTCAAAAACAATTCATTTTCTTCTCATCTGTGCGTCTTAAAATGTCATGTTAATGTAAGAATTCAGCAAATGCATAGCTTATGGACAAAAAAATTGGTTGAAATCTGTGAATCCAGTTCATTTCTCCCATTGGATTGAATTGGACAGGATCTGCTGAGTTTCTCCAGTCATATAGCATGTAGTTTTAGTAGAGAATGACTACTGTTTAATTGTGTTTTATCTTCAGCTTATTTAGCCATAAAACAACTGATTGAAATGATAAATTATCCCTAACATTCCACAACAGATTTAACTTTTTGTCCATATTACCCAGCACTAAGTAGAATGTAGAACAACCTGTTACTGACAAACTGAAATATGACCTGTGTTAGTTTCATGCAGATGCTTTCATACAGCTGAATGAAAACAATTACCACAATGATGCTAATTATTTGCAGTTAATTCTAATTATTGCAGTCAGGTGATTATGTAATAACTGACAGGCCTGTAGATCTTTGAACATGATGATTCATGTCGATTCATGCTGATGAAGATCACAGTGTGTATGTGTGTGTGTTGTTTTTTGTTTTTTTGTTTTTTTTTAGATGTGTCTCTTTTAGTGTTAAGATGGGAACATTTCTGGTCAGTTTGGCATGATCATAACCATAAAAATGTTTCTGTCTTCGGTGTAATTATACCTTGTACAGTTGTATAATCAGAAAAGGGTAGAATTTGTCAGTCTAGATTTTAGAGATTTTATTTTAATCTGATCACAGAATTTGCATAAATATTTTTATATTAGTTTAAGTGTAAGTTTGGGTTAAAACACAAATTTCAGAATTAATACATCTTCATTGATCCTTCCTAACTAAAATTGCAGTATTAGTAACTCATGATTGTATTGTATTGTTTATACCCCTTGATTTAACCTTGAAAGACTCATTGACGGTAAAAATGCATTTTACAAGATAAGCAGCAGCAGCAAAGTTAATCTGGTTACAGACAGGGAGACAACCAAACATACTCTATATGTACACAGATAAGAAATACAACAAAAGTATGATATGATCTGTGCAAAGAGAGTAGTATGATATTAAATTAATTTAGTAAAACATGTGTAGCCAAAACTTTCTGCCTCAATGTCAGTAAAAATGCTTTTAAAAGTATTTAGGAAGAGCAAATCCTTAAGTTTCAGGTTATTTTGTAACTGTTAAGGAACAATTTTTATCTTTATCTTAATGATTCCCTCCATGTTGTACTGTACAAAAATTTGTTGTTTATTTTGTTGTAAATAAAATGGGTAACTTCCTGGGTATTTATTAATATTCAGTTTTTTTACTGTCAGCAGCAAAGTTTCAGAATCTACCTGCATGTTTCCACTCTTTTCTCTGCTGTGCTAAAACGATGATTAAACATATCTAAATGCTGTGATCACTTGTGTTTGCTCCTACAGCTACATGACGACCACGTTCGTGATCGAGGCGATGGCGGCGGCCAACGCTCAGCTGCGATGGAAGAGGAGGGAGCAGGAGGAGGTGAGAATCAGCTCAGTCTGGCTCTGAGGAAACGTCCGTAACGGTAGATAGAAGCATGAGTCACATAAACCAAATATTAAAGATGTCGAGTGTAAACACAACACTGTTTACACCCAGCAGGAGGAAAACTGGAACTAATGTCAGTGTAAATGTCTTTCCAAGCTGATTCTGGCATCCACAGGCAGGATTTTACAGCTAAAAATAACAACCATAGTCATATTTTAATATTCATGTCAAATTAACTTCTCAGTCAGTGAGTGTGTTTTGTAATTATTTAAATTGTTTTCTTTGTTTATGGTGGTATAGATGCACCATGCCTCATAAACTCACACAAACACACTCAGCTTCGGTGGAAATTTTACATCGAGAACAAAAAACACCAGCTGTTCAGTAGTTGACACAGCACCTCCAAGGATTTTAATGTTAAAGTGAAATTTTACTGGAAATCTTACTGAAATTTTACACCCATCTGTGCAGTTTTTATTGTAATTGCGAACTGTCAAGTCGAGAGAGTAACATTTATTGGGATAAACGATGAGGTGTAAAGTGCCAGAGCAAAATCTAAGAAATATGGCCCATTCTGAGGTGTTTTGAAGGGAGAAGGGAGAAGTTCTCATGAGTTTTCTGCAACATTGCCAGCCTTAAAAGAAGCAATTTGATAATTTAGTCCTATGATATTAATCTGTTGTATTTCAGCTGTCACAGTGATAAGAAAAAGGCAACTGATGAAGAAGGAGCCAGACAATAATAACTCTTAGGGGTCTAGTTGTTTCCTGTAGAGAAAATGTCAGTGAGATTGGTGTCCTACACCATCAGAAGGCTTTTAGATGAGAGAAGTGTGACAGGAAGTGGTGGAAAGCTCTGACATGGCTGACGGAGCAGCAGCATCGATCATGACATTTATTAATTTTGGTTCCAACGAAGTGCATAAATACAGATATTACAGTTGCATCTGCTGCCACTTGTCCATAAGAACCCCACTGTGGCAGAAGCAGTCAGCGTCACCCTGTATGTAATCACAGAAGGGAGTCCTTATTCATTTTTATGTTGACTAAAACGAGAGACTGTGGGCTTGAAAATGCCTCCCGGTACAGAAACCATCTCTAAGGAGTTATGAGCCCGAGGACAAAAATCCGCCTCAAACGCTCGGCCTTGATTCATGGATGCTGTGATGCTCGCTGCCTTCGCCTCCTGCATAATGGAACACAACAGAGAGAGGAAACTGGGACTGATGAAAGCTTCTTATTTCTCCTGCTTGAGCCAAGAATGCCAATGAAAGCTGCTTTCCATCATGTATCTTTGCAAAGATCCCACAGAAGTCTATTAGGAAGAAGGAATGTCTTTACATCAGTTTGTATGGAACTCAGACCCTCTGCTGCAGGAGGAAATGAAGCATGTAGCCGATTATCTGGAATTAATTTATGTAAAAATTGGAAAAACTTAGCATTTCATCTGCAGACAGGTAACCAATTAGCTGTGACTGCCCTCTGCTGGACTGTTAGAACAAATGCAACTGGAGTGAATAAGTTTGTGCATAGATTTTTTTTTAGGCTTTGAGTTGTTTTCAGAGCTTGGATTTGTTCACTCTCACTGCAGTAAAAATGCAGAATGACTTCTTCCACTTCAATCAGAGTCTTGTGTACATCTGTTCCTCTTTTGTTCTCTGGGTCTTCATGGAAAAAACACATTTTCTAAGAGCCTTAAACAGTGGGGGTGATGTTGTATCATAGTGTAGTTAACCAAGAAAAGTGGTAGAAAAACCACAGAAGAGGAAGAATGAACTGTAGTTTTTAGTTCTGTCTGTGTTGTCATGGTGACGCTACATGACACTTGTCGTAATATACACATTCTACGTCCAAGTAACAAGAACAACATGAGATAAAAGCTCAAGTTATGTTGTTCAGAAAACAACACAACTCGAACAACAACCCCTTAAATGGACAAATATCTAAAAAAAAACTAACAGTCTTAGACCAGCGTATGTCAGGAATAATTTAATAAAACAATAGATGAATGAGACAAACTTTGCAGCGCTAAGCTAACACTAAGCAGATCCATCAGTTCAAGTATTATTTCTCTACTATTAACCACTTATCTTTGCTGTTTTCTGATCAGAACATGGTTTACATGTTAATACGAAAGCTATCTGCTAATCCATTGTTTTGTGTTACATTGAAATAATTCCAACTGGGAACAAATGGCCCAGGATTTAACAGGATAAACGTTCTTGTTCTGTACCAAACCAGAGCTTCACCATATTGATTCTGTGCTGTTTTAAACTGTACAAAGGGACATAGTGAAATAATCACTAAATATGCAGTCGCTCTTACTTTGGCATACCTTATTTATTTACATGATGGAGCATCATAACAAAAAAGCCCACAGTTGACCCCTCACCAATTTGATGTTGAAAATACTTCATGTCTCACTTTATTATTAACCTGTTGAACTCATCATCTTAGTCAAAGTAGTAGTAAATCAAAC
Organism: Sphaeramia orbicularis; assembly: GCF_902148855.1. Lineage (NCBI taxonomy): Eukaryota > Metazoa > Chordata > Actinopteri > Kurtiformes > Apogonidae > Sphaeramia > Sphaeramia orbicularis. The sequence continues at coordinate 26,876,009 of NC_043964.1, read as the reverse complement.
TGACTATAAAAAGTGCTAAAAGGGGCTTATTTGGGCTATTTTTGTTTTTAAAGTCAATATTCCTACTTTTAGAAGCCTAAGATTATCCTTTGGCCTATATCAGTACCAACTTCTAGTGATACTGTTTCTGAAATGTCCTACTGGTGCTGAATTGCCCACATTGTACATCTAGTAACCAGTTACCAAATTGTAATTCATGGATGTCAAACTCATTTTAGTTCAGAGCCCACATGCAGCCCAAATATGATCTCAAGTAGGCTAGAGCAGTCAAATATTATCATAAAAACCTTTAAATAAAGACAACACCAAATTTTTCTCTTTGTTTTAGTGAAAAAAAAGTCAGATTAAAGTATGAAAATGTTTACATTTTACAAAATATGCTTAATAAATGGGAAAGACCTGAACAACCATGAACAACCTGGAATTTCTTTAGTAAAATAAGTGCAATTTTAACAATATTTTGCCTCAGTTTATCATTTACACGTGTATTACAATGTACAGATCACAGTGGATCTACAAATACACAAAATATTTAGTAACAGGTATCTGGAAATGAAAAATATAGGATTTAACTTTATGATCAAACAACTTGTCAAGACTCAGTGACACCCATGACTGTTAATGTCTTCTCTGTAACCTTTGCATTTCACAAATTCACCCCATAGGCCGGATTGGACCCTTGGGTGGGCTGCTTTTGGCTCACAGGCGCATGTTCGATACCCCTGTTGTCACTGTTTAGGCCTTAAGTGTCTTTTTCTTCAGTCGTACAATATTACTCATCCCTAAAATATGTTTCTCAAGCCAATTGAAGGTGTGTGAACATCAAAGTGTTAAAGAATCCAAATCATTCCAGTCATTTTTTTTATTTTTTGAGCTCTTAGTTTCTGTCTCAAAATGTAGCTTGTTATACATCTGCATCAGCCATGATCTAAGTTCTGTGAAAAGTGATAGTGTCCTATCAGTTGTATCGGTATGTTCACTATGTGATTGTGATGAAGATGTTGATACTTCTGAGGTCAGGTTGTGTTTCAGTAAATGGCCTCTTGGTCCTTTTCTTTCCTACCTGTAATCCTGTGTGGTCGTACACATCTCCTGATCTGTATCCTGGTGGTTTGTTCTGTTCCTGTCACTCTTCATCTCCTCTCCGTCCCTCGACTCCAGCGTTGCATTAATGCAGCCGGCGACGCTCAGAGTCGGCGATCGCTGACGGCTAATTGACAGTAATCTGCACAGAGTTTGTGAAATGATTAAAAAGCCACATGTGGGCTGGTGATTGGTGTGAGCCGTGAGGTCGTCCCAGCTGTTGATGGTAATTTCCAGATGTTGTCTTCCCCTGCGTCACATCCACAGCAGACAAACACTGTGTTAATAGCTTGTAAACCGAATGCTGTTTGTGTTTGGGGATTTACGAAATCCGAGGTTTACACACTCGTGTTCTCTCTGCAGATCGATGACAGCGACTCCACCTCCGAGTACTCCGATGATGACGTCATGGTCCGGGGTCGGTCGGAGCCGGAGACCAAACCCATCCTGTCTGTCCGTGAGTATCACTGTCTGCTCCACAGATTTTTATTGTAGCTGTTAGTGTGACAACTGACGCCAAGCAGGAGGTTTAGACTATGTTACAGGCAGGTAGATGAATAGATCCTCCTGAAAAGATCATTTAGATGACCCTCGTTTCCAATCTGTCAGCACTTTGCCCACTGTAAGAATAAAGGATTTTTATTTGTCAATATATATTTAACATGTGGATATGCAACACATGCTGACACTGACCCTCTGTATTTAACCCATCACCAGCTGAAAATGCAGAAACACAGCACACACTGCAAACTAGGAGCAGTTGGCTGCTGTGTCAGGCACCTGGGGAGCAAATAGGGGTTAAATGCCTTGCTTAAGGGTACATCAGCCAACAGTTGTACTTGTAAACCACTACATCTCAAAGATTTCAACATCATGACCAGTCAACAGTATGATAAACTGACATTTTTCTGCAGGATTATGGAGCATGAAGCAGAATTATTTTGCAGATGACGTGAATAGCTTTATTTGTCAATAATTAATCAATCTAGGGTAATTGCAGTGGTGTGTAAAAAATATAATATATGCTAAAAAAAGTCTTAGTTAAACCTATTGATATAATGGAGAGATAGGACATTTATTCTCATATAATTGTTTATTCTGAAAGTTGTTTTTCTCAATGTGCAGCACCTAAACATACTCAGCAAAGGTTTTTTTCTAATCATAATTTGTTAAAATTAAACAATTTTACATTTTTACCTCCACCAAGGAGGTTATGTTTTTGCCAGCATTGGTTTGTCTGTCTTTCTGTCCGTGTGCAAGATAACTCAAAAATTTACGGACGGATTTGGGTGAAAATTTCAGGAAATGTTGATACTGGCACAAGGAATGAATGATGAAATTTTGGTGGTGATCGGGGAGGCTTATGTTTAGTGTTTGCATAGTATGTTAGTATAATTGCAAAGGCTAGTATTATGATTGCAATTTAGTCAATTGTGCAGCTATGCAACAGACAAAACAATCTGGTAAAATTAAACAGGTAGACATAGACACGGACACAAAGATATTAATACTGAAAATGTTTGTCGGCTAAATAGTTGTTTAACATGAAAAAATTATTTTACTTTGTTTTTTTGGACTAAATACCTTGAACAAATGGCACCTAAACCATTTAACATGAACTAATAATTAAATATATGTCATTAACGAATACCTTTATTGCATGAACAAAAGAATAAAATGCTTAAATAATACATGTCATTAAAAAGGTAATTGAAGTATTTTCTATTTTATTGTTATCATGTTTGCCCAAGGTGTCTTACCAAGATAGAACATGTCTCCTCAGTGTGTTTTATGTTTTAGCACTTCTGATCTCTTTCTTGATACTATTCTTATAATCAAACTGCTCTTTGACCTTTAACAACTTCCACTTCCTGCAGCGCTTATGTCTGATGGACTCTTTATGTTTCCGCAGAGAGATCAGGAGGTCACGTTGATCATTTCGACATCGTGGAGCGGGTCGAGATGGGTCAGATGGCCTCCATGTTCTTCAACAAAGGTAATATCCTCATGGCCTGCAGCTCCTCCTCCCACAGCACATTATTCACTTAATTACAGACACTGCCATCATTAGCCACGTGTAACGTTTATGGAAGGCTGTGTGGGATAATTTGGTGGATTTTTTTATGCCTTATCACAAAGAAAGACTGCTGGCACTCTAATTGAATGTAATTATATTTGGATAAATTGCCTTTGGTTGTAATTACCTGTTTGAGACCCATCAAGGTTGTTAATGTCCCTGCTGTGCATGTGCGTGGGTGAGGGAACAACCTGGACTGGAGGCTCAAACCTGACTGATCTGGGGCTGATGAAACCTCAGCACAAAGTCACCGTCAGTGACTGAATACTTGTACTCACACATTGTACTTCAGCACACATCTGAAGCTCAAGACTAGAGTATTTCCATTTTCTGCAGCTTTATACTTTTACTCCACTTCATCTTAGGGGCTGATGTTCTTTTTAATCCACTACATCTCTTTTGACAGTTTTAGTTACTTTCCAGGTGAAGGTTTTACTCAGTGATGATACACCAACCTTTTGAAAAACACACTGTTAAAGATTAAACCAGTGGTTTTCCTGGCTTTTTGTCTGAACATCTTACATAGAGTAATGTGTATTTGCTCACTTTTCAACAGCTAGCTTTTCATTCTTAACTTATCACGTTTAGTTTGATTAAATGTGTAAATCTCCAACATGTCAACAAAAATCCCAGATAGAAAGACAAACCTCTTCTGGTTTCATGTTGTATTTTCACCAGAAAAAAAAAAAGGCCATTACTAAAACATTACTGAAACACATAGTCCTGGGATCGAAGGGCACCAAGCAAAGTATCTTGAAGTTGTAATACTGCTCATGGCCACTAGATGCTGCTCCAAGAGGCCCTGACTCCTATAGACTTACACTGAACGATGCCGTGAATGAGATTACATCACTTGGACATTTTTGTTACATCTGTAAGTTTAGCTGGGATACAGTGTAATGACACGCAGTACACCTTTCAGAACCTGAGTTACAAAGTGTTTTACAAGAGAAGACCACAGAGCATCCACAGTGAACGTAACACACACATTTTTAGCTGTGTTTTTATACACTTGAAGGTGTTTTCTGTTCCGCTGGCTGGTTACAGAAAAGGAAACAGACAGTCTCCTTGGGTGTTTAGTCTTATGGTATACAAACCTGAGCTGGGACATAAGTGTGAAGAGCTGGAGTCTAGATTGTTCATTGTCTTATAGATAAGGAGGATTTCACCTTTCATCCTGATATAGATTTAGAATTGACTTAAGTGATATTAGAATCCAGGTGATATTAGAGCAACAAGAAGACCTGGTGCTGCAAAGTTTTGTATTAATTGTATCTTGGCTACGACAGAACAGGTGGGAGTTGGAGGAGTCTTAACAGTAGAATACAGAGGTGTGGACTATGGTTACAGTTGCTATTTTGAGACATTTTGTAGGTGAAAGTAGCAAGACTGAATATGTGAGCTGATATGTTTATTGAATTTAAGATTACAGTGCAGGAAATTTACAGGAAAAGGTGATACACATAAAATTCACCATTCTACCTCTACTCCCAACCTTGATGCTGATGTAGAGTTAGTATTATATATAGTAGGAGTTTGTCAGATATTTCTAATGTGGAACTGAGACTTAGATCAAATCTGTGTGCAACCACTGTATTTGTTGCAACCCCACATATATTATACCTTTTATGAAAATGAATATAAAGTCCACTTTCAGTTGCTCCATCAGTTACAGGATGCTCTAAAACTGGTGCTTCACTTCTTCATTCATATAGATCCAAACATTCACTTGTTAATAACTAATGATCTACTTATTCTATCAATACATGTATATAATTGAGGTAAAATGCAGTCTGTTATCTTTTCATGGTCATCAGATATGACCCATTTGGACGTTTAGGGGCTCCATAGTGTACATGGTAACACTGTCATCTTCTATAGGATTGATTCACCAGTAAAACCCATGGAGTTTGAGAAATGACAGTGGATGGAAACACTTGTATTTATGTTCAGTTAATGATATATTTTGGTGTAAAAGTCATATTTTTCCTTTTTTTCTATTTTTGATCTAATAACCTTTGAATTTACTCTTAGCCCTTATGAACATCTATATGACCAGTAAATGAAATATAGGAAAATACGTACTTTACATGGAAAAAGGCAAAATGCAGAGGATAGTAATAAATGGTGGTAGATCACATGGGAAAGACAAAAAAATCATTTGGAAGTTGTAACAAAAAGTACTTGTGGGTTAAGATCAGATGGAAACATATTTCAGAAGTGCCAAACCAGTCCTTTAGCTTCACTACTTTAACTACATTTTGCTGGTAATACTTGGCTAGTTTTATTCAAATAGGATTTTTCTTACATAACATTTAATTGTAATGTAGTGTCTGTACATTGCTCTGGTATCTGACATGAATACGAGTTCTATCAGTGCTTGCTCAGCATCACTTTCACCTTGGATGCAGCTTTTTGTTCCTCTCACATTGGTTCACTGTCGCGGCCCCGGCCTCCCTCTTGGTCGTCTCGTCTTCTTGCATTACGGTGAGCTCCTTGTCTTAACCACATGCGGGTGACTCAATGGTCTGCAGCGTCCCGGTTGTCGCAAGAATAAAGGAACAACAAAAGGTCAAAGCTCTGACAACATCATCTGCACTGACATGTCCTGTCCTTTCATATCTGGACACTAGGTGGAGCACTCGGCACACTCGCCTTCAGTCGCGTTCACACCCACACGTGTGAACACGCTCATGCATGCCATCGTACAGCTCGTGCTGTTAAAGCTGCTGGTCCCTCCTCCTCCTCCTCCTCCTTCTCCTCCTCTTTCTCCTCCTCCTCCTCTTGTCACTCAGCTCCACTGTCCTGCCCGTTAGAGATGGAGCTTTGAAAAAACTTGCCACCGACCTTTCCCACCACGAAGCCCACTGCGCAGGTGAGACACGTGCAGGTATCGATTGGTAATAAGGAAATGAGTTTTCTCTCCTGTTCTCGCTCTCCCCATGCTGTGGGAACGCTGCCCAGTGACTCTAATCAGAAATGAATTAGAGAGGCACGAGTCCCAGCACATGCACGAGGAGGGGGGGAATGCAGCCCCTTCATCTGTCCTGACAATGGCGGACGTATTACCCATGAGCCTCCTCTTCATCAGCGAACACGATTATTCTCTTATTATTAAGAACTCCAAAAGCAGCACAGGCATTTTTCACTTTTTGTGATATTTTAATGACCTGATGATAATGGGATTAATCACCAAAGCAATTAAAGTTGCAGCTGTGTTTATTGTAGATGGAGAGATTTTTTTTTTCCACTTACCTCCAGCGCTGTGAAATAGAGCCACAGTTCTACCAATACTGGAGGCTGATCGATTTTTCCAAGGTAAAAATAATGTGAATCAGGAAAAAAATTCTAGCAGGTTAATCAACTGAAAGCATCTCCATCCCTTCTTAGATACAAAATGACAGGGTTCACCTAATTTAATCCTTTAACAGTTTTTTTAAACTCAGTTTGAGGTGTTCTCTTTTATTGTTTTTTTTTTTTTTTTTTTTTTTTTTTTTATACAGCTTTTATGTTTTTTACTGTTTTGCTTTATTTTTCACACTGGACCCTGACATTAGTATATCATGGTCATTCTCATCATCTTCACCTTTGTTGACCTGAAAATGACTTCTCTCACTAAAAACAACGTATAAGTCTAGTGAAAGTTGATATGCTTCCCTTTCACACTTTCAGCATTAATTAACTTCTGGTCTTGTGTTCCATCGCATTTTGCTGAATGACAGACAAACACAGTGACCAGGAGCATTCCCTGCTATGTCTGATGGACCTGATACTAGGCGCTGGTTAAAACAAGTTACCATACGCTTAACAGACTGGATAATAGTCACATGAACTAATTAATGACAGTCTAATACCGCGTTTCCACTACGTGGAACCGGCTTGACTCAACTCGACCTTTTTGTTTCCATTGTGTAAAAGAACCTGGAATCTGGTACCCGGTGCTACTTTCCTAGTACTTGCTCTGCTGAGGTTCCAAAGTGGGTGAAAAGATACTAAAATGTGATGTGTAAACACTGCAGACCACTGATTGGTCAGAGAGTTGTCATTGCGTCATCAATGTGCGACACGCAATTCCAAAAAAAACTGATTCGGAAGTTTACAGTAAATATACCGATAGGCTAATCCATGATACCCAGCCCACAGCCCACAAAACGACACCGTGGTTGGTCGAGGAGGTTCAGAAATTTCTGCCCTTGGTGACCGATGAAAAGATTCAGCTTGAGCTTGACGGGGCAATACGCAGTGAGCGAGTTTATCAGCAACTCTCTGAGCAGACTGCCTGAAGTTACTGAAGTTATGCACAGCGTTGCTATGACGTCCAGGTACTCTAAAGTCGGTAGTATCCTGTAATGGAAACGGTCTCCTGGAATAGTACCTGCTACCCAAGTTGAATTGAGTCGAGCTGGTTCTGCGTAGTGGAAATGTGGCATAAGGCAGCCCATTTGGAGCAGCATCTAGTGGCAGTCAGTGGAATTACACTTTGAGAGAATTCATACTGGCTTCATTTGGGAGACTTCACCCAGTAATAAGTTAATCACACTGAAGTTTCTACTCATGACCTCATTTGGATAAATTCCATGTTTTCTAATCTCAGATATGTAGATTATTTTATTGATGCTGCTTTTGATCAGTTATTCCACCCACCATAAAAAATAAAATAAAATAAAAAAAAAGTCATGAAATTAATAACAATGTTACAGCAACTCAGCAATGAATCTGGAATATTGGGTTGAATTAACAACAGTAGTCTACATTATATATTTGATTGTTATTTGTCAAGCAGGTGTCTCTCCCTTCTCATTAGAAGGACTATGTATTCTATAGAAATGACTGAATCCAAACCAGTTGCTGGGAATGATCCTAAATTTCAGAGGATTAGGAGTGTGAGGAATCAGATGTTGACATCCAGTAGCGAGTGGTCTGTTGTTCTTGGAAAGCGCAGTGAAACCGCTGTCTGGACCAACAGGATGGGAATTTTTGGCTCATCTTTTATGTGTTTTGACTGATTTAAAGACCTGAAAGGTAAATAACATGAGTGCACACGTCCATCACAGTCCATTAAAGTTACAGGACATTAAATGGTTTGAACACTGCCTCCCTGCTTGTCACACATTATAAACCATAGGAGTGAATCAACTCTTTGTTTCTGTCCTGCACCTTTGCAAGCAATTAAAAAGCATCTGTCCTGCTGAGGAGGAGGCACTCTTAGAGGGCATTCGACTTCCTCCTGGGCTGAAATTGACGTAGCAGCGGCGAGGCGGGCTTGGAATAAGGCCATGGGTATCGTATCAGGCTGACCTGCCGCCTCTGACAGGAATGTTGATGGAGGCGGGTTTATCTGCACCACTGTGGAAAGCTGCTCCTCTAACCTTCACATTGATGATTTGAAAGTTGATTAGAAGACGACTTTGGCTAAAGTCACAAAGAGAGGGAGACTATCAGAGGCCTGTCCTTGCATCAGCATCTTGTCTCAGCTTTTCTTGCCTCTGTGATGTGACGTGGCGGTTAACATGGCGACTGTGCAAACAGCAGGATTGTTTCTTCAACGTGAGCCGTCCTTCCCCTGACATACGGCGGACCGTGGCAGCGAATACTAATTTACTCAGCTGTAACTGGGGCGTCTGTCTTTAATGAGAGCCAAACATGAGCACATCCATTTTTAATACTTCACTGACTTTTACTTAAATGTCATACTTGTGTGTTGAGAGCAGCACCAAAATGAACAGCCACCACAAGTGCCTGAGCTGCTGAGAAGATAAATGGATCGGCGCAGTCATTTCCTATACGCCGCTGCGACTATAGTTTTCCGTGTCTGCGTCTTTGTAAAAGATGCACTTTAATTTCAGTGGCTATGTTACAGTGGCTAACTGTGATTAACCCAACAGATCGATATCGCAGGTTGAGTCCAGGAAGGAGCCTCGCTGTGTGAAAGCTTAATTTGTTTCTGAAAGGAAGTGAGGCTGTTTTGTTGTGACTGTATATGTTTCCTAATGGTGGGACACACCTCGAAGGGCACAACAGAAAATAATAGACTGAAGTTTTACATTTCTGGGTTTAAGGATTATTCACAGTAGGAAAAAACAACCTTACACTGCCATGATAAAGTGAAAGATGTGCACATACGAGATTTTAAACACTTAAGATACTGTCGCTTATTGCTTTTATCACATGTACATAACTTGTTTTTATGTGTCTGACTTTTCAAACAACATTAACACTAACATGGTGACAATACAATACTCAAAATAACCTCCCTCCATGAGACTGCCCTTCTGGAACTCTTTTTTTTTTTTTTTAAATTATACAGGAGTTTAATGCACTAATGTTGTGTCACAGTGCAATGCTGTGTTGTGAAATTTGCATAATATACACCCGTATTATATTTTTAAATATATTTCTAGTCATCATTATACTCCTGACCCAGGAAAGCAAAAGTTTGAGCTTTTTTTTTTACATTAAACAATTGCCTTTTTTTTTTTGTTTTGTTTTGTTTTACAAGTAGAGCTGTAAAACTCTCATCCCCTACAGACAACAAAAATGCATTGCTGGGCCTCAGGAGAACGTGTGTGTGTGTGTGTGTGTGTGTGTGTGTGTGTGTGTGTGTGTGTGTGTATATGTATGTGTGTGTGTAAATATATGTATAATATAAAATTTGAATGACAAAGTCTGTCTATGTCTAATAATAAAAGCTAATAACAGGCTTTTTAGCATCAGAGCTTTGTGGTTGCATCAAAGATCTGTGAATCTTACAGAGCTTTAGCCACAAAAATGTAATATGATCTGCATTTTATTGCAAATTCATTGCTGAGGTTCAGTTGGTGTTACCTGAATCGCACTAAGCTGGTGTTTTTGTCCTATTTACTTATTTTTAGTGCCGTTTTGTTAATGGGGTTGCCGTCTCGGGGCTGTTTAGTTTTGATTTGTGAACGTCTATAACCTCACTTCATCAATTTTTCACTCTCATATTCCCACAAGAAGCAGAAGCAGAGGAAGGTTAAGGAGCTGAGTTAACATTCACTTTTTGTCGTCTTTATATCAGATACTGTCAGGTGGGATAATGCAGCTTCATAGGAGGCCAATTTTATACATCAGTGAGAGGTCCGAAGAGGAACACACCACTCAAAACTGACATTTCCGTTCCTGTTATGTACAGTATGAATCCTAATTACTCTGCAGTATCCCTCCTGTTAAAATGGCTCCTCTCGCTGTGTACGGCACTAAACAGCGGCCCCTCACAGAGCCCGTCAGGCCCGCTGTCAGTCAGAACCCACGACATGATGGATAGTGATGCATTTCACTTCTACACCAAGACTCATTCTGCTGCGTTTTTGCCTGCGGCTTTGGGTAATTGAGAAATATCAGTTAGTGCTGTGAAGGCCTGTGTCCCTGTGGTCATGCAGAGCTCTTCACTCGCTATCGCTTACTGACAGCAGAATTCAGAACCTCCGCCTTCTGCTTTTACCTCTGAACCTCTAATATACTCATCCGTGTCGAGTCAGGAAACGCCATAAAAGACACTGAGGGAAAATGTTCAAAGGGTTTTCAACAAGGTTAAGGAGGTTTGTAGTAGAGTTCCCAGTCTTCAGAAAACAAAAGAAAGCAAAGTGAAGAAAAAAATTGGACAAGTAATCGTTCAGTTCAGTCTCCTAAGGTGTTGGAATGTCTGATTGTGTTGTGATTCATCTTACTTTCAGAGGGATTGTACAGATCATATCATTAAAAATGAGTAACAGCGCTGTCTAAATCAGGGATGTCAAACATACGGCTTGTGGGCCAAAACCAGCCACTGTATGGTACAATCCAGACCATGGGATGATGAAAAGTACTCTGATGATATTAACAGTCAAAGTTAAATCATTTTAGTTCAGGTTCCACATACAGACCAATTCCATCTCAAGTGGGTCAGACCAGTAAACTCAGAATAACCTATTAATAATGATAACTCCATATTTTTCTCTTTATTATAGTGTACAAAAGAAAAATCACATGAAAGTGTTTACATTTACAAACTATCCTTTCACAGGAAATGTGAATAACTGGAAAAAATATATATATACAACATGAAATATCTTCAGAAAAGTAAGTGCAATTTTAACAATATTAAACAATATAAACTGTTTTGTTTATTTGTAGATCCACTGTGAATTTAAGTTGTAATGCACATGTGAGGCTGAGACATAATATTGTTTAAATTGCACTTATTTTTCTTAAGTAATTTCAGGTTCATTTTATTCACATTTTTAAAGGATGGTTTGTAGATGTAAACATTTTCATCATGTGATTTTACTATTTTTGCTATTATTAATATACTTGTCTGAGCTATTTGAGATCATATTGGGCTGAATGTGACCCCTGAACTAAAATGACTTTGACACTGCTGGTTCAGAGTGAATACATTTATAGATGTTGTGTTGGAGTGACTTCGTCGTACTCCATCCACCCTCCAGTCACTTCAGTCGAACCCAGACCGCATTAATAACTCTTTACCGTCAGATAAATTGCTGTTTATCAGTCTGCCAGGTCCTTATGTTTTCAGCTTAATTTAACTGTTTGATAGTCACCCGCAGCCTTTAATTCATTAAAGAAACATCACAGCCTGTGAAGCTGTGAATCTGTCACTTTTTATTCGTCTTTAATGGACTCTGCTCTAATTTCCTTGGCAGTAATGAATTAGCTGAGGGGTCCAGTTGGACGGCAGAGCCTCCTTCTGAGACCTCAGGACTGTGATGGATGTGTGGAGCTCCGTGATGATCTGTCTCGGTCCCGGCTCTGCTGGGTCCGTTTGGACGGACAGAGGAGGGCAGATGGTTAAGAGGCTGTCGCTGCAGCGAGTGAGGGCTGACGGTGAAAAGTTCCTTCATTGACTGATTAGTCTTGTAATTAATGCTATTAATATTTTTTGTGCACTGAGCTGCTGCAGTGATGGAGGGATGTAACGACGGAGGTGTAGATGAGAGTGTATTTTAATAGAGATGGCACAGCAGTGGTTAAGTGTGACACACCAACCATATTTCACCATGAAGTGTTTGGACAGGTGATGAAGATGAAAAATGTGTTGCCTGGTCACCTTTTGGCCACGTTAGTCTGCAGATTTGGGTTGAAATCCCACCCATATATGTGTGAATTTCAACTCCAGAGGAACATAATTACAGCCAGATCGTTTTTATAGAGAATATAATGACACACTACATTTCATCTCCTTTTGGCCATGAATTTCTGTCTGCAAATGTTTCTGACCAAAAACGCTGGGTGGACATTTTCATTAATATCAAAGTAAACCAGTAGTGTCTAACTCATTTTACTTCAGGGGCCAAAGGGCTCAAATTCGTCTTAAGCAAGTTAGACCAAGAAAATTACAGTATAAATAATGATTACTCCAAATATTTATCTGTTTTTGTACAAAAAGTCAAATTATATTATGAACATGTTCATAATTACAAACTATTCTTGACAAAAAAAACTGAATAAGCATGAATAACCTGAAATATCATAAAAATATTATGCCTCACTCTATCTTCATCATCAGATCACAGTGGACCTACAAAGACACAAAACATATAGTAACCCTTATTTTTCTTGAGAAATGTCAGGTCGTTCATAGGTTATTTACATTGGTGTAATTTTTGCATTTCACGAATTCATCCCATGGGCTGGATTGGACCCCCTGGCGGGCCAGTTTTGGCCCACGAGCCATATGTTTGACACCCCTGCTGTAATGTCCAATTAAAATAACTACAAAACTCTAACGCTAATTTTAGTTCATTATTGATGATATGAAATATAGGGCTGGGTATTAATCGATGCGATTCATAAGGTTCTGAATCAACTGATCATGATTTGATTTGATCTGATATCGATTCTGTATTAATTGATTGATACAGATTTATTTAGTGATACCAAAGTACAATTTTGAGATGAAACCTGATTATTTGACTACTGCAGCCATGCAACACATCAATACTGGTATCAAGATTGATGTTAGAAAGGAAATAAATATGAAATTTGAGCAGTAAATAACTGAATCTGCTCTTAAATGATGAACAGGACAGAAACATTGCCATGTTCCTACAATGGCTCAGAACGGACTTCTTCATCTTTATTCTGTTTTATGGCTGGTGGCTTCTAGTGTTAAGGCGCATTACTATCACCTAAGGCTGAGTGTGGATCCAGGTTAATATTCCCAGAACGACCGGCTTCCACGAGCCACTTCAGAGAGCCTCCACTGACCTCCCACGGGGGTGTTTTCCCCACCCTTCCTCCATGCCAGAACTGTCACGAGTGAGATCGAAACGCCCCATCTCCCCCAGGGGCCCACGAGATGGAGCCGGCCGCACCTCGCTGTCGGCAGTACCTGGGTCAGGCACTTGCGGTCCTGCTCTGACAAATCGATGTCATCCACTATTACTTGATAACGCAACGATAATAAAATCAATCAAATCGATTTTTTTTTACCCAGCGCTAGTGAAATATTACAAATTGCTCCTTTAACATTCATGATAAATCCATTTTCCAGTAAAACTAAGTCAGGACTGTATGAACATTTCTCTTTCCATATTTGTGTCTTTCAGTGGGTGTGAACATGTTCTACATCTGCATCATCGTTTATCTGTATGGAGACCTGGCCATCTACGCTGCAGCTGTGCCCATATCACTGATGGAAGTCGCATGGTAAGGCTTTGTTTTTACCATGTTTACCTCCTCCATTCAGCTTGTACTGCAGAATAAACATAGATGGGATTTAGTGACGTTTGCTTGAGGAACATCCAGATCGTTTCCACTTTCTCCTCTCGGTTTCTTTGTCACCTCTTGAACTCGGACGTGTGACAATAAAGCTCTGTAGACAGATCCGCCTCACACCACCCTCCTGGCATCGCAGCCACGTGGACTTGCTTCCAGACAGGTTTTTATTGCAAGTCTGTCGGCCAGATGGCGTGTGAATAAAGTTTTTCATATAGTTACAGACGCTGCCCCCTCAGAACCTGCGCCACAGAAATAGCCTTTCACCCCTCAGTGTTTTGAAGTTCAGCGTCTCAGGGTGGTGACGGTTAGAGAGTCTGACAGCGGTTCAGAAAAAGATAGAGTGGGAGTTCTTCACCTTTTTTCACTGATGACACTCATTTAGAGGTATTTATAACAACACTAGAGCTTTTCGGTGAAGATCTTCCTCAATTTAGAACCTGAACTACAGCAAAACTCTTCTTTATCATATCATTGCTTTTGACGAAACTGTGTTCATGCTTTTTTGTAATTTTTTTTACTGCTACCAGATGAGCTGTGATGTCTGACAAATCTAAAATAAATAAATAAATAGGTGGATTTATCAGTCATTACACATGAGGTAAGAAGATTAGGACTGTAAGTAATGATGATTTTTGGTTTATCTGCTGATTATTTTGTTATTAATCAGTTTTTGTTCATAAAATGTGTGAAAATTGTTGAAAGTATTGGTTTTGATTTGGCAGCAGAAATATATCAGGAGGTGAATGTGTACAGAAAACCCGATTGGTCATTGTTTTACCAGTCGAGGGCTTGGCAGTCGTTGTATCATCTGGTCTTTTTTGACATTTGGGTTTTGCTCGGGGTGGAAAAGTATTTTCTTGCTGAGTTGAAATTCTGCAGTATATTGCATTTGTAGATGTGAATGAAAGGATCACATTGTTACAACGAATGTAAAAAACAAAGTAGGGTTCTTCTTTTCTTTCAGAGGTTTTCAGGAGTTATTTCATGTGTTACTTCATTTATCAAAGAGCTGGTAACACTCCTTTTACTCAGTGTCAAGAGTCTATTACACCTCATATGAGCGTTTTTCCTAAGTTTGTAAAACACTTGGGTGCAGTGGTGGGGAGTTTGTGGTCTTTTTTTTCTTCAATAAAATATATATTCACCTAATTTTGGTCCACCAGTATGTGTTCAATATTTGTAAACGGTGAAGCAGATAATAAATGCACAGCACCCTAAAAGTCCACTGGTGACAGGCTACAGCTATTAAATTTAGATTTATTTATTTAGTTGGTTTTTGATGCCCACCATATTGATTTTACATTCATTCAGCTTGGGTGGAGCCCAAATGCAGCCTCATAAAGCCTGGGAAACCCTGCTCAAATTCCACCTAGACTGTAATGTGAGCTTTGATTTGGGAGTAAAAAAAAAAAAGGCAAAACTGTAAAATCTTTCTCGTCCGTCCACAGAACAACAAATCACATACCTTCAGTTTGTTTCCTGCATCGTTGACTGAATGTCTAATAACACGCTTGTGGTATTTTGAGGTGAGAAAGTCGGAATAAGCTCCTCTGCTGATTGTTGTTGTGACAAAGCAAACATACCTCACCCTGTCCTCGGGCGGCCGCTGTCTTATCAAATTAAACTCGACTCCTCTGTGATCCGAACCGCGCCAACCTTCCAGCGAGAATGCATGAGATGTAACCGAGACTTCAAACGCAGCTCGAGCTGAGCCTGAGGCTGCGACCGGATGGTTTTACCAACGCGCTGGTGAAAAGGCCGCTGAGTGGTTTCAAGTAAAACTCAACTTTGCACAACTTCTGACTGCCTTATTTCCACGTGTTTACTCTCATAGTCTGTCAGGATCTGTAAAAGGAACTTTGACCTAGGACCCAGACACACACTGGCGACCAAAACCATCTATTGATCAAAAATATTCAATAGCTTCTGACAATCAATACATGTAAATAATTGGTGTAAAATACTGTTTTTCATCTTTTCATGGTCATCGGATATGACCCATTTGGACGTTCAGAGGCTTCATAGTGAACGTGCAAACACCATCATCTTCTGCAGCATTGATTCACCAGTAAAACCAATAGAGTTTGATAAATGACAGTGGATGAAGACACTTGGTTTATGTTCAGTTAATGATGTATTTTACTGAAAAAAATCACCTTTTCTTCAGTTTTCTCTGTTTTTAATATAACCCTCAACTTTAATCTCAGCTTTAATGAACATTTACCTAATGGGTAAATTCAATATAGAAAAATGCCTGATTTTCACTGAAAAAACAAAAAATACAGAGGATAATATTATAATAAATGGTGATAAATCTCTAAAGAAAACTAAATATAGAGAAAAAATATTTTGGAACTGCCACAGAAGTAGCACTGGGTCTTTATGGGTTAAGACCATAAATGATCAGTTATCAACAAAAACAGACAAGAAATGCTGGTTATTGGAGCTGTTAATAGCATTTTGGAGTCATGTGGTAATCTAAACTAACATAGTCAAAACTGTGTATTGATTTTCATATGATCATGTAATTTTACAGTATTTCCTTAAATCTGAGCACACATAGTTGGCGTTTGTGAGAGAAATTCTTGTTTTGCAATGGAAAAACGTCCAATGGTCATCATTTTCATCATTACTACTTTATCTGTGTGTGACACTAAGAGCAGAGGATGAATAAATAACACCCAAAATGTTTAAAATCAACTGGCTCCAGAAATCCACTTGGACCAAGTATAATCACAGACACGGAAAAAGTCATACATTTCATTCTGATGAAAATATTCACATTTAAGAAGCTGAGATTTTGAATTAAAAAAAAAAAAATCAAGCTATTTATCGAGCATTAATTTATTCATTTAGTAATTAAAAAGATTTAATTTAACCAAGTCTACAACACACAGAAATAAATAAATGAAATGTAACAAATAAATACACTACAAGAAGGTAATTCATTCAGTTTTGTTGGGTATATTAACCAGACTGTGATGGCTAAGATGAATCCTCATGCAGATACAGTTGAGGGCTCTTGACTTTCACAAAAGTACAAAACACTTGACAGATTTGTCCATTAATTTGACATGAACAGGAGTGGTTGGAACCAGCTTGGTCTCACATTTCTGAGGTAAAACATGAGGCTTTGTTTGTTTCTCTGTGCAGTGGAAACCACTCATGCAGTGCTGGAGGTGTCAAGTACAACGATACCGACCCGTGCTGGGGTTCAGTGACAAGGAAAGACGCCTACAGGGTGTTTCTGGTAAGTTTTCCTCCCTGACAGTGTCATTATCTGCCCTCTGTAGGTCTGTAAGTCATCACATGTCAAACACAGCTGTTTCTGCATCCAGTCTAACACTGCAACTGGAAAACTCTTGCACAGATTGACTTTTGTGATGTTCCTGAGATGAGACAAGTAGGTTTGGGGAGAAATCCAGGTGTTGTAATCTGATATCTCCCAATCAGTTTACTGTTGTTATTATTGATAAAGTATATCAGATTATGCTGTTTTCATGATCACGTGAATAATCTGATAACTCCAGAAATCAGATAAGGATCAGAGTATTAGTGTGCGTGTAAATTCGTTCATTGTATTTAAGAAAAACACCGTCATTTGCTGATTATCTGATGTCAGATCTGTCAAGAACATTAACAATTTTTCAAAAGATAATGCTACTGTTGAGGAGCAGCTTAGGTTACTGTAAAACTACACATCAGATACTGACAGTAAGTAGTGAAAGATTTCTGTTTGGCTGATCTCACTGAGTTTTCTGTTGTAGCGTCAACTCTCATGTATTCAGGTTCAATTTGTTCAGGGTCTGGTTCTTCTTTCATGGTTTCAGTTTCTGTTGGTTCAGGGTCTGGTTCTGCTTTAGTGGTTTCAGAGGCTGCTGGTTCAGGGTCTGGTTCTTCATTCATGGTTTTAGATTCAGTTGGTTCAGGGTCTGGTTCTACTTATGTGATTTCAGTTTCTGCTGGTTGGGGGTCTGGTTCTTTAGTGATGTCAGTTTCTGCTGGTTCAGGATCTGGTTCTGCATTAGTGGTGTCAGATTCTCCTTGTTCAGGCTCTGGTTCTTCATTCATGGTTTTAGATTCCGCTGGTTCAGGGTCTGGTTCTGCTTTCGTGTTTTCAGTTTCTGCTGTTTCAGGGTCTGGTTATTCTTTCATGGTTTCAGTTTCTGCTGGTTCAGGGTCTGGTTATTCTTTCATAGTTTAAGTTTTTGCTGGTTCAGGGTCTGGTTCTGTTTTAGTGATTTCAGAAGCTGCTGGTTCAAGGTCTGATTTAGTGCACATTGGTGTAAAATTGTGAAATGAAATTTGTGTGGTTAGTTTCATGGTTAGTTTTCATTTCCCTCATGCTTTGGAACAATAACCCCTCACTAGCATAGTTTTTAAGCCTTGTATACGCTGGTAGAAGGTAGAAGCAGATGAACATAAACTCTGATGTTTTTACAATGTTAGACACACACTTCAGAGATGTTCTTCAAGTACTGTGACATGTTCTCATCATCGTTCTTTGCTATTGTTTATGTGGCTGAATGGGAGCTCATTTCATTTTCTTCATTTTTGATTGAATGGTGTAAAAACAAGTGTGTGCACAGACAAAGCACAAACTCACAACGACAAATGTGTTTGTGTCTCCATGTTTGTGCCTCTTCCAATGTTTCAGTCATTGCATCTTTTACATTTATGTCTTTATGCATGTTTCATTGTGTTTCTGTAAATCATAATGTTTTATTCTGTTTCTAGATTTGCGAAATGTTCTGAAGTGTTTTGTCATGTTCTGTCCGCAAAGAGGAGTTTGAAGCCACAAATAACCACCATTTCAGTTTTACATCTTCAGCCAGGCCCTGTTGATTTAATTTTGATAGCTATAGATTAGGGATGTAATGATTACCGGTATAACGATAAACCGCGGTAAAATTGCAGATGGTTAGTATTACCGTTTAAATTCTAATTATCATGATAACCGAGTTTGATTACCGCACTTTTAAGGGAAAAACCCTATGTAAAGATCTGCTTTTATGTCAAATATTTGAGTATAGTTTTAATTTATTACAATTTTGATTTTCTGTACCTAATATTTGGAACCAATATTCACTTTTAAAGTCTTTGAAAAGGTTTGTTAAGCATCTTTGTGTAATTTATACAATAAATTATATACATTTTTCAAATAGGATTTTTTTTTTTTTTTTTTTCTGACCTTTTATGTCTTTATAGTAGGTTAAAGTTAAAAAATAATAGGCAGATGAGATAGATGAAGTTGTGCTGAAAAAACAGATCCCAAACATGGGTATAGTAAACATTTGTTTATATAGTATATAAAGACAAAATCAAAAGGACTGAAAAACAGACAAAATAGTCTCAGACCACTAAGGGTTGATATTTGAATGTTTCTGCCAACAGAAGGTACATTGTACCCATTATTTAATTTGTTTTGTTATTTTTTTTAAATACAAGTTGGTTAAATTATTTCAGTGTGTGTATAAGTACTTTTTGAACGTTTTGAGCACAATTTCAACAATAGTGCGATAATAATGATAACTGTGATAATTTTGGTCACAATAACCGTGATATGAAATTTTCCTATCGTTACATCCCGACTATAGATATACTGTAAATTATCAAATCAGGGCCATTTCTTCCTCTACTGAATAATTTAAAGCAAGAAATCCTTGTCTTTTTTTCACTCAGGGAAAAAAATAACCTTTAAGTTTAAAAGAAATAATGGTTTGACATTTTATCAAGATAATTTCGATATGGACTGATCTGAGCATAAAACAGTACATAAAAATACACCTTCTGCAGATGTTTTTACTTCTGCATGACCGATGTGCCAAACATCAGCTCCCTTCCTGTCACTCTCTGTTCCCTCAGGACCAAACCCACCCCCCCTTTTACCCAAACCTCCCCTGACCCCCAGAGGAAGTGACCTTGAAGTCTTGAGTGATTCGAACTCTGTGATTTCCACCCGGGGTTTAACTCTGCACAGAGACAGTGATAGATGTGCTGATCTCCTCCTGTATAATTTCTCAGCCTCCTTCTCTCTCTCCTCATCTCTTCTCTTATATTTTAACAGAATGAACCCCCTCCACCCCAGCACCACATAATCTTCCCCCCTCACATACCTTTAGTTCCCTTTGGATTAGCCTCTGTCGGTGCGTTAACAAACTCCTGATGCATTTACACCTGGAGTTTAATTTTACTTTAATCATGATGCTCAGGGAAATGAATGTGGAAGAGTCACAGTGTTTTTTTTATACAAATTATCATAAAACTTTAAATGTTTTAAACAACAATGTGATCAGCATTTACAGATTACCATCTTTAAACTCAATTTCTCCCACTGACTTTGTAAAATTAAGGACTCCTACTAATTAATAGATTTTGTTGACTTTTTTGTTAAAACCTTCTGTATTTAGAGTATTTAAAAAAACACATAAATTAATTTTACAAATATAAAAAAACTAAAATTAGTACATCTTTTGACATTGTCCTGTTCTCCATTAATTAGACACATAAAAAATGGACCTGACTGTAATTGTTCAGTCAGAAATGAACTGGAAAATGGTAAATAAACTTGCTAAGGTAACAGTGTGGCAGTCAAAAGTTAAATGTCTTTATTTTGCAATAATATAAAACAAAAAAGTCTAGGAATCCTCATATTTGAGAAGCTCAAACCCCAGATGATTTGGGGTTTTTATATGTGTTATCTCTGACGTAAACATGAGACTCGAAGTAGTTTCTTTACAGATTGCAATAAAAAAGTGTGTTTTTTCTTCTCAACAATAATCATTAGCATTGGCAACAGTATCTGCACTAGCTGACTCATCTGTTGATTAAGTTTCTTTCTATTTAAAGCTCCATTTGGAGGTTTTAATATGTTTTATTTATGAAGTATTTCATGTTATGCACTGTATATTAAAAAAAAAAATGTCCTTGCTTGACTACAGTTTTGTGTAAAGTGACATGTAAACTTAAATAGATTCACATACGGTACAAAATCCTCCTGTTCCATTGTCTTAAACTACAAATATTTTTTGACTTTTTAAACCCCATGAGCTCAAGTTCAACAAGAGACTGAGGATATTTTTACTTCTGTAGTGAAACGTCTTCATTTCAGTGCTGATATTGTCATCCTTTACATGTTCACCTTCAGCTGATATTGATTCTACCTGCGTTTAGTCATAGCTCTGTGTTCCGCTTTCTGTGTGTAGTTGTAGATTTTATCCAGTTTTCATCCTCTCCTTAAATAACTCAAAGACCACTGAGCTGTGATGAAACATTCAGGTGCTGCTGGCTTCCAGCGGTGTCTCCGAGTCCTCGGTCCAGTCTTTGTCTTGGTCTTCAGAGGGTCAGGGGCCTGAAGACACCGCTCACAGCTTCAATGATGAGTCTAAATAATTGACCGTTTCTGTCTGCGCTGGTGTTTCACTCGGTGGACAGAGCGCTCCACCTGGACTCCTTTGTATTCTCAGGGTTAGCGGAACCCAGCTGAAGGACAAGGTGCCCCTCTGTCCAGTTTTACACTGGTCTGGCAGGAATACACAAGTTTTGCAGAGGTCGGCCATCCTCTAAACTGTTAGATGAAGATCTTTAAGAAAAACACAGCTTTTGTCTCTACTTTGCAAATTTTAAAGCATTCGTTTCCAAAGACTAGACAGTTATATTTTCTTCACCGAAGTTTGTTTTAAGGCAGAAAACGTTACATTTCTTTAATGCACCTTCAAATAAGCATCATGTTGTGACAAACTGATCTGTCACAGTTAATATTTAGTGCAACTTTTGAGCAATATATTGACTTAATTCAAGGTTTTCCTTTCAGAAAATTGAGAAAAATGCACAGAACAAAACCAGCCTGAGTTGTAACCCCTGAACAGGCTTCACCACTGCCTGGTTGACCTTGTGATTAAATTACTAATCTAATAACACGGGAAAACCCATTTTTGTTTGCTTGCTCTTACTCTCCTTGGTGTAATCCCAAATGAATATTTCTCTACATTTAACCTTTCTTTCCTACATGATTTATTGTAACGTTGTCATTTGCATTTTGCATTTTTCAGCAGAAATCAGTTATTTTCCTATGTTTAATTCACCAATCATGTAGATGTTCATAAAATCTCAGAGAAAATTCAAAGGCAATTACATCAGAGAAAACTGAGGAAAAACACTTTCAGCAAAATCTATCATTAACTGAACATAAACCAAGTGTCTCCATCCACTGTAACTGATCCTGTTCCATGAGTTTTACTGGTGAATCAATGTTGTAGAACACAGGTGTCAAACATGCGGCCCGGAGGCCAAATCCGGCCCCCCAAACGGTCCAGTCCGGCCCTAGGGATGAATTTGTGAAATGCAAAATTACATTAATATATTAACAATCCTTTTAGGTCAGGTTCCACATCCAGACCAATTCAATCTCAGTGGGTCAGACCAGTAAAATACCATCATAATAACATATAAATATTGACAACTCCAAATATTTCTCTTTGTAAATGTAAATATTTTCATGTATTTACACTAAAACAAAGTATAATTTTGCAAAAAAATTTAAATAACCTGAAATGTCTTAAGAGAATTAAGTACAATTTTAACAACATTCTGCCTGTTATCAAATGTTTTGTGTATTTGTAGATCCACTGTGATCTGTATGTTATAATGTACATGTGTAAATGATAAACTGAGGCAGAATATTGTTAAAATTACACTTATTTTTTTCAGTTTGTTCATGTTATTCACATCTTTTGAAAGGTTACTTTGTAGATGTAAACCTTTTCATAATGTAAATTAACTTTTTTCACTCTAAAACATAAAGAAAAGTTTGGAGTTGACATTATTTATATATTATTATGTTAATATTTCACTGGTTTGGCCCACTTCAGATCGAATTTAGCTGAATGTGGCCCCTGACATAAAATGAGTTTGACACCACTGTTGTAGAAAATGATGGTATTTCCACGTTCACTTCGGAGCCTCTGAAAATCCAAATGGCTCATATCTGATGACCATGAAAAGATGTCAAACTACATTTTACACCAATTATTTACATGGATTGATAGGATTAGTGGTTAAACATTTTACATCTGTAGACACTTTTGGTTGTCAGTGGCTGTTTGGGTTTTTGAGGGTTAATTGGGTATTAAAATACCCATAAAATAAATGTCATTTTACATCTATTACTTAGATGTATGGATAGGATTAGTGGGTGAGCAGTTTGTTTGAGGATTAAATAAAGGTTTCACCATCATATGAGGAATTGCAGTTTAAAGGTTTAGAAGATTTAACACTGAAATGAACTGAATATTGTGAACATCTCCTCTCTGCACAAGTGATAAAATGATTCCTTTACTCCTTATATGGGCAAATGAACCGATTGGTTAACCTGTGTGTCCACTTCCTGATTGGGTTGACTAAAAACTACTGATAAAAGTGCAAAAATGAAGTTGGAAACACAATTCTGCTAATAAATAAATCTTCGCAAATGTTTTTTTGAATGTCTGCAACAATGAAATAAACATCCTTTGAACCCTAGTCATCATTATAGAAGAGGTAACACATTGCAAACCTGTTACACTGAGGATTTCTAAACAAAATAAATCTAACTTCTGCATGTTTAATTCATTTTTTTCTAGTAAATGTGTTGTGTTGCATTGTGTGGAGTGTAACTGCTGTAATACCAGAGCTGTTTTTTTGCATCCAGTGGAGGCATTACTGCAGTCATAACAGTTTTAGAGTTTAGAAAATGAGGAGAGATTAAAGAGCAGCCTGATTATGTTGTATTTGTGAGCAGTTTTAATCCCTGTGTGGGTGAGGAGCGCTGAGGTGTTGTTCAGAGGCTTTTCTCTCCTGCAGTTATCAAACTTTATATCTGTTAGTCACAGCACAAATTCTACAAACAAGTCCCATTGGTCATTTTTAACTGTCTATTCTCTTTATTCTGACTCATAGTATTTAGAATTTGGTTTATGAACATCAGAGAATTCAAGAACGTCATTTTTTTCTCCAGTTTCAGCAATAAAAGTAATGAATAAAAAATAAAAGACCAGTAGAATGAAGGAAAATGTCTGAGTAATTAATTTCACTCCACTATCAGACTGCAGAGGTGTAAATTATAAATAGCAGGTGTGACTGATGTGATATTCCTCAGTTTGTGGTTACTGAAAAGGCGGGAAAAAATCATTATCACTTTATTCTAAGTTAAAAATACTCTGAAGTTGAGGCCGTTTCATAATAGACAAAAAGTCCTCAGGAGACACAGGAAAGAACTTAGAGGCTTAGATAAACAATGATGGTAGAAAATAAAAATAAAAAAGACTAATTGGTAAAATACTAAAACCTTAGGAATAATTAAAACCATTAAAAATTCAAGCAAGTGAATCAGCTTAAACAAGAACAGCTGGAAGTGAAACAGGATGGAATGAAATATTTAAATGACCCCAAGTCAGATCCAGTGTGTGGTTAACGGCTAACGCTTTTATTTTAGAATCACTGTTGCGCTTTTTTAATCATAATACCTTCTTATTTTATTCCCTCTCTGTCGTAATACCCTCATATCTCATTGCTTCGTGTTTTATATTTGCCATTTATGACTTTCCTGTCATATGAAACTGGACTTCATTAAGGGTAAAATGTCACGCTGTAGATTATTCTGCACGTCCTGGTTGCAGTTGATCACTAAAAACAGTCGACAGCGTAATCCAATCATGTGAGTGTTTGATAAACGGTTTCTATTAAACATAATAATGCAGGCCCTTAATAATAATAATAATAATAATAATAATAATAATAATAATAATAATAATAATAATAATATTAATGTTAGAAGGTAAAGAGGCAGGAAAAGCTTCACAAATAAATAAAACCCAGTGTTTATGAAGGCCACGCAGCTTTAACATCCAACTCACAATGATGAATTTTAAAATAATCATAGGTAGTAAATCTGAGTGTATAGGGAATAACACTGCATTCAAATACCATATTTTTTGTCAGTTGAAGTGGCTGTATGTAATAATTCCATTTTCAAGTACTAAAAAATTACCTTAAATTCTCATCGAAGTGTTTTGAATAAAAATGTATGAACTTCTGCCAAAAATGCCAGTGTATTGGATTTTAGAGATATGAAGTGAATTTATTTTCATTGATGGCCTGGGCATTTATGTGACCACTAGGGGGAGTATTTAGTCAATGTACCAGCCAAGTTCAAGTTGAAGATGAGAACCAGAAAGAAACAGCAGTCAGAGTCAAACAAAAGAAGTGATAAAAGTAGAAGCTGTTTTTTTTTTCTCCATTGGACACGGCTCTAAATGAAAAGAATGGAGTTTGATGCTGCAATGGCAGCGTTTCCTCACATGGATGGGTTTGATTTTGAGGCTTATGAAGGTATAAAGTTATGGGATGTTATTATCTCTGCTAATTTACCATTTGTTGATCCATGGTTCAGACTAAACTGACAATTCTGACCTTGTTTGTTGGATTCCAAACAGATCTTTAGTTCAGCTATTGACAACATAAACTGTACAGAAAATGAAAGCGATTAGTGGTTTTACTGTAGCTGTTTTCTGTCTAAAAACAGAGTTAAGCTAACAGAGCTATAATGTAAACTATCAGCTGATGCTCCACATGAAGATTATAGGACACTGTTATTTTGACAAGAAGAAAACTTGATCATACCATAATACAGATGTGTGGAAATAATGAGCTTTATTCTCTATTCAGTGACTGATGCAGTCTGTGGATACATGAAGTTGATTTGTTGGTGGTTTTGGTCCTAAGTGTGTTCTGGTACCAGACTGCCCCCTACTGGTCAGAGTTTAGAATATCAATATATGTACAACCATTAAATAAATGTACAAAACTACATTTTAAGCTGCAGGACCTTCCTAAGTCGTAGCACCACCTCTTCTTAACACTGAAATGATGGATAACAGAATCTTTGTTACCATCACACATGGTTTCTTAATTTAGCATCATAAATATTCAAGCAAGAGTATGAAAATAAATGTATCTAAAGATAATATTTTCTGACAATGTAGAGAAAATATCTGAGATAAATAGTGTTTCTTTTCACTGAAGTACTAAGAACCACAGTAAAAGCTGACATGAAAACCTGCAGATAATATGATAAAATAGATAAAATATTATACGATAAAAAAACATAGCACATGACCACTTAAGGAGATTACAGTTTTTTTCTCTTCAATAAAAGTTAGAAAATGAGTTTTGTTTCATTTTGTTATAAAACTTCACATTGATAAGCAAAATTAGTTCTCTTTCATAAAAACCTGTCTTTACACTAGTGTCTCTGAAGTTGTAAAATGTTCTCCAGGTTCTGCCGTGTACTTGTGTGTTTTCAGTATATTTCCTGTCGACGTCAACAGGCCGGTGTTTATTAGACCTGCTCCTGTTCCGGCTTCATGTTGCCCGAGGCTGTGATTGGATTTAGTGTGTTTTCTTTTAGTCCAACACCTCAGGCGTGTTTTTGCATCGAGTGTCCGTCACATTGACTGAGGATCAGCCCTGACATTTACACTCAGCCTGCGGAAACAGGATTTAACTATTATTTCAACAAAACCTCTGCTGCTTTCGAGTGTTTTTTTTTTTTTCTACTACTGTTTTTATATCACATCCCATAACATGACGTATCAGAGCACTACATTTATCCTACACACTACATTAATGTATATTTTTCCTCCTCTCATTAGTGAGCTCAGCTGCAGCTAACAATGGTTTTCATTCAGTTGTGCAGATTATTTCCTGGATTAATGTGTTCTTGCATAAAAGGTAAAAAAAAAAAAAACAGTGAAAAAGCTCCTGATAATCTCCTACAGTCCAAAGTGATGTGTTTTTATAAAGCCCGAGGCTGTTTAGCTGACTCTACATGAGGATGATGGTGACAATTTTTTTTTCCACAGAAATTTCACTTCTGTTTAATAAAACTTATTCATAGTTTATTAAATGAATGTTGCAGATAATAATTTTGCAGCTAGAAAATGAAGTAAATCAATGTAAAATGTGAAAATATTGGCATAAGCAAACCTGAGATGTTGGAAAAAATACTCTTAAAGCTGAATACATATTATATTATTTTGTTCTATTCCAGATAAAATATGAGAGCATGTTAAAGACTAAAAAAAACACTGGTTCTAAATCAGCATGGGACAAATTTCCGACTCTTGACCTTATTCTCTGTCTAAATAAGTCTACTTCTGCATCTTCTCATTTTGTGATCTTACTTGGCTCTTTACTAAGACCCAAAGTTCAGTGACTTTACCGGTGACTCATGTTTGTTTTCTTGTTCATTACTCTAAATATTAACTGTGGACAGCAGTGAAAGGATGCCCAAACAACTACTGTAGGAGGAGAAGTTAGTTTATAAATCACAAGTGTTTTTAACTTCTGATCTGATCATAAATTTGTGGAGTTGGATTTAAGTTTGTTTATGAAGTGCTGAATCTGAGTAGGCGCAGACAAATAGTGAAAATGCTGAAAAATTGTGGGCTCTGGGAGAATTTAAAATGTGTAATGTATGAATGTGAAGTCAGAGATCACAGTTTAGATTTATTGCTGTAGCACATTACAACACTAATATGGCATAAGATTAATATCAGTATTTTAGTTTGTCTCAGTGTGAAGCTCCTACAACCTTTATCTTCTTGAAAAAGCTAGAGAAGGCTAAAAATTCTATTTTAATGTTTGGTTGTTTTGCAAACTGGACATTGGACTTGTTTTTCTGTGTACATAAATATTGCTTTTGTAACAGCACAGTCCTCATTTTAGCTTCATTGTTAACACTATAGTTCATTGTAGTTTGACTTGTGTTGGAGCCTGAGAATCAGCCGGCGTTGTACTTCCTCTTATTACATCCATGTTGCACAGAACACTTGTAAGGCTGGTGAAATCGCACAGTCTGACAGAGCCTTAAGATCTTACAAAGAGCTACTGTGCTTCCCTGCCTCTAGAATGAACTCTTCAGAACAGACTAAACCCTTCAGAACAGACGTAACCCTTTCCTGAAGGCGATGACATACAATAAAGGACTCGGATTTCTAAACCCGACTGAGGCGTCAAAGAACGTGTCAGGATTCAGACAAGTTTGGATCAAAATAAAACTTATCACTGCAGAAGACTTCATTTTCATTGTGAACAGAAAAACAGGTTCTATTAAAGATCATAGAGTTCCAGGTGAACACATGTGTTGATCCAGTACAGGCAGGTTTTCTGGAATAACATTAAAGATCGTTATTTCAGTTTCTGCATTAGCTTTAAAGGAGTGATATTTTGCTTTTTATAAATAGAATTATGTATTTTAAAACATTTCCCTGTGGTCTACATAAACTGTAAATGCTATGTTTGGGTCTGAATTCTTCATTAATTCAACTCCACAGGTCTATCTTCAACCCTATTTCAGAGTAATGACACCAGAAAGGTCGTTTTGAGCGCTGGCTCTTTAAATGCAAATGAGCCACTTCATGCCCCACCCCCCAGGTTGTTGGCTGTGCTGCTCTGTCCCATTCAACCAACAACTGAACATTTTTGGTAGTCGGCTCAAAGTTTGGATGTATTTTCAGTTTTTACTACAACCGCTGCTGCTGACGAACAATTATGGCGTACTCTGAGAAATGTTCTTTGGAAGTTTTGATCTTATATGTACAAATGTCGTGACGTAACTAGTTACAGAAAAATTAAGCAGGAATTAAAACGGGTTGTAGAAATCCACTCCATTTTTGCCAAAATGAATATAAAGATAGCTTTGCAGCACCTGGAGAGTTCAAATTCAAACTTTATGAACTATTAGGGTCCAAATACACAAATAAATGTACCAAAGACTAATAAAAGTGGGTTTAGCAAATATGACTCCCTTAAGAACAGATTAACTTTTACTAAATTTCACCACCAGATATAAAATGGGGATTACATTCTAATCCTAATCCTGGGAGAAAACGAGGACTATCTCGTACTAGAGATGTATAGAATATACAGTAGGAACGGAGAACAATTACCCTAGATTTAAGATCCAGACTTAGCTGCGTTTCAACCAAAATGAAAGTGTGTGAAAGTATAGACCAAAACTAGGATTAGTTTTCCTTAAAATGGAAAAACAAGATCAAATATTAAAAAAAAAAAAAAAAAGATAAAATAAAAGACATCTTCAGAGTCTAATAACCAATATCTGTTTCTATACCGGAGATGTGCTCCCTCCTTTTTTTTATCTCATGTAGTGCAATGATGATGCTCAGTGATTCGTTGTCAATTATTTTCACTGGAGTTTTACTGCACAGATGAATAAGATGGATCAGAGTAGAGGTTTTAATGAGTCATTTGAAGGTGTGGTACTTGTGATACGGTGGTACCACCTCCACCTTGTGGGTCTGTTTGTAGGGTGAATACACCGGTAGTTGATGTTCCATCAAGGTCAAAACTGGATGTTTCAGCAGATAATGAAACACATCCCGGACATGACCTGTTGAAATTGGCAACAGTTTAGTTCGGTTATTTTTTCATGTTAACAATAAATTTGAAAATATCATTTGCTTTTGTTTGTGTTTGTCTGATGCAACCACACCTTTTGTAACACAAAAAAGATTTTTCTGCAAATATTTCATGATGATGTTTGAGATTTGTGTCAAATTTTAAGGGTTTCTGAAAACTTTTTACAGCTACTGTACACTGAGGCAGCGTTGTTGCTGATATACTGACCCTTGACCTCTGACCCCTGACCTATGTCCATACTGCCAATGGGAAGGTAAAGGACATTCATTAAGTTACAGATCACTAGTTACCCTCTTAAAATCTAAGTTATTTTGTCAGATTCTTTTGGTTTATCCAGACAATAAATTGTATCATAGTTTGGTTGCTTCATAACATTGTTAGTTCTGACTTCACAGACTAATTACTCATACCAAAATGTGTTTCACAGGGTCAGATCTGTGATGTGCTCAGTATCGACTCCTCGTATCTTCACTGGGAGCTCTGTTGCCTCCAAACTCCTCAGGAGATCAGCTCTTTAGCTCAATCCCAAATCACCCCTTGGCCCTCCCCCTTACCCCTATCCCTCCTTTTTGCACATTCACATGAAGAGGTAGGGCTGTCCCTGGGGGGGAGGGCTGTTTGGCCCTCAAAACAGATTTTTCAGGACTACACTACAGCTGCTGACGGCATAGTGAATACTTTCACCAACAAAGTTGTTGCATCTGTTTATAGCAGCATCGATGACTGCTGATGACATAACAGGTCTTGAAGGGTTGTCCCATTTCGTAGGGGAATATTTCAACCCTACCCCTTGCAACTCCGTTTCAAGGGGTAGTGCCAAGTGGTGAATTGGGATTGGGCCTTTGTGTCTGGTCTGAGTGTTGATTGATTCTCCCGTCCGGTGTCTGAGTGGATGTTTTTGATCCCGAATCTCCATGTTTGTTGGTTTCTTCGGTGTGAGGCTGTTGCATAACCAAGCTCTAAGTGTTGATCCTGGCCTTTTGCACAGCGCTGATTGAAAAGATTAGGCAACAGTTGGGTCTTTGTTCTGCTCCAGCAGTGACTCAGACCTCAATTAAACCTCTCTGTCCTTGCGTGTCCCCTTGCTAAGTTTTCTTTCTGAATTTGCCTCACACCAAGCAGCTGTGGGTGTCCTTTACCCTGCTGGACAGCCAATGGCTCATTTATTTTTCTCCCAGTATGTGTAAAGTGATGGAAAATCAATGCTGCATATGAGCTCAGAGGCGATTTATGCTTACGCTGCATTGTTCACAGCTTATCTTCATGCAGATGTTTCAATTACATTGTGTCTATTAAGCCGTACGCAGCCTCATGTATCGAAATAGAGTTAATTTGAAGTACAGCAAAGTTGTGGCTCGTCCCCAGAGATTTCAGAAATGACCCACCCTGCCACTTCCCTCGATAGAGCTGATTGATTAATTAACTGACAGATGAAGATTTATTCCACAAGGAGTTTCACTGACCTTGGTTCTCACTCTCTGAGGAGGTGTCGAGTGGCTCTTAATGCAGTGTTTTACCCCGTTACACAAAAACACAGGATATATACTGATGTTTTAACCCATGACATGAAAACACAGGATATGCACTGATGTTTTAACCTGTTACACAAAAACACAGGATATGTACTGATGTTTTAACCCGTTACACAAAAGCACAGGATATATACTGATGTTTTAACCCATTACATGAAAACACAGGATATGCACTGATGTTTTAACCTGTTACACAAAAACACAGAATATGTACTGACGTTTTAACCTGTTACTTAAAAACACAGGATATATACTGACGTTTTAACCCGTTACACAAAAACACAGGATATATACTGATGCTTTAACTCTTTAGACAAAAATGCAACTGATATATTGATGTTTTAACCTGTTATACCATGTATTAGGGATGATATGAAGAAAATCTGACATGTGATCAACTTCACATTTTTCACATTAATGATAGTTTGTAGATGTAAACATGTCATAGCATAATTTTACTTTTTTCACTCAAACATAGAGAAAAGTTTGGAGTCAGCATTATGTATAAGTTATTATGTTATTATTTTACTGGTCTGACCCACTTTAGATCATATTGAGTTGAAGGTGGCCCTTTAACTGCAATGAGTTTGACACCCCTCGATTCGAACATCTACCAACAGGACCAGTCAGTTCCCAATGCTGAAGATGATCCAGAACTTCACGTTGAAGGAAAAAAAAAAAACAATCAAATATAAATATTGGTCACATGGTCAGCCTTACTTCACTGCATACAGTACATATGGGCAGATACAAATGCAAACTGCCAGCTGTGTGGTTTAACTTCGTTTCAACAGACCTCACTCAATTTAATAACCAAACTATACCAAGCTGAGGAGCCTGGTCTCCGTGTGATGCGTACGTTTCAGAGGAAGACGCTGTGACTCGCCCAGTCAGAGGCGGAGCTGCGAGGAGCTGACAGTGCAGATGGTTTAATAGAGATTATCACAGCAGGAAGGAGTGTTAAAGCTGCGATCCACAGGAGGGGAGTCCACTCCACACAACAGCAGGACGCTGCATCGGAGCAGCTGATCAGAACGGGGGGGGCAGGCGCTGGACCGACCGGGGATGAGGGAGCGGTTGTCAAGGAGACGGGGAGGTCATACCTGACGGGCCCAGTAGATGGTTATTATTTTGTTATTCAGACATTTTGATAAAGTGAGTGAATCATTACACATGCTTGTTGGTACTAGATAACACTCATGCATTGTGTGTTTATTCGACTCCTGGAGCTTTTTTCACTCTTATCAGGCATCACTTCTGCCTCAGCATGATGAAGGGCGCCGTGTGTTTGTGTTAACATGTTTGTTTTAATATGGCAGTTACATCTGTCATGGAAGAAAACTAATGGATATATTTATTGTCTGCTTAACAGTGTTTGCCCAGTTTAACTATAGAGATGGCTTTGGGCTTTTCCAGAAGAAAACAACACTGTCTCAGATCATATACTCCCGTAATTACACTGACTATGTTAGTGTGTACACCAACAGTTACAGTACAATGTAAGTACTCGAAATGGTCAAAAAGTTTACTGTTGGATTTTTTTTCTATTGTTTTTACCCCACGTTTATTAGCAATGATGGTGGAGGACAGTGTGATCGTATTAGTGAACTTCATTCCGTCCAAAATCACAGGATTTTAAAGACCTTTAACCTGTTCCTTCCATGTAATTTGTGTTAATTTTCTCTTATTTACCAAGTTCCAAAGCTCATAAATGAAGAACCTCAAGAATAAAATTAATTAATGGTAAGCTAGTAACTTCTAGTTTCACAACATTTAATTTTTTAGAAGTCCTATTGGCTTCAGTTGTTATCCAGGTGATTCTTTTACTAATTATGTTTAGGTGTTCAGGAATGCTGTAAAATAAATTAGTGACTCAATTGCAGAGCATCTAAGCTTTCGAACAAGGATGTAGCATGCTGACATTTACAGACGCATGTTCATGAAAATTTATTACATTTCAACTCTCTTCACAATGTGGCATCATGTGTCAGTAGGTGATGTGGGGATGTCACACATGTTTTAATTTAACACAAGTTTGATCATGTATTTAATGTGTATAAATAATCACTACAACTTAATATTGAAGAAAACATTAATTTTTAAATGTGCATCAGGTGAAATCGCCATAGAGATTGAAAATGGCTTTTACAACAATAAATAAAATACTGCACTTCAGGGAGATGAGATGCCGAACTCTAATCCCATGTCATAATGAAGCATCGAGAAACTGATGAGGTGAAAAATAGGAAATTGAGAAGATGTATCCTTCTCTGATTTGTTGTGACCCTGTCATGTGGCCTTTACCTGACAAAAACAAACCATCATCCAACCAAGTGGAAATTCTGTCTAATGTGCATTTGAACTCAGATTTTTTTCCTGAAAGTACTTATCTGTTTCTGTTTATCATATAGGTATTTACAATTAACAATATGTTGTATTGTACTACATTTGTCACCATCATACATATCTAATAGTAGTTTAATTATACACAAACAACGTAAGAGGAGGCATTTATTGGCATAGAACATGTGGAATGAATTATTATTGTTGTCATTAAAAGCATCGGTCAAACTATCATAAATTTTATTTGTATTGGTCACTAAATGATTTGTATGCAGGTCAGTAGAGGCGGCTATGGCTCAGTTGGTCAAGTGGGTCGTCCAATGACCGAAGGGTCGGCGGTTCAAAT
Source organism: Sphaeramia orbicularis (assembly GCF_902148855.1). NCBI lineage: Eukaryota > Metazoa > Chordata > Actinopteri > Kurtiformes > Apogonidae > Sphaeramia > Sphaeramia orbicularis. The sequence continues at coordinate 26,842,411 of NC_043964.1, read as the reverse complement.
CCTGACACATGAGGAAGTGTCCATGGGCTACACTAAATTGCTCCCTGGCGGCGCCTTGCATGGCCACAGCCGCCTATTGGTGAGTGAATGTGTATTTGTGTGTGTGAATGTGAGGCTTTGTAAAGCGCTTTGGGCACCGTGAAGGTGTATAAAATGCACTATAGAAGTGCAGTCCATTTACCATTTAATTGGAAACAATATTCACGGTTATGTAAAATAATCAGAATATCTCAAACAATTGTCTCCTAACTATACTCACACCGCATGAAGTAATATTTGAGCAATTTGTAACAATACTCCTGCCCAGGGATGTTATGGGCTGTATTAAAACATGAGGCAGCTGCTGAGGACCAAATGCACAAGTTTTTCAGCAAATGTGCTTTAACAAATAACAGTAGTTATAGATGCTTGATTTTACTTTCAGTTAAGGATGTATTGTGCAGGAAGAAGTTGCATTTTCTTCAGTTTTCTCCGTTTTGACATAATAACTCCTGGATTTATTTTGAATTGTCTCTAGAAAATTGACTTTTTATCGATTTGAACACTGAATTTGCTGATAGTAATTTTACCGACACAGGGGTATTTTCACAGTGTGTACTTGTATTTCTTACCCCGGTAAAGGACCTGAACACATCCTCCATCCCTGTACTATTTGTGTACGGAGCTGTTTCTTGTCTCCAAGGACGTTTCGGACTGATGAAATGCTGCCGCTGTCTCAATGACTGAAGCCAAATGGTTTCCTTGAGATGTTAGCAGCCACATTTAAAATGCAGACAGGTTAACAATAGCTGTCCATAGCGAGACCCGCCGTCACCTTGAGCTCATTACTTGTCCGGCTGTTGGTGGGTTGGTGCGTTGCAGGTTGTTGCTGCAGCACAAACGCGATGTTTTTTTTTCTTTTTGTTCTTTCTTTCCTGAATTGATTAGCTGTTAAGGGTCACGGTGCTTCTGTTGTGGCTCCTTAGGGGCCGACTGACCCGCCCTGCCCTTCATCAGAGTGGAGGATAAATTTCCAGTCTTTCTAATTACGTTTTGACACACGACATATTCACAAAAGCTCTTCTTTGTTGATTGATTCCTTTATTTTTCATTTCGCTCCATCATCTGCCTCATTTGGGATGAAAGTGTCTCACAGATTCCCTCCTCCCCTTTTTTCTGTCTCGCTTTTACAATAGTTCAGAGTGAAATAACCATTGTCCTATTAAATCACAGGCAAATTATCGTTTCTCATTTCCTGCCCAGATATGTCCCTTCACTGTCATAAATCTTCACTGTGTGCTGTTGCTCATTATTTTACCTGGAGTCTTTTTTGAAGAACAGAAATCCATATCGCAGGTTTTAATTAGTCTTGGAAACAGCAGCCTGGTCAAAGTCATTGGCAAAACAGATGCTCATCAGAGTTTACTTTTGACATATTATTGTCCTTTTATTAGAGTGTATGTGTTCAAATACAGCAGCAACAGGTTGTCAGGGTTTGCATATAAAGTTAGAATAATAAGCCATGGAGTATTTATTAGTCAGCTGTTTGCAAAGCTCAGTAATGAAGTTTTTATTCTAGAAAAAAATACAATAGATATAGTTATTTTCAGACCAATGTTTGTTGTTGTAAACAGCACTTTTGACTTGGTTAAATATAAAGTGAGTATTTTAATCATCTCACTTCACCTAGATCTGGGTGATGTGGTTAAAAAGTTCTATCTCAGATTTTAGACCATTTAACTTGATCAATTTCATCTTGATGTATATAAATAAATGGTTTTTCATATTGCGTTTCATCTATTACATGTCATGTTATGGATGAGAAAGACGCATATAGCAATTAATCCAAGTAGCAGAGTTTTCATTAGACCATAGAACACTATTGGGTTGTTACACTGGTCCATGTTATTAAAGCTGCAGTGTCAGTTGTTTTTTTGTTTTGTTTTTTTTAAGCATAATTTGGCAGAAATTCCTTCACCTGGTTTGAGAAGACATAAGACTTCTACATCTACTTCTTGTCTGTGCTTTCAGGCAGTAAAAGACCTACCCTGTGATACAGGTTTTCTTATTGCATGTTTTCTGACAGGTAGGAGGGTAAATAAGTATGTGATTAACAGCTGTAATAACCAATCACTTATTAGATTCAGTCAGAAACAACCTCATTTTGATATGGAAGCCTGGAAAAGGCGTCACGCATCTTGTTCATCTGTATTTATATTTAGTTTTTTATTTGGGCTGAAAGGAGAAGGACAACAGTGCAGGTGGACAGTGTATGTTATAATAAACTCTGGTGTTTTTAGTCCAACGGCCCGAAGGTCTGATGGACTATTGGTGTCAGTTGTTGTCCCTCTGTAAACAATTTTGGAAGAAACTTCTTCTCCAAAACTGTTAGCCAGAATCAAATGAAATTCATAGCAGAGGTTCCTTGGGCCAAGGTCTACCAAGTTTGTTCGAAGAATTGAGAAATATTGGGGTTTTTTTGTTTGTTTTTTTTTAAGAATTTTTTAATTTGTAAAAATCCCTATTGGTTTATAATGGAAAACATTTCAAAGTGGTATAACTTAAAAACAGTTGAAGATATTGGTATAATTACTATTGGCAATAGATAAGAAGTCACATATGGGCTTTAATTTGGTGTCATTACATTTGACCTTGAGTTACCTTGAAAGGTTAAAACCAAGGTCATCTATGTCCAGATTTCTAGAAACTTCTTCTCCATAACTGTCTGCCAGAATCAATTGAAATTCATAGCAGAGGTTCCTTGGGGGAGGGTCTACCAATTTTGTTCAAAGAATTGAGAAATATTGATTTTTGAATGTTTTTATGGATTTTTTAAATTAAAAAAACCCCATTGTTTTATAATGGGAAACATTTCAAAGTGCTGTAACTTCAAAACAGTTGAAGATACTGATATAATTACTATTTGCAATAGATAGGAAGTCACATATGGGCTTTCATGTGGCACCATGACCTTTGGCCTACTCTGACCTTGAAATGTCAAATGAATGTCAATTAATGTATTTAAATATGTCATTGGACTACAGGAGCCTTGGTCCTATTTTTTTATTTGAGATTATGATGTGAAGCTTCAAAACAGGAGTAACACAATATAAAATGACAGAAGACTGATCACCAAATAAGAAGTCTAAATACTGAAATAAAACCACCTCTGTACGGAACAGGTGAAGGTTACAGTGTTGTATGTTGATCTTTCAGTTACATAGATGGTGTGTCAGGTGTTCTCCTGGTGAAATCCTGTCTCCATGTTTAGTGTTTTTTTCTCCTACTTATCAAAAATAACACCAACAGACCTACTCATTTCATTTTATATTTCCACTATTTTTCATCAATACCAGAAATGCAAATATAAAGAGTGTTTGCAGGATGTTACAGACTGATGTATTACAAGCAGTTACAAGTTTTCAGTGAATCTTTGGTCTGAATTCATACATCGGGTGATAGACCCACCTGAAACTTCACCACCTGCTCACAGAACACACATTAGCATGTATTATTCACAGTGTTCATGACTTGGCTGTGTAAAATTGTTTTGTATTATCTGAGCTGGCCAGAACCTGGCTCCGGTAAGTTTGCCTGCGGTATCTATGGCACAAAATAATGAATACTTGTGCAAGGTGGATGAAGGGTCGCAGGCCTCCCAAAACCTGTTGCACGGACAGAGTCGATAATGTATTCATATATATTCATGTGTTGGTGTGTGGTGGTTTTTTGTGGGTGCCTTTGTGGAAGTGGGGTGGGGGTGGGGGTTCTGTAGCTCGGTTTTGACCCGGAGGGTGGGCGGGCTTCTGCTGCCAGTAGATAAGCATTCAGTTATGTGTAGCTCATAAAACACCAAAATATACTCACACATTCATTACCCTGACACTAAATCCTTCAGTCATTATTTAATGATTGTATTCTGAAGCGTCTTCTGCTCATCAGCGTCAGGCGGAGGGAAGTCTCATATACATCTACATTTGTGTATCAGGAAACCTTGTTCTTCAGCTGCTTCACCAAACACTTCATCCACTTTCAAGGTGTTTCTAAAAGGACCCAGACAGAGGCTGAACTGTGGACACTCCCACAGCCACTGAAGCCAGTGAGACCATTTGCATTCATACGAATACTCTGACTATTGTCTGGTTTCTGGAGCTTTATGTGATCACAAAATTGGATTAACACACTTGTATTTCTCCCCAATACTCAAACGTCTTCATGCATGCATATAGGTTAATTTATTTTGTTCTTTTACATCTGCGCATGCATAAAACAATTTAAATTGTAGGAAAAATAAATTTTGTAGTCAAACTTGAGCGGAAGACAGTAACAGGAAGTTTGGTGCTTAAGTATGAAATAAATCTAATAATGGACTGAAACGTCTAAACCAGGGTTTTTCCAATTATCAGATTTTTGAAGTGCATGTAAACGTGTCAGATCTGATTATCACAATTATCTGATTACTAACAGTTATCAGATTTTTAAGGTCATGTAAGCAGGCTCAAGACACAAGTGCATCACTTTTGCATTTGTTTTATTCACCTTGTCTTTTTTCATTCTGCTTTAATCTGCTGTTGTTGCATTTTAGTTTTCTTTTCTGCGACACACACCTTTCATTCATTCATTTATTTGTCTATTTTGAGCATTTACAGAAAACATGCAACTTCAAAATTCCAAAATCATTCATTTACACTCGAAAAGGAGAGGGAAGAAGAAAAAACTAATTTAATCCCACCCCCATTCTCATCATCAATAACCTTGATACATACATAGTGGAAAAAATCCTGGAATTCTCATCTTTTGTCTTAAACAAAGAACACAAGAACTCAGCTTTTAGAGAGAATGGCAAAAACTCATTTTCATTAGTCTCTTCTCATGTCAGAGAGCATTCGTTGTGCAAGAAAGTTAAAACCGACTCATGTAGAAATTCAGTTCAACTGCATATGACTACTATTGTTTCCACACACATCTTCTTGATGTAGCTGAAACTAGAGCATTTGGGGGAATTCTGTTAAATAAAATCAAAATGTCCCGTTGAAACACTTTTAATTTCAGTGACTCTGATTGATCATCTTCTCATTTGCTATCTTTACGCTCCTGGACTTCTTGAATAAACTATATATACGCTGTCAAATGCAGAACTTCATGCAAACCTTTGTTAGAGCTTGTCATGGGGACAGTTTTGCTCAGTATTAGCTGAAATGTCCTATTGACTTAAAAAAAAAAAAAAAAAGCATTAGATATATTTCCTTAAAAATGCATATTCTAGTGCAAAACGTACTTGTCAAGGATATTTTTGTTTTTGGGCTAAAGATAAGAAAAAAATTCCAGAAATAGGGACTTTATTTACTTTCTTAAAAATCCTTTTTTGCAGTGTCCTCTTCAATTTATGACAATTAAAAGGTAGAAATATTATTGTGTTATGTTAAAGGAGGGAATTTTGACCAATTTCATATACCAATATGTATGAGACAGAAACTATTTTTTTATTTGCAATGTAATGGAACTCATTCATCTGGAGTACATGCATGTTTTTGTTGCAGCACCTTTTTGAAGAGCACACTCAATCTTACATCTTTTGAATATAATGACTATAAAGGTGTTCTGTTTTGTTTCTATTCTGTGTGGAATTTTGTTCACCTGCAGCACTAGGTTTTCGCTCTGGTTTATAAGTATCCAGCTTTAGGTATTTGTTCACACATTGTGATTCACACGTGGGCCACCTTTGCTTTGTGCAATGAACATAAACCTGAGTCGACAACAACACGGCCAGCAGATGTAAAGATTATTGGATTCTTTATGTTTGGTTGGTTCCAGCAATTACAAGTTTACATGTTAACATCTTCACTTGGTGTTGAGCCTCATCGACAGATAAAAGCCTCTGCTCCTGTTTGTCCAATATCACCTGATCCATAGTGTCCACTGTATAAAGTCACCAGATGCGGCAGATGGTTGTAGTCGTTTTTGTGTTCGTGTGTATTTTGAGATTGTATGGAAAAGGTTTTGGTTTTTTTTCCTTGTTTGGTCTTAAGTTGTGTTTTTTGGGGTTTTTTTTGATGAAGATGTAAAAAGTTTGGTATTTGAAGAGGTGTGTGAGGGAGTTACACTCATCTCTTCATCATACTACTTTAAAAAAATCTTCTTCTAGTAGCCTATAAAGTAAAAGTCTGGCTCAACTCAACCGTCCTGTGTAGCTTCCATTGGATTTCTGATTCATAAAAATAACCCTATGTTTATTCTTTTATCTGTTACCCCCAACTTTTATATGGTCTTTATTTTGACTTATTCATATCAGTTGATATTTGCTGATATTGGGTCATATCTGTATTGTCTTTTCACCAATAGCAGTGTCCGATATTTATATTTCATCTTATATTGAAGGTTTTTTCATACACAGCGGTGACCAAAATTATTGTAACAGGTCTGACAAAATTGACTTTTTTTGCCGCCAAAACATGATTTCATTTCATAATGTTCATGAAACATACAGATGGTTGGTCTGAGCACAACTGTTTTTGTCCACTTTTACTTTAATATTTCCTTAAAGAGCAGGATTGGCCATGTACTTTCAGCAGAATCACACAGCTGTGTCCTCAAACTCACATCAGCATAAGTTTAACCACAATCACACCTTACAATGAACACACAAGGAATTTGGATTCTTCTGTGAGCAAACATGATTGTCTGATTGTTTTTTGTAAAGTTACCTAAATCTCCTTATTCTATAGTTTATAGAGCATAATGATGACTGTAGATATTTCATTTGTTTCATGGGTATTTTAATGGCAAATTTAAAAAAAAAAAAACAACAACAAACAAACAGATGAAACCTCTTAAATAAGTGTTCTAATTCTTTTGGCCACCACTCTACAGTCATGGAAAAAATTATTAGACCATCAAAAGTCATCAGAAACTATAGTTATGCAATCACGTACTAACTCCTGTGTGTATCATGTGACTAAAACAGACAGAAAAGAAAACATGGAATGCCTAAAAGCACTGTTTTTGGCAGTACAATGCCATAACTATTGATGTAAGAACTTAAGTGATTTTGGTTATTATCAAGAAAACCGTGGAAAATGTCTAGATATAAGCTTTTAAATTAAACTCTTATAAGCTATTTTTGTTACGATCATTATATTTGTCCAAACAAATGTACCTTTAGTTGTACCAGACATTAAAATGAACAAGAAATTGAAGAAAACAAGGGTGGCCTAATAATTTTTTCCATGACTGTATATCGCAATAATCTGATTAATCCAGGTTTTGTTTTCGAAAAATTGTGGAAAAATGCCTAAATCACAAAATCATGATCATGCAACCGGTTTTCTTCTCAGATTATATATGTATATTAGGTGTGAAAGTGCACCTCCAAATGTATACAGCAGCTAGTTTTAGTAAAGAAACAGTATTTCAGAGTCATGGTTTGTGTTCAGTTCACGTTGCCAGAAAACATTTGATTATAACCATAAACCATCAAAAAATTGAGATACTAATTTGATCAATGAATAATGTTGATGTTCCTGCAGATGCTCCTCCCATGGGAACCTAAACCACACCTCTTAATTGACTTCCTTAATTGGCTGTGATACATGACACTTTAATTTATCATTTTATTATATTTGCGGTTAATCGCAGCCGGCCTGATGCAGACGTTCTCCGGTGATTAATGATGCTGAAGATGGACTCTCTTTCATCCTGACAAACATATCGTTCCAATATGATTTTAACTGCAAAGCTCTGCCTCCGAGGCACCGACGCACAACAACAGGCACACACACCCCAGCGTCTTCATCCTCCTCTTCCTCGATGCCTGTGTTCAGTGAATCAGTTGACTTGTTATTGCCATCATAAGGGCTTGTGTGTATCTCCTGGGCTTTTATGGCCTATTTTATGCCAGTTCCGTTCCATACCACCCCGGTCAGGTTCCCCCTCAAGTCCTTCATCATACATGTCACAACCGAGGCGATAAATTGGCCCATAACACCTAATACATCATTGCTTTGTGTATATGATTTCACTGAAGTGGTGTTTGTCCTCAGCATCATGCTTTGACAGAGTATTTTATTTTGTTTTGCATTATTAAGCAGAAGCGGGAAAACTAAATAATCTATCTCTGTTTTCTGTCTGTTGTATGAATACGTGTGTCGAATTCTTTTTCCCTGTTGATTTATTTCAGTCGACCCTAATGAAATGAAAGTGAAGTGGCGGCTCATTCGTACCACTAATGTGAACCATCTCTCGTTGAAGAGCTCCACTTTATATTTTACACATTTACGTCTTAATTAAAGTTAAATGACGCATGCCGCTGTAGTCGGCGGCCGTTACTGCAGCTGTAGAGGAGGTGGCTCAGCTCCGTTTCAGCTACATATGTTTTTACTGTCAAATTAACACCAACGGCTTTTATGTCAAATGTATATAGGAGTATACAGACTGAAATTAAGGACACTCGGAGATAATAAAGTTGAAAATTAACCTTGGTAAACATAAATGAAGCTTTGTGCAAATGTAGTAATGTGAGCTTGCCAAGAAGACAGCTGGTAAAACATAAATATATATTAATACTTCAGAATTTAAGGCTATTATTTTATTCTTCTCACTCCCACAGATTCCCAGCAGTCCATCTGATAACTCTATGTACTTCTAAACAATACTGTGATCCTGTATTCTTTTATTAGCGTATACAAATGTCACTAGCTGATTTAATTTATCTTATTCATCTGTGTTGTAGATCTAATCTGTTTTCGTGGAAAATTATCAACAACACATCACACCCTGGCATTGGGTGATATGTTTTGTTTTGTTTTTTTCTTTTCAATGCAGAGGTTAACACTAGTTTGCACATTTTTAGCATTCCAGCACAGAAAAAATGGGTTATAGATTCAGTTCAATTGTATTCATATCCCAGCAATTACAAAACATGATTATCTCACAGCAAAAGACTCCAAGCAAAACCTCTGAGGGCAACACCAAAACAACAGCAGGGTGGGAAAACCTCCTGTACATAAGAAAAACCCTCTGACAGAACCAGCCATCTGCCCGGACCTGCTGGAGTTTAAGGAAAGAGGAGACAGAAAAGAAAAGCAGAAACAGAAACAAACCACACAGAGACTGGACAACATAAACACCGAGAAGTTGAACCACAGATCACAAATGTAGAGAAGTCTGGAGGGAGGTGAAAGGGAGGAAGACATGGACAACACAACTACATTTATAGAATGAATTAAATAGACCTTTTTCCACCGCAGGAACTTTTCTGACTTACTCAGGTTTTTGAAAAACCTTGGCACGTTTCCACCAAAATTACCTGACAAAAAAACTTTCCCTCAAACCTAAACTTTACCTGACAAAAGTTCCTAGTAAGGGGGTGGGGCTTTTCAGATTCCCTGGAATTCTTGAGGGGCGGGGCTGTATGCTGAAGAACGCTGATTGGTGGAACACATTTGCAATGTTCCGCACTTACGCAAACCCACTTTAAGCCAGTGGGAGCTGCAAACTTGTTTATTCCATTTCTACAAACTTCACTTTGTTTTTGAAAATAGAGAAGCTACAAAAACTGGACACATGATGGCATCTGTATTAGTTCATTGCAATAATCTGTCTGTCCATCCAAAGATGCTAAAGGGTATACTTGGCAAATACGGCCAAAAGAAATTCAGTGGGTCTTAGTGTCAGCCACTCGAAATGGCTTCATTTGAATAAATTTCCTTTGAACTTTGAGGTGGGCATGCAACCACACAGATTAACAGCTATTCTTTTACCCAGGTTAATTAATTCCTGGAAGTAAAAGTCACTGGAAATGTTGGGGGAGATAAGAGGGGATAATGGTAATGTTGGCGTTTTTGTACAATAATCTAAGTGCAGAAAAAAACTGTGTTGGGTAAACCTAAATATATCTTTATCATGAAAGTCAGTCACAAAGGTGGTTTAGCTTTTACTGTGGTGACCAAGTCCACGGTAACTTACACTGAAACACTAACTGTCCACAGGTTATGCTTCAGATCATTAAGTAAGAGTAAGAGGGTCTTTAAGGAAACTAGATTCTAATATATAAACCTAAAGCAGACTAAAACACTAAACCCTGGGACTTGACCTTTAAAGACTTAACAGAGAGCCTTCTTACCACCACTTTATATTCAGTTTTTAGGTTTACTTATTCCCTGTACATGTTTTCAACTTAAAGAATGAAACTGTCATACACACTATAAAAATAATCTAACCACGTTAATTTAATGGAATACCCAACAGTAATTGGTCAGATCCACTTGTATATTAATATTGATTAGTGTAAAGTTTCACTTTGACCGTAGGTACAGTTTGTTGCCAAGTTTCATTCCTGTTTTGGCTGCAGTATTCATGCTGCTTTTACCGTGAATAGAACAGGGCAATATGTCGAATTAATGTGATTTATTGAGGTTGTGCTTTCTGAAAAACTAGGGAAAAAAATGCATACATTCCACAGGGGACTTTACCTGCTCAACAAAAATCCACAATGCGTACTGTTTTCTTCTTGTGAAATATACATTTTTAATGTGTTTCAGTAGTTATACATGGTGTAAAACTGTAGTAAAGATAGTAATTTTCAGTTATGTTTTATTTTCAGTTAACCCTTATAGACCCAAAAGCATCTATTGATCTAAAATTTTTAATAACTGCAGAACCACTAATCCTATCAATACATGTAAATAACTGAGGTAAAATGCAGTTTGCCATCTTTTCAGCAAGATTACATTTCTTTTTTGGATGCATCCATAGTCTCTGTAGTGAAGATGGAAACTACCATCTTCTGCAACGTTCATTCACCAGTAAAACCCCTGTAGTTTGATAAATGACATTGGAAAGAGACACTTGTTTTTGTTTTTATGTTCAGTTAATGATATATTTTGATGAAAAAGTCATGTTTTCTCTGTATTGATGTAATAATAACAGTCACTGTATTTACTGAGCTTTATTAACACCTACATGATCAGTACATTAAATGTAGGAAAATACCTAATTTTCACTGAAAAAATACAAAAGATAATATAAGGATTATTACTGCATTTATGGTAGCTGTTAAATGTAGGGAGACATTCCTTTGGACTTCACCACAAATATAGTTCTGGGTCTTTATGGGTTAATGTAGCCTCAAAACAAGTGGTTAACAGTATTAATCTGAATTACATTTTTGGCTGTATCATCATTTTAAATTCTTCACATTTGTTCTTCGTCTGAGAAATGTTTCTGATCTAACTCCATGCCCTTTGTTACGCTCATAAGTTGATTCTAAAACATGGGTAAACTGAAGGAGTTGTGATTGGGATTTTTAGGCATCGTTACAGAGGCAGGAAACAGATTTTGTGTATGTTAAACTTCTTTCATGATACAGGCCCCATGAGGAAACAGAACATATTGTAGGCACTGATTGCATTACTCAGAAAAGATAAATACGCTTGCCTTTGAGCTGTTCGTGAGCTCTTTTTCAGGGACAAACATTTCTGGGAGAAGGGATTGAAAGACCAGCAGATGGACCTATAGTTTAAAGCCAACCTGTTTTCCACTAAGTTACAGTTTACTCCGGTTGAACCCTCATACATCATTATGCTGGTGGTGTTATTTTAGGTAATGAGAGAGGTAATGATGAGTAAAAAAAACAAACAAATCAGCGTTGATTTATGGTGCTTCATGTTCAGAATCTGTTTGGAATAAAGCCTAACACCAGTCACAAATGGCCAGGGATCTTGGGACCACGGGGATTGGGAGTCCTAATCTGGCCTTCTCTGTTTGATTGTGGGAGGATTATGAGTTTTCAGGCTGGACCAACACATGGAGCAACCGGGGCATGTATGATTTCCAGCTCTGGACTTTCTCCTTTGCGTGATCTCTGCTTCTTTACCATTAACCCTCTTTTTGTACAAGCTAAAATCCTCAGGGAGTCTTTACAGCTTGGCATTCACGAACAAGGCGGTCATATGGCGCTCTACGTACAAACCCGCATCCAGCATCAACGAAGAGCTGGAGGACATCTGTGCCATCCCTGTATTTGGCTGACCCCGCAGAAAAGACCAGAAAAACGTGTTGATTAATTACTTAAATGGGATGTTCGGTCAGGGGTGGGCTTACGTAGGCCAACTGTGATGGATGAAAAACCAACGCAACACGTGGCTCAGGAGAAACGCCGATTAATGAGAGCGGCGGCGGATTGGCTCGTGAGCTCTGAGTGATGCAATCTAATGCCAATTAAATGCTGCTCCGTACCCTCATGCGTCCTCTCATCCGAACAAATCCTAAACATTGGTTTTCATAGACTTTGATAGTGATTGACAGGCTACAGCTCCGGGTTGCCAGTTGATGGCAGGTTTTTACCGTTATTGGGATCATTCACCATATCTAAGCCGCATTAATCTCTCACTTCCAAATTATAACTTGGCCGAGTCAGAGGGAAGTTTCAGGGAAAAAACAAGTGATGTTACTTTCAAATGATGTCATTCATGTCAGAAAACGTCCTGAGTCTAATAGTTTTTCTGGAAAGTTTTGTGCTGATCTGTCCATGTAGAGAAGGGATGTCAAACTCATTTTTTAGTTCAGGTGCCACATACAGTATCATAATAACCTATAACTAAAGATGACTCCAAATTTTTATTTTTGTTTCAGTACAAAAAAGTAAAGTTACAAATACAAAACATACAAAAATGCATACAAAAATATGACAGAAGAATAAGATATAAGCCCAACAAACCCCACCCCTCACACATATTGTAGCTTGTTTTGGCATGGATCCAGCTGATATCATCATGTCTATTTGTATGCTGATGTCAGCATATCAATTGTCTCTATATATGTTCCAAGTTTGAAGTAAATTGAAACAAAATTGATGTTTTTTTATAGACATTTGAAATTTTGCCCATCATAAGTAAATGGGGAAAACAAAGATTTAAAAAAAATTCATAAAAGATTTAAACTTTGACCTACATTTCCCAAAATGTAATCAGATCTATTCTGGGTCACTGGCAATCTCTAAACCCAATTTGGTATGAATTTAACCAATAGTTTTGCTGCTACAGTGTTAACAATCAAACAAACAAACCAAACCAAAAGTGATACCCCTTGCCTCCCCTTCAAGGGGGTGGGGTAATAAACAAGAGAACAAGACAAAACAACATAAAACATGGCATAAAAATGTAATGAAAACAGTATAAAAAAGATAAAACAATACAAGCACAGTTAAAGACAAGATGAAAATATTGCAATACAAAAACAATTAAAAAAAAAAAAAGATCAAGATGAAAACAAATTAAAACATAACCAGACTATGTAAACTACTCCAAAAGGTGCAACAGCTCAAATATTGCAGAAGATGAATGATAAAAAAAGATGTAAAAAATTCTGCAAAAAAAAATTAGCAAGACAAAAACAAACAGCATAACCTGACAAAATACAAAGATGCAAAAAGACAAAAATTACATTTATTATGTTCAGAGACAAAAGTGTAACACACAAATGTAAGAAATAAGATGAAAAGGATATGACAAAATACGATGCAATACAATATAAATACAATACAAAACAATGACATGAGACTTGAGACAAAAATAATGTAAAAGATACTGCAAGTTGAATCAATGTAAAAACGTCATAAAAGTTGTAATGGAATGAAAAGTTGTTATATTTTAAACAAATACATGACAAATAATTGAATTAACTAAAACAAATGTGAATTGCATCTAATCAGTTGATCTTCAGTAGAAAGGTGTCTGTAAACAGTTAAATTAATGTAGTTTTTAGGGTTTCATCAGTTTTAGCTGTAAAGGTTAACATTTGTGTTCATGGCGGTTAAATGGATAGACGGAAGGATGAACATAACATCTTAGAATGAATTTTTAACCTACTTCATTACCACATTTTTAGACCGAATTACACCAAACATCATGTGAAGGTACTGAACAGTCAAATCTAGTGTGAAAGTAAATAAAAATTAATGATGATTCCTTGATGCTCTCAGCTTTCATTAACTATAACACGTCATTATCTCACTCTTGGACAAGCAGGTACAATAAAACAATGGCCTTGACCATTTTTGCGATCATCTGACATTTCGTAGAGTAATCGTCAAAGTTGTCTGCACATTAAATGTTAATGAACATAATTTGTTTGCAGGCCTCGTTGTCAGTATGTGCTGATACATCTTCAGTCTGGTCCTTGTAAGGAGGCCTAATAGGACAGCTCTGTGCTTGTATCCATCGTCGCCGTGGTCACCTTCGCCGTTTCTCATCTCAGACTCGGCCTTTATTGCGTTTCACTGGAGTGTGTGATTGCACCGAAACAGGTGGCGGCTGCTGAAAGTGTCGTCTCGCACTGAAGGGGAGAAATGGCTGATTTTTAAGAATGTCTCTGTTGTCAAAAGTGAAACGCTCATAGTTGATGAGTGTGCTGGTCTGGACGAGAAAAACCCATCAGCCTGCTGAGGAGGAGGAGGAGGAGGAGGAGGAGGAGGAGGAGGAGGAGGAGGAGGGGGAGGAAGCATCGAGCCCAAATAGATTCATGCCACTTTTCTCCTGACAGGATTTGTTTTTGTTTGTTGAGACATTTATTAAACCGAGCATGAAACGTAAGCAGTTTCTGCGGGAGGAAGTGGAAAGCAAACAAAATGTGAGTTGGCCTTGTGAGCAAGAGGAGGATGAAATTGCTGGAATAGCCTGAACAAAATATTAAATGCATAAATGCATTGAAAGCAAGTGTCATTCAATCTGTTATGAAATTCTGGTCATATTCGTCTTTTCCTCTGTTGTTGTCTGGCAGTTTTATTTCTCTGGGTGACACAGCTGCACAGCTTCAACGCCCATTGAATAAAGGAAGTAAAGTTAGTGTTAATGTCATTATTACTGTTTAAATTGAGAAAAATACTGACAAATATTGTTGTTTCCATGTGTGGGGGCGTAGCTTTATTTGAATTTTGGTGCAAGGAAATGACAAACTTGGCATGTTTTTGTAGATACATGAAATACAGCACATCATAAAAAAAAAACAATGGGACAAACACAAATGAGATGCTTATTTTAAGGGAAATAGTTTGATTTCCTCCAGCAAAACATCCACAGGATCCAGATCCCAGCAAAACATAACAAGATGGTGTATTTCCATCTTTTTGTTATTGCAAAATAAGTTGTAAAATCAAGAACAAGAGACATTCTGACTGCATGTTTTCACTCAAAACACCAACATCCTTATGATTGTATGATAGTAGGATCAAATCTCTGCACTTTCTCAGATTTTAAATTACATTTTCACATTTTTCATGGGGCTGAGCAGCTTTCGGGGTTGTAGTATTTATGCTCGTGGGTTTAAGTTTGCATTAATATATATTTTTTTGCCATTGTTTTGTATTTTCCTATTTGCACCAATAGCTTTACGCATATTATTCAGTGCAAAATATGTCATAGGGACTCATTCATTCTGCAGTTATTGATTTCACCTCCATTAAAGCATAATACGTGCTTTATTCTATCTGGATAATTTATGTGGGTGCAATAATTCAACAGAAAAGTCTACTTTGTGTGTAATATATTGCATTTTTTTTTCTGTTTTTTGTTTTTTTCATCTAAAATCATGGTGTCGTGTAGAAACTTAGCATTTTTAGGGTATAACTCTTTTTTTTTTTTTTTTTTTTTAAATAGTATTCGATATCAAGAATTAGGTTAGATGTAGGTGAAAAAATTAGCTCAATGAAAGTAGATTAAAATCTTAATTTATGATATTTTTTATAGCTTGTGTTGAAAAAGCTCATGTTTTGTGCTTAGCGGTACAAGTGTGACTAATATTAGAACTGGCCTTAACGATGAATTTTTCACATGTAATGTTTTTATTGGATAATTCATGTATTATTTAGAGACTGTAAGGCTTGGGAGAGCATGAGCTAGCTCTGTTTAATTGAATTTTTTACCTTAAATGTACAGATTGTTGATACTACCATGCTGAGTGAACAGTACAGCGGTTTGATTATCAGAATACTGAGCATCTGTCCTGTTTCCTCTCTGTGCTGTGGTAATACTTTGTTTTGAGTGGTTTAGTGCAGTGTCTTAAGTGCATCACCTAAGCCTTTCTGGGGAAGCGGATATGCTGAAAAGCCAAGCAGGAAAGGGAGGGATTAAAAGAACGGATTTGTCTTCTAAATGCTTGCAAACACAAATGTTAATTGGTGGTTTTACTCATGTATTTAGCCTCAAGAAGACATTTTAATGAAGTATTAAAAAAAAAGCTTTGAAGCCAGCTGAAATGGACTCACAGATGATGACTGGCTGTAGTTTACAAACCAATCTTTAAACAGGAAGCAAAGGCCGACGGCACAAAACAATTTAGGACTGAAATACAGCTGTCTGTCAGCCAGCCACTGTTAATTTCACTTCCTTTTTCAGACACATATTTCTTTATAATGGTTCATTGGTTGCCTCCAATAGGTGTTGCAGATTTATGTTTTGGCTCGGCTTGAGCTTAGACTGCACTCTGCCAAGACGACAGCTGGTAATACTTTAATATATAGACACATAGGCATCATCATTATTCAGCAGAATTAAAGGCTATTATTTCCTCCCTCACTCCCACAGATACCCAGCTGTCCATCTGTACTTTTGGAAGTGAGAGTTCGCTCAAGCTGTGGCTGGAATGGCTCCTTTGTGCCCTCATTCACTAGATCAGACATACAGTAAAAAACACTAATTGCTGGCTATAACTTTGAGTTACTTTTTAAAGGCTAATCCCAGTCATTTTCAGTGCAGGCTAAAGAGTACTAGCTTCTCCAGCAGTTCAGTATCAGTCAGATTTCCCATATCAGAGTGCAATTATGAGTTCTAATGGTGTTTATTTAGATGGCCATAAAACTCAGACCTGTTTTCAGTCAGTTTCTTCTCACCGTTTTGATAGAATCTACAAGTTTTTTGTTTTGGATTGTGCAAACAGTCATGTGACCATCGTCAACCAATGGATGCTTTCTCTATAAATGAAATTGAATCCCTGTTTATTGGGTTGGATTTATGCAGAAATATTTCAACAGAGTCCAGTTTGGAGTGTGTTCTGTCTGCAGAGGATTTTTACAAATATTCTGCTTATCTTCCTCTTCAGTTAAATCATTGGCAGTTATAGTCCCCCCAGCAGGAAGGACTGTTCACTCAACTAAATACCTCATTACATAATATCTGGGATGCTTGACTTTTCTTCTCAAGAGCGAAACCTCAGAAAAAATATTCTGTAGTTTGTGAATTTTATTCACTAAATCCTTGAATCTGATAATCTTGCCTGATTCTTAACTTCTGTGAATCCTACTAGTCTTTTCAGTTCAGTTTAATTCTATTCAATTCAGTAAACTTTATTTGTCCCCAGGGGACAATTTCAACATAACCAGAGAAATCTAAGAAAATAAAGTAAGAAAAATTAAATAATATACCTTGGAATGAATTATAGTAAGAACAACTATGTACAATAAATAACATGTGAATATATGGATGGATGCATGATGTGTAAAAGGGGATTAAGCGCAGACAGGGTATGACAGAATGTAAATCTGAGTTGTGCATTATGGGAAATTTTTTAATTATAGTTGTTATTGCAGATGTAGTAATGGATAGGTAAATATAAATTATAACAGTGTCATTAAAGCCTAATGTGAGAACATTTTTTTTATCATTTCACAAATTATTCATTTTATTTATTTCGGAGTGACATTGCACATTAATGAACATAGTATAGTATACAAAGATAGATAGATAGATAGATAGGATAAGATAAGATAAGATAAGATAAGATAAGATATGATATGATATGATGGAATGAAAAGAACCTCCTGTTGCTTCACTTTATGTGTTAGTTCTTTGTTCTATATTTATTGTGAAGCATCTTTGAGACCTCGGTGAGATCCATCCTTCTCAGAGCGCTTTAAAAAAATCCCATCAGCCCTCTGAGTTACAGGTGAACAGACGATCAGGTGGACTCATCCAAAGTCCTTTAAAAACTCCAGATCCTCTCGGGCTACAGCGCTGATTGCCCATCACATGCTTTCTTTATCAAGAAGTGCAATCAGAGTCTCACCACCTCACCTCCCTCCTCCTCCAAACATATTCCCATCATCCATTTCTTCCCTCCAACTGCACAGTTTGAGCGACTTGTGATCCCAGAGGCGGTCATTGGTGTAGTGTTTCATCTGAAGTGTCTGCAGGGTTTCAGCATCAAACACACATGGATAAACACACTCTTAGAAAGCAGCTGAGGTCAGTGAAGAATGAAGAAAGAGGTGGCAATAAAGACAGAAAAGCAACTAAACAGGAAACGAATTCCACTACAGTTCAATGTCAAGCCTTTTATATTAGAAAAGTAAAGGCCTATCTAGACACCAGTTGGTTTATACAGTATTTAGCTTTTTTTTCTAGAAGGGATATTTTTGAAATTAAGGAAAGTTGTTCAATACTAAGACTAAAGGTTTGCTAAAATACCGTCTTTGATATTTTTATATCATTTATAATCGTCTATTATCACCTCAGTCCATGGGTCTGTGTGTGCCGTTCTATTTCCTGTGCTTTCATTTTCTATTTACCTCTTGTTTTGTGTTGGTTGATATTTCAGTCAGTGTTATTTCTAGTACGTTACATAGTTATTATACAGTGGTGTGAGTGTGTTGATGTCATTTTATATCAGGGCTGTCAAACTCATTTTAGTTCAGGTTCCACATTCAGCCAAATACGATCTCAATTGGGTTGGACCAGTAAAATAATAACATAATAACTGATAAATAATGTCAACTCCAAACTTTTCTCTATGTTTGAGAATGAAAAAAGTAGAATTACATTATGAAAATGGTTACATCTACAGAATATCCTTTAAAAAATGTGAATTAGATGAACCTGAAATTTCTTTTAAAAAAAATAAGAAGTAAGTAGTAATAAGTAAGAATTTTAATTATTTATTTATGTTATTTGCTATTTAGACATGTGCATTACAACTCACACATCACAGTTGATCTACATATACACAAACCATTTAATAACAGGCAGAATATTGTGAAAATTGCATTTACTTCTCTTAAAACATGTCAGGTTGTTCATATTTGTTCACATTCACATTGTCTGTGAAAATGATAGTTTGTAAATGTAGACATTTCCAAGTCCCAAACAGTCTTATAATTGTTCATTTTTCCATTTGTTTGTGGTTTTGTTTTGGTTTTTTTTTTCATTTTGATTTATTAGACTTCACTTTTACTTTAGCTTGAATTCATTTTTATGTGGGTTTGTTACTTGAGTGTAGTTTTCCCAAAATACAACAACCGTTTGACCTCTACACATTATACAAGACTTATATATTAAATGATTGGAGCAGATTTCTTCACAATTTTATCATAAACACATAATGCAGATTCAAGTAGTTACCTTTTTATTTTAATTCTCTTTAATGGAATAATTTTTTTACCCATAGTTTTTATTGTTCTGTCAGTTTCATTAACAGGTTCTTCTGCCTTATTTTGTTTAACTGTAAGAATAGATTGTTTTAGTTGTAGAAATTAATGTCGTGTGTGTGCTTTCTTGCAGGGTGTCTTCACTCTTCTGTTGGGACCTTTCACTTTCTTCAATGCCCAGAAGACCAAATATCTTCAGATTCTCACTTCACTCATGCGCTGGATTGGTAAGAATGATCTAATCCACCTTTATATTCTCACTAACCCAGATTATTAAGGTTAGTTTCAACTGTAACACCTGTTCCCTAATTGTTGTCTTTGCACTGGGTGTCTTTTTCTGCATCTTCTGCACATATTTCCATTTTCCCAAGATCTGTCTCCTTTCTCCTTCCTCTAATCCTTTGCTCCCTATCTAATGTGTGGCGGTCGTGTTCAGGTCCGTCCATCACGGTCCGGTCCTGCTCCGAGTCTTTGATTCCCATCTCCACTCATTCGTCAGCCTGACAGGTCTGACAGCCCGTCCTCAGCCTGATTGGACCGTCACTCACACAGCAATGGACCGAAATAAACCGCCTCCTCTGAGCCCTCTGTTAAAATCACAACATCACTGAATCATGCCTCCACGCCGCCGTCACCAAACCTGCACGGTCCACATAAACAACGCACAAACAGCTGTAAACAACACAGAAACACAGCTGTAAACAACTCATATACACAGCTGTAAAAAACACAGCTGTAAGCAACAAACACAGCTGTAAACAACACACAAACACAGCTGTAAACAACAAACACAGCTGTAAGCAACACGCAAACACAGCTGTAAACAATGCATGTACACAGCTTTAAACAATGCATATACACAGCTGTAAACAACACACAAACACAGCTGTAAACAACACACAAACAGCTGTAAACAACACAGAAACACAGCTGTAAGCAATGCACAATCATAGCTGTAAACAATGCGTAAACATGAAAACACAGCTGTAAAGAACACACAAACACAGCTGTAAACAACACGCCAACACAGCTGTAAACAATGCATATACACAGCTGTAAACAATGCATATACACAGCTGCAAACAATGCATATACTCAGCTGTAAACAACACACAAACACAGCTGTAAACAACACACAAACACAGCTGTAAGCAATGCGCAATCATAGCTGTAAACATGCAAACACAGCTGTAAAGAACACACAAACACAGCTGTAAACAGGACATAAACACTCAAGCACAGCTGTAAACATTGCACAAACTTAGCAGCAAACAACGGATAAACTTGTAATTACAGCTGCAAACAACACACAAACACGGATGTAAACAATGTGGAAACACGGAGGTAAATAACTCACAAACATGGTTGAAAACTGCGTGCAAACACAACTAAGCAGCCAATCAAAGACGTTCCACTGGTGCAGTATAATTGGATGCTTTGGTTAAATGTTTGTGCATGTTAGAGGTATTAAACCCTTTGTCTTAATAGAAGCTCTGCAGCTGTTGTAAGTGGCCCCAGTTTCATCTTTACTGGTCAAATACCACCAGACTTTAGAGGTGTCTGAACCAAAATATGGAAATAACATGACGTATTTGACGTGATGCGACATTGCTGAACAGATAAAATGAATCTTTAAGCCAACAGACTAATGATTCCGAGGAACTGAGCTACTGGGAACCAGGTCTCTGGTTCAGAGAAGTACCCTGTTCTCAAATTCCCATCCTACTTGTTTCTGATGTGGGATTAATGACAACTGGTGGTGTTTCGCATCATAAACTATTATTTTTACATGTAAATTGTTTACTTACTGGTTTCATTTGGTTATTTTTATGTGTCTGGCTCTCAGGATGTACTCTCTTATTTGTAACCAGTGACACTTAAAGACTGCCACCTCCCCCACTGACCCTTCTCCCACCTTATCCGTCACCTGTGAGGGTCACCTGTGTGGGTCACCTGTCCTGGTGTGTGGATCTGTGGGTGTCGGGGTTAGCATCTGGCCAGTGTGTCGCTGCTGCCTCCTGACCTCAGATCAGGCTTCGTCACACTCGGCTGTAGTCACCTCGTGTCCGCTGCTGTGCTCTTCTTCTTCTTCTATTTTTTTTTTAACACCAAACATGAATGATGGTGCGGCTGCCTGCTGCTGCAGAGCCTGTAACCTGCTGTGATTTTCAATTGCGAAGCCATTAGCTCAGGTCAGTGTGACACATTGTGTGCAGCTGACTGTGTACATTCAGTCACTACAGCCACTTTATTTATTAAATTATTTCAGAAATAGAAAGTGGTGCAGGGATGAGTCCTGCTGCTTCCACCTGTCAAAAACCGCATGTGGATGTTGTGTTTTCGATGATGATACCTGTCAGTTATTGGTAATGCTCTGAAAAATGGTGCATTTTACAACTATGATGAAACAGGTTTGAGAATTAAATTAAACAGGTGAACATGAATGTGTGGGGAATAGTCTAGTAGTAGAATTTTAAAAACCAACACTTTGTATAAAAATTACATAAAGTTTTAGTAATTAGGTAACAATGAGGTTTATTACTTTGAGCCTGTTGCATTAGAAGAAGGATAGGTAGAAAAAAATCAATTATGGTAGAATTACAAGAGCGGGACGTAGATCATTCAGCAAAACTGTTGGTTGAATTCATACCAAATTTGATTTATAGATTTACAGTGACCCAGAATAGATGGGTTTACATTTTGGGAAAAGTAGGTCAAAGTTCAAATTTTGTGTGAATTTTTAAAAATCTTTTTTCTTCTCTAATTTATCTATAATGGGCGAAATTTCACGTCTATAAAATATCAATTTTGTTTCAATTTACTTCAGACTTGGTACATATATAGAGGCTGATGATGATGACATCAGCTGGATCCATGCCAAAATAAGCTACAATACATGCAAGGGGCGGGGTTTGTTGTCCGGGGCAACACTTGTTAAATATTTTTCTACACTAATAGTTTTCTCATCTACCTTTTTCAAAAACATGAATATTTTTTTCTTGTAAATACTTCATTGATTAAAATATGAAAATCTCATTACTGTTCCCTTTTGCTGCCATCCTGCGGTGTGGAACCATTCCCAGCCCCCTCCTCAACACTGACAGGAGTGGAGGGCTTCCTAATTGATATTGAATGGTTTGAAAGAAGGAGATAAGTGAGGAGACCACCCCCCTTCAGTTAATGACTATTAATCACCTCTGTCCATCTTCTGAGCGATGCATAGGTAGCCATGGATCCTCCGAGGGGTTACCGTCTGTATTAGCTGTTGTGGAAGTGCCATATGGACCCTGTGCTCCCCCTGAGTAAAGTCCCTTTTACTTCAGAGGAAGTGGTTTCTGTGGAAATGGCAGTTATTCATCTACTGGATGGAAAACTTGTTTGAGTCCACGAGAGCTTGTCTTAAAGAATGTTATATTTGAGGCAGTGGATGGTGTAATGGCTAGCACTTAGCACTTTCACCTGACAGCAAGAAGGTTCTGGGTTTGATTCCCAGTTTCTGTGTTGAATTTACACCTCTTACTCTGGGCTAGAGGTGTCAAAACTGGCCCGCCAAAGGTTCCAATCCGACCCACGGGATGAATTTGCAAAGTGCAAAAATTACAGTGAAGATACTAACACTCAAGGATGTTGAACTCATTTTAGTTCAGGAACCACAAACAGCCCAATGTGATGATAACCTATAAACACTGACAACTTCAAAATTTTCTTCTTGGTTTAATGTGGAAACAATATTAAATTATGAAAATGTTAACACTTACAAACTACCGTTAACAATAAAATGTGAATAACCTAAACTAAAATGAACAATCTGAAATGTCTAAAGAAAATTAAGTGCAATTTTAACAATATTCTGCCTGTTACTAAATGTTTTGTGCATTAGTAAAATGATAAATACACTTATATAGCGTATTTTCTACACCTTCATGGTGCTCTAAGTGCTTTACAAAGCCTCACATTCACCCATTCACACACACACTCATACACCAGTGGGCAGCTGCTGCCATGCAAGGCGCTGCCAGGTCCTACTGGGAGCAATTTAGGGTTCACTGTCTTACCCGAGGATACTTCGACATGTGGACAGTCGGAACCAGGATTTGAACCACCAAACCACTCTACCAACTGACATACAGCTGCCCATTAGTAGATCTACTGTGATCTGCGAGTTGTGTTAATAATAAGCTGATACATAATATAAATGGAATTGTTCTTATTTTAGTTCCAGACTCCAACATTTTTAAATATTAAGCCTGTTATTAAATGTTTTGTGCCTTTGTAGATCCCATCTGTAACGTATATGTATAAATGATAAGTGGAGGCATAATATTGTTAAAATTGCACTTATTTTTCCTAAGAAATTTCAGTTTTTTTCAGGTTGTTTACATCTTTTTTCTGAAAGGATAAATTGTAACGTAAGTATTTTCAGAATTTAATGTTTTTGGGGGGCGGGGGGTTGCACTAAAACAAAAAGAAAAATTTGGCCTTGTCATTATTTATAGGCTATTATGCTATTATTTTACTTGATATAACACTGGGCTGTATGTGCATCTTGAACTAAACTAAGTTTGACACTCCTTCTCTGGGTCCTCTGCCCCCCCCCCCCCAATGAAAACAGGTGCATATATGTTAATTTTCCTTTTGGCTCCCCTGACCATGGTACTGATGAAGATCTGCAGGTGGTCCCTGAGTGTCTTCAATAACAACCCACTGCTCCAAATGTGCTAATGCTAATGCTAGAGACTAAGTGTGTATTAAAAATATGGATAAAATGCAAAGACTGACTTTCCCTGCATGGACAATAAAGCAAGTAGACCCTATATTTACAATCATCATTATTTTGCAGTGTCTTAATATCCTGTGCTCAGCTCTGCCAAAGCTCTACCCAAATAACTCAGATAACCTTTACCCATATTCCAAAATGTTACTGGAGTGTCAGACGTATCTGACAGCACTGACACAGAGCTAATGAAGTGTGGAGATACGGAAGACTGCATAATACCACTGACAAATTCAGAACATTCTCATACTCTGAAGAACTGTCGAGTATTGGTGTGCATGTAAGCATAGTCAGTGGTGAAAAACTTTACACCTTCACAAAACCAGTTTATATCTAAATATGCTCAGTTAATTTGTTTAATTTGTGTAAAATCAAACAGTTTTTCATCCGCTGCAAAAAACGAAAAAGCTTCATCTTTAATTCTGAAAAAAATGGGATAATAAGCTGAAAAAGCGTGCCCGTAGGGACATTCCTGGCTGCCCAGTGCCAGTTTAATCGGGTTATGGAGGGAGATATTGTTTGTGAAGGTCATGTGGACTCTGGTGGCCGGTTGAGTAAAAGTTCAGTTAGTCCGCCGTGTGCAGCTCACAAGGGGACAGTGAAATATGACCAGGTCTTAATGAACCGTACAGCACAAGCACAGTTCAGAGGTCCTGAAAAATTACACTTTAGCACCAAAGAAGAACAGATTAGAAACCATCATTCTTTTCTGTCTATCTTTACATCACAGTCTTGTTGTCAGCCAAGGACTAAGGCATCGGACCTTTGAGTTAAATAAGCACCAGGTCGTGTCTGCTTTAACTTGTGGTGTACTTACAGACCTGGTCTCCTCCTCCTTGGCTTCATATTGATGTTTCTTGGCGTAATGAGAGGTTTGACTTCCTGCTGAGATGAGTTCCTGGGTGATTAGGGGCATGTTGAGCGGACATGATCAATTAGATCTATATCCATTAACTAAGCTTTTAATTATGGCTGCTGACCTCGGCGCCGTGTTTACCTCAGACGTGGCTTCATTACTCGGCCGCTCAGAGAAATGTTCAGCTATTTGTTTCACACAGACGTTATTTTTTAATCAGCGAGCGTTAAAGGTGTTTGTTCAAGTAGGTTGTTTGTCTTAAAATACAAACCACGTCCACCCGGAATCTCCTTTATGTATTAATGTTCTCCACTTAATGCATCGCACTGTGCTATTTATAGCCAGCTGTTAAAAGCATATGTACACCCAACTGACACCGGCTTCTGTCTTAATTCTATTTTTAACTCGGACACGATTATTCTTAGAAAGTTCCTATTCAGCTGCAGGTAATCATTATCTCACACTGTTCATCTGTAGGTGAGATGTTTCCCAGTAAAATATCAGGAAAAAAAGTCAATTAGGACTGAGCTAAATGTCAATATAATGTGATTGATTGTTGTTGTTTTTTTTTTCTTAAAATAATGATTATTCTACTGGAGATTCTTCAAAATGCGAGCTGTTTTTTTTTTTCTTTTCATATACAATATTCATTTTTAAGATCTGTCTCCAGTCCTGTACGGCATGTAATTTTAGTAAAGGGAGTATTTTTGAGTCATGTTTTGTCTTCCTTTCGTACATCTACAAAAAAAAAAACCTATTGTTTAAACAATCCATAGTTTATTTACAGCAATTTAGGATTGATAGGCCAATAAGTGTCTTTTGACTGATGGATTATCTGTCATTTTACAATTCTGGTGGTTCTATGCATTATTGATGTTCCAAACTCTTATCAATAGGGGTCAGTCTGGCACCAGAACAAACTTAGGACCAAACCCACCAACAAATGAACCTTGTTTTTCCACAGACCGTATCAGGCACTAAATAAAGTATAAAGCTCATTGTTTACACATGACTGTACTATGGTATCATCAAGTTCATTAAACTAAAACTCATAGATGCTTATTTTGACAGTTGCTCAAAATAACACTGTGTAGTAACACTTAAAATGTTCGTGTGCTGCATCAGCTGATAGTTTACATTATAGCTCTGTTAGCTTAGCTCTGCTTTTAGACAGAAAACAGCCACAGTAAAATGACACATCACCTCAGTATTCTGTATGGTTTGTATTGTCAGTAGCTGCACTAAAGATCTATTTGGAATCCAACAAACAAGGTCAGAACTGTCACAGTTTAGTCTGAACCAGGGATCAACAAACATCAACTTAGCAACAATAATAGCATCCCACAATAACTTTATAACTCCGTAAGCATCAGAATCAAACTCACTGGTGTTGAATAAACGCTGCCATTTCAGCATCGAACTCCATTCTTTTCATTTAGAGGTTTGTCCAGTGGAGAAAACAACTGCTTCTATTTTAATCACTTCCTTTCTTTGACTCTAAAAGTTGTTTCTTAGTGGATGTCATCCCATATCCTCCTGAGATTCAGGAAAGTGAAAATTTTAGTTTTTGGGTTTTTTTTGTTTTTTGTTTTTTTTTTTACATTAAACAATGGTCTTGATTGGAAACTGCATAATGCAACAGTTATTTTCAGATACATGTTTTAAATTATTTGTATTCATTTATTTTTTTTAAGAGAATGTCCTTTGCAATGGACAGCATTTTCTAAGTAAAACTGTCTAACTTTTGTCCCCTACAGAGGACAAAAATGCATTGCTGGGTCTCAGGAGGATATAGTCATTTTCTGATGCTTTGGTCAAAGACCCTGTGGCATTAGTTTACCTCACCATGAGAGACTGACAGAGTGACTCACTACTCCCTCTAGTGGTCACATAAATACCCTGACTCTTTGCTGGAAATAAATTCTGTTCTAATCTCTATAATCCAATACATTGGCATAAATGTGTATTTTGAATCTGTTCGCTCAACATAATGTCATGAACTGCTGAAAGATTTTAATATAGTAACTATGTCTGTATTTGTAAAGATGATTTCCTTGTCAAGTGATGGATAAACAACAATAAAAACAAAAGGAGAAATACAAAGTAACAGCTGATATCAGTCAAAATGTCATTTTAAGAATTGGTATCAGTTTTGGGTAAGAGTTTTGCAGTTTTGGCCTTTAAAAACCCTCTATCAGCCAACCTCTTGTTCATGCTCCTCATGCAGTTTAATTATATATACTTAACTAAAGTAGTAAATATTTTAGAGGTTGAAGCTGTAATCCTGGTGTGGTACTGGACAAATTTTCATTGCAGCCTTAAACTTCTTGATGCGTCAGCGTAGTTCAGATTCCCTTTTTTCTTTTCCTTTCTGCAGTAGTTTTAGTTCATCCTTTGTAGTGAGTGTAGCTGTGTCGAAACTGATCCTGTGCATCACACTGCGTTGGAGTTTGTTTGCTGCATATGTAAACACCTTTCTCCAAAGATGTGAATTGTATTGATTGTTCTTATCCTGCAGGACAGACACTGTTACATTCTTATTGGGGGAGACATTTTCAGAGCTTTCCAGATCCGTGGCTGACTGATTGGACTAATTGATGTTTTTATGAAACTGTTAGATAAGAGTCACGGTGTTTTTGGCGTCTCAATTCGTGAACAGGAGCTGCAGTACGTGGTTTTTAACCGAGGCCAACTGCTGCGCTGCTCTGTCCCGTGTTTACCAATAGCTCTATCTTAGATCACAGAACCTGTAACGAACCACAGCGGCCACTTATCACCCACCGCTCACCCCCCCCGCCCTTGTCCTCATAGGTTGGATAGTTCTCTGCCACTGCAAGACGCCCTGCTGAGGACTGGGCATAGAGCCGGCACGACTAATTACTGCAGAGATTATCCAAGAGAGCTGAAGGAGTGTCTCTTAATTAATGATATGGTGATTGCAAGACTCTAAAAGCACTAGAGGGACAGATCTGCGTACAAATGAGTGAATCTGACCTATCAGAACCACAATACAACCACCAACAAAGTCAATGCCCAAAGCAAATTATCAGTGGAAAACCAAAACGAAAAAAGAAAGTTTATCCTATTATATAAAAGAAACACTTTATACAATTGTAGTGTTGCGTACACAGCCATAAAGGTAAAGTAAAAAGTACAGGTAAAAAATAAAGTAAACACTTAATCCCACCCCCTTTTTCCTAAATTATGTATTACATGTCAACCTCCTGATATTAGTCTAAGCTGCAAGTTTATAGTTAATCACCAAAACAATGAGCATCCCACCAGAGGAAAAGTAAAAAAAGACAAATAATAATTACAATGATAAATAAATAACCAGCACACCCAGAGATAAATGAGAAAACACTGGAATGTTGTTAGTATTTGTAGACACAGGCTGTACAGGTTTATATTAAAAAATAATAATAATAATAAAGCAGCAATATCATGTAATATCTGTATCATGTAAGATGTTTACATGCTAAAAGTTCTGCAGAGTAAAGGTTTTTTAGGTTTTGAGTTGTCAGGCTTTCAGACATATTTAATTGCAGTAATTTGGAATACCCATTTCCCTTTTAGTCAAACATATTTTCTTTTGATGTGAATGAATACAAAATGTTTGTCCACAATGAGGCACTCCGCTGCAACCTCAGAAGCCGTAGAAGCAAAGTTGAAATGATGTTAATTAACACTTATCATTTTGGACATGTCTGTTAAATAAACCTGCAGATTCAAAGTGCTAATGCACACTGAAGGCTGAGATGACAGATGCGTTATGAAAATTATGACACTTTTTTTACTGGCCTTTATTGGCCTTTCATACTTTTTCCTTTTTTGTGTCTGTTTTATAAAGCTCCATCAGCTGTGATCAGACAGTTATTGTTCACCTCTGCAGAAAGTGTAAATTCACATCCATTCGCTCCAAGTGTCACCATTTAGAGTCTGAAACTGTCAAGATGTTTCCACATTCAGCTGCTGAAGGAAATGTGTCTGTGTTTAATGCATGTTCTTTATGGACATCGCAGATATGTTTTAGGGTCCAGTTTGGAGCTTTTACAAGTATGATGTTGAAACTGTCACTTTTCAGATGTTTACAAAACAAGAAGCATCCAGTTAGCTTTACAAATTGAATATGCAGTCATGAAAAAAAAATTATTAGACCATCAAAAGTCATCAAAAACAAAGATTATGCAATCAAAAGCTAACTCCTGTGTGTACCATGTGACTAAAACAGACAGAAAAAACATACATGGAATGCCTGAAAGCACTGTTTTTGGAAGTACACTGCCATAGCTATTGAAGAAAGAACTTAAGTGATTGTGTTTATTATCAAAAAAAACATGGAAAATGGCTAGATATCAGCTCTTAAATTAATTAATTAAACTCTTTTGAGCTATTTTTGTTGTTATCATTATATTAGTCCAAACAAATGTATTCAGAATTCAGATAGGATTATACCTGTACTTGTTTTGTGGAAATAACAGACACTGGAGTTATCATAGTGCATGAAATCTTTTACATTTTGGGGGAAAGTCTTTGCACATATTTTCAATATTTAGTCATTTTAGGTTTTTTATTTGGTTATAAAGGAAAATACACAGACTACTGATCATTTCAAGATGTATATTTTTCCACCTAAATATACAAACATGACCTAGTATATAAAATACAGATCTTATCATTTTTTCCCCACTACCTACTGTATTTCTGCTCATGGTCATCAATTCATTACGCGCTGGACCTTAAAGCTACAGCACTTTGTGATTATAGAAAGGTACAGAGTAAGAATAAAACCTGCAGTCAAATAATACATACGTTAAGTGAAATGACATTAACAACTACGCTGGACATAGAGTTAAACTAAATCATCGAGTTAAACTAATTCACTTGAATTCATCTCCCCTTGTAATGTTCCTCCTTTTCACTGTGGCTCCATGTCATTTGGTTTCTATTAAACATATTTAATGAGCATTTTGAGGATTTATATTCGGAGTTTTTAATGAAAACATCAACACTTACCAAATTTCACTAATTATTTTTTCCTCTCGCCTAACATCACTTCCTGAAAAACAGTAGATGTGCATCAAGGAGACACAGAAAAAAATTTTTGACAAAAATTCTAAAGTTGCAAAGATTTAACTTTCTTGAAATTCTAACATGTCTGGTCCAATTGGTCAGGTGGACTAATGAAAAGACATAATTTTTCCTCTCTCATCCAATAGAAGAAAAAAATAGATGAAAACAGTGACAGAATGCTCAGCTTCTTCTACTCTGTTTATTATTCGAGTGTAGCGTCTACAGCACTTCCTTCTGATGCCATTATTCATTCCAAGCCACTTTATAGAAAAGCACATTATTTATATTTCCAACGGTGCAAGTTGAATTTCCAGGTTACAGAAACACAGCATCACAAAACGTGCTAAAAGTGTAAATTTTGAAGCAGATATTATGACTTGTTTAACCCTCTGTGACCTGAACGTCTCCAGTCTATGTCTTCATCATAATATAATAACGATAAAAAAGGAAATATTATTCTGAATTCCTCCAAATTGCAAAGTGTACAGCATAACATCTCTTTATCCTGCCCACAAAAGGTTTTATGCTAATTAGAGTTGGAGGACTCATTTGTCTTACTTAAGATGGAGGAACTAACCCCTTATTTTTCAAAGAAATTGAAAGTCAATCAGATGGTAGAGAGGAGCCGAACACCAGGAACAAAGCCACCAGAATGAAGCTTTTCATAATGTGCTCATTTGTCACCGGCTCTCGGCTGCATCGTGCTACATGAGGTGGGCAAATCACGGCTGCCCGCGACAATTTTATCACACTCATTGCACGTATAGCTATGAATCTCAATGCTGAAGCGGTACGCAGCCATGAAATAAGAGCATATGAGCTTTGATCACCTTGACTGCCTTAAAGGATCAAGGAAACACTATCTGCTTTATGTACATAGTAAATTCTGTATGGTCACCAGATTAATGCAAGAAAGATGATGTAGATACATTATTCAGTGACTGTTT
This sequence comes from Sphaeramia orbicularis, assembly GCF_902148855.1. Taxonomy (NCBI): domain Eukaryota; kingdom Metazoa; phylum Chordata; class Actinopteri; order Kurtiformes; family Apogonidae; genus Sphaeramia; species Sphaeramia orbicularis. Next base: position 26,811,371 of record NC_043964.1, on the reverse strand, counting down.
CAAATTATACTGAAGCCTCTGACGTACAGATAAAATACTCGAAGCCATATGCAGGGTGGAGCGATACGGACCAAAAAAAAACATCTATGTTTTTAACCTGAATGACAATATGCATGGCATGATCCATATCTGTATTTTCTATAACCGTATGTCACAGAGAAATGACTAAAATATCTAAGAAAAACAACCTATGAGATAAATTAAACAATGCCTGTAGTGTTTCCCAGAGATTTGGATTCTCTCAGGGAAGTACCACTTTAACCTACAGGAGTTTGTGTTTTTTCTGCTACTAAAGAATTATAGTAAATGAAGTTCGATGTTAGATGTTTAGTTCAGATCAGTTCACTGTGGTATTTCAGTGAGCTGCTGGTGGCTGCAGGTGTCAGGCCATGAAGTAAAGAGCTAAAAACTCAAGACTATGTGCAGTAACACTAAGTCACTAATTGGTAGCACTGAAAAAAAACTCCCACAAAACTTCTCTTCTTAATAAAAGTAAATATATATTTTTTTAGGAGTCATTATTGTCTGATTGGCTTTGTTTGGACTAAGTGTTCTGGTGGACATTTTTGTAAATTATTCCTCTTGTTTGTCATATAAGTTGTATTAGTGCTCATAGTGCCTAATAAAGAATCTTGACAAAAAATAGTTCCACACTCAAATATTCAGCCTTAGAGTTATTTAGTCTTTCATTACAGCACATATTTACTGTGACGTTTTATGGACTTAATGCTGTCGATCCTAGACCTGACCAACTGAAGCTAACCCCAGATCATAACACTGCCCCCACACGCTTGTACTGTAGGCACTATGCATGATGGGTAATCACTCTGGAATAGGATCAGTCTGGACTCATCAAACCACATGACCTTTTTCTGTTGAAACACTGATCAATTTCATGTTGTGTAAGAAATGAGAATCTCCCTAAACTGTTAAAGAACTTAAGCAGATTAATCACTGCAGTAATTATCCAGTAAAGGTTAAGTCTAGGCTGTGGACCATTGTATATCGTATGATTTTTTTAATTGTTTTTTGTTTTTTTTTCCTGAGTCCTTTTGTAGTTAAAAGGTGAAACACTGGCACGGCTTTATGAGAAACCAAGTTCTGTAACACAACCATGGAATATATCAGTATAAATATATAAGTGACATGAACTATTCTTGATGGCGTTAAAAATATGGTGTTCTGTGACAATAAGTTCATTTCCATAGGCATTTCTGATATAGTCGAGCATTTGAACATGTCAGTGGAAACTGAAACATGCTCATTTTTGCTTTTTTTTTGTTTTTTGGGGGATTTCTTTGCTTGTGTAAATATAATAGCCTATATGTTAATGCAACATTTTTTCAAGTAAGCTCCCACATGACTGATCAGCTTACTTATCCCTGAGTTGCAGGATTGTTTCAATATGCTCATAATGCACTGAATCAACGAAGGATCTTACATGATGGTTGTTGCAAAAATAAATACATTTCCCTTCATTCACTGGTACCATTACAACCCCTGCTTCTCAGATTTACTACTTCACGACATCACCTGGTCAGATTCACATCATCTTAAGTCTTTTATTCATACGTCAGGGATGTATGGATTACCCGTTTTTACACCATCAACCCATTTTATTGTTTTGAGGCTACAGAACCCATACCCTGAGAGTCAGTTTTAATGTAAACTTGTCATCTCTGCTAGGATCCATTATTACTTGAGACTTCCTTTATGGCCTTTCTCATTGGCAGCAGGACAAAGCCATTGACTCCCAGATGAAGTCTCTCATTTCAGTGTTTCCTGTGTGACTGTTTCCCTGTAGCTTTCCCACAGACCCTCCACAAACTCATTCATTTAGCCAGATGAGTCATTTACCTCTGCAGATATCTGTCAGCATATGGTGATTACACAGACGTCCAAATTGACACTCTGGGCCTTTCCACTGCCTCCATCTACACCTGACACTCCACAAAAGGACCGCAATGAATTGAGCACATGTCAAACCGCTGCATTGCCAGCGCCTGTCGATCTCGCCGCCTGTGATTTATATTACCTGGATGGGGATGACAATGACCTTGTGGAGAATGCTTCAACTTAACAGCCCCCCAGAGGAGGCTCTTCAGCTGGATTCAGACTGGGAGCAAACAAAGCCGCCGCTGTTAATCCAAGGCTGGCAGACGCTGTTCGATGCTCTGAGGAGTCATTGACTGGCTGTGGAGGAGGACCGCCAGCGTCTATCTCACAAGAGATGGGATTCCTGGACTCAATTAATGAGTAGAAAATGGTAGAAGGTGAGAGGTGATCAATCTCATGCGCGACGGAGCACGAGAACGCTACAAGTTGGAGGGTCTCGCTCCGCCAAGAGAATGACTTGGACACTTACACGTGAGCCATTCCTTGATGATTGTGAGAAGGTCAAGGACTAGTTTGATGGGAGTCGAGCTGCTGCGACAGCACTTTAACTGTATTGGAACATATGGTGGTCCAGCTCTAGTTAGAGATGACTGCTTCAAAGTTGTTAAAAAAAAAAAACTGATTATACTGATTATTGATTATACACAGATTCTCCATTCAATTACTGCGTTAGTTGTTAGAATTGGTCTCTGTTTAGTTTCAGGTTTCAGTCATGTTGTAGTTGGTTTTGAGTAGGAATGAGAATTGATTCCCTATCAGTTCTCATTGGATTAGGGAATAAACTATAGTACAAATGGCTTTGTTTGCATTAACTCTTCAATGTTAAATATGCACTAACATTTTGCATTTGATTGCAACAAATCTCATAAAGGGGGGTAGTTAAAGGAGTGTGAGATTTACCTACTGCAGCCTCCTCATCTAAATGTAATTCTAGGACTCTGAGATTATTCGTAAACAACAGTGAAAGCTGGTTGAAATGGTGTTAACATTAGGGTCACTGCCCCTTCACTAAGCAACCAATCAGAGACGTTCAATTGGTGCGGTTTAATTGGGTGCTGTGGTTAAATGTTTCTGCATGTTGGATGTATTTCCCCCTTTGTCATAATGGAAGCTCTGCAACTGTTGCAAATGTTCCTAGTGTCGTCTTTACTGGTGAAATACAGCCATACTTTAGAGGCTTCGCAACCCAAATATGGAAATGACACGATGACACATTTGAAGTGATGATCTCCTGGAACCTATAAGCAGAATTGTTAAGCAAACAGACTAATGATTTCAAGTAACTGAGCTACTTATCATTTTTTAACTATTTTAAAGTAGAAACACTACATACATCTCCCTCATAAGGAGTTCAGTGACTTGAAACCCAAAAGATATCCATGCAGACCTTGATCTATTACAGGCCATGAACTAATTTATACACTTGGATTCGATGTTGCAGTTTCATTACACAAACACAGACATTCACAGAATGGGGTGAGACACCATCGATTAACAATCTACATTTAGACCTGCATGGATGCACACAAAGCAAGTTTAGAAAATCTGCATTTTGGAAAGAGTTTTTACAAATCAAATGTTTTGTGACATAAAACACTGTGTACCTGTAGATTAGTGGAGTAAATGTAGAGAAACCTATTTGTTTTCCACATATCTGCATTAGTATGGACAGGGCAGTGGTAGAGGAATTGTTCAGGTCATTTTTTTAAGTAAAGAGTGGAAATACTTCACAACTAAAACTTATTTTTTCTACTGGAGTAGAAGTCTAAGGCTGAAGAAAATGGATAGGGTTGTAGTCTGGAACAGTTTTCAGAAAATATGGTTCACATACCTAGCATCACCCTCGTCTTCTGAGTTTTATGGGAGCCTGCATCCACTATGTTTCTCACCTGCCACTGTTAACATTCATATTATTGACAAAAACACACTGGACATGGATCGGTCAAAAACCCATTACTAGACCAACCCCTAAATCTGAAACCCACAAGGCAAAAGAAGAACCAGGAAGATGAAGACGATTGCAGAGTTTTTGTTGTTCGTCTTCACCCTGGGAGTTTTTCCTCTGGTTCACACATAACCTGAAGATTTCCAGTATGATTATCCATGTCGTCCTTCTTTAATCTTAAGGTGCTTTATGTAATGCGTCCGGCCACCCTCAGGCTCTCTTAATTAAAAGCCCCCCATGCCTCTTCTCTTCCTGTGCAGCTTGTGAACATTGACGCTCCTTTTCTTTCGCCCTCCACCTTCTCCTCCCAGACAGGTGGCCGAGCTCGGCATTTCACACTCGGGAAGGTGGGAAGACGATGAGAGTTTGAAGGAGAAATGTAGAGTAAGAGTTCACCGAGAGCAGACGGACCAAGGACGGCGTGTTTGTCCAACGCAGCCGACTGTTCATGGCACAGATAGAATGGTTTTTCCCATACATCTGTGCGTCCTTGAAGGCTGGTCTACTGCCCATCCATCTGACCTCTGGGCACAATATGGCTTCAGGTCAAAATGGAGTTGAAGCTTTTCCCAGAGCCACAGATTATGCTGGATGTCAGCCAGAGATGCATTAAATATTGAATACTTGGCAACAGGTTTCCAGACTGTTCTGAAGTGAGGAGGCTGGGAAACGTGTAGCACAGCAAATGAGTTTATTCACAATGAGGCACTGACTTTTTCCCACATTTAAATCCTGTCAGTCATTTATTTATTTATTTATTTATTTTTCATTTAGCTTTGACTTTCTGTGCCTATTTTATTTTGGATAAATCATGCTGGAAGGATAGTAAGAACAGCAGAAGTATGATCAATAATACTACAGGAATCAGTGAAAATCACTTTGAACAATGTCATTTTAATTAAGATGGTGTTACTTTTGGGGCGGTTCCCACTTAGCACCTCAAAAGAGGAGAGTAAACATTCTAACAAGTTTATATTGACCAAAGTTTTATTGTAGAAACTAATGTATTTAATCCAAAAATAACTACTGGATGTGGTGGGAATATAGTGGATAAAAAGCCTCTGTACTGTACTTAGAGAAAGCTTAAGACCTTCACAGAAGTGCAGAATATTTGCCTGTGAATATTTTGCTCTTTCGTGTTCTTTCAAAACTATTCACTCTTCTTGTGATTCTAGTTTGACAATTGTGACATGTTAACTGAAAACGACAAATTCATTGACATTTCCATAGAAATAGTAAAGGATTCAACATGAGTTTCAGTTTCTGAATGTGTCCAGTGTCCAGAAACTCCCGGCGGTGCTCATAGTTTATATGTTTACCAGTGTTGTTCCACACATTCTTTATTATCTTTATCATTTTTTTGCCTTTCGGCATTCATATTTTTCTCACATGATCAGTTCAAGCAAATGTTTCATTTACGCCTTCATTTGTGCTGCCAAGACCTTGGAAAAATAGACTTTGTTGCAAGTCATTTGTGTCCTCTGTGAAAGTACTAATGATTTAAAAAGCCTTAAGAGGCAAGTATTAGTATGTGCAAATAACTCACGTGACAAAAATGTCCTTAAAGACCTTTAAACTGTAGATCACACACTAAGCTGCCATTTTTTTCTATCAGCGAGGCCAAATGTTAATTAAGGATTAACAGAGGAAGAACAAAGCCAGAAAACATTCACCTTAAAGAGGCTGGAATTACATTATTTGTGTTTTTTTCTTTTTAAAAGAAATGCCAATTGTCTGAGTATTTCCGTATTAATTTAATACTCACTTGTAATTAAAACTGTTCATTACCTTTTTATTTTAATTATTTAATTATAATAATGACATACGTGTTTTAATGTACAAATAGAGAAACCTTCTTGTCTGAAAATAGAAGCATACCTTATATCTTACTTTGTCTCTTTAAATCCATTATTAGTTGAAAATATTTGGTTAAATATCAGGAAAGCATCATATACTCGCATTTATGAAGTTTCAGCCTGTGAAAGTTTGATATTTTTTGTTGAAAAACCTGTTGGATTGTGTTAAACTCTGACTGGTGGGATGCTTTCTACCTCAGTGTTATTGTTCATTGTACACTTTTGGAAACAGTCGTAAATGTCCTGCTGTTTGTTACTTAATCCTCTTCACTCAGCTCCAGTCTCACCGTCTTTACCTTTGATCAGGTTCTCCTATCTCCTTTACAGTCTGTCCTCGGTAATTGGAATGAATCTTATCCCCTGGACGTGCGTTAAAGTGCCACTGCAGGAGTTCACAGCGTCTGATTAATAGAGCCTGACTACCAACTCCAACTTCCTTCTCTTAAAGCACCACAACCAGCACTGGAAAACACCTGATTCTTCCACCTGAGTGACTCTCTGCTTACGTTTTTCCTCCAGAAGCAGCAGGAGTTCAGTCGATTTCAGTTCTGCATTAACACCACTATCTGTGTGTGTGTGTGTGTGTGTGTGTTTGAAGATAATTGCCTTTGCAAATGTGTGTCGAATCGGGTCTGGCATCGTAAATGTCACCTCGTATTTAAATGATGGCGTGATGATGAAAGTTCCTGACGTTGGGTGGAGGTGGGGGGTCTTAACGGTCACATGACTGGATCCGAGTCGGAGCGCGTCTAAAGGAGTGTTTCCAGAGGGAAATCGATTGTTGATGTGAACAGGAGGTGGAGACGGGGGCCGGTCCTCCATCTTCACCTGGGTATAATGACGTTATGCGGGGCCGTGAAGTGTTCGCCGGGCGGCTTTCATGCCCTTAACGTCTGAGGCCAAACAGCTGGAGGGTGGTTCCACAATAAGAGGATAAACTCAGGCGGTCAGAGCTGTTTTCAGACTTCACTTCATTTATTTATTTATTTATTTATTTAACCAGGAAATACCTCATTGAGATTAAAAATTTATTTTACAAGTGTCCTGGCCAAGTTCGCAGCAGCAGAAGTTATGCAAGATAGAAATCACAGCCATACATCCATAATAAAGATAAACATAAAACACAATAAAAGTCAGTTCTAAAAACATACATAAATCACTAAACTAAGAACATTCATATGAAACACCATCAATAATTTAAAAGACACTAAAAGTTTACAACAATGTTCCTTAAAAGCATCTCAAAGCAGAACCTGATTCAGTCAGTTAAGAACATCTACATCCTGATTTATCCTTTTCCTATTCATTTAGAATGACTTTACAGCAGGGGTGTCAAACATATGGCCCCTCAGACATACTATTTTTTATTTTAACCCTTGGATGCATAAGTGGGTCAAAAATGACCCGGTGAGTTTGTTTTTTTTGCAATATCTTTGTAATGAAAAGTTGGTATTATTTCATATTTGAGGTATTCCTCCAAAAATATATTATCGACATCATGCCATTTAAATTCTAACTAGCCTTTCATAGATTTTATGAAATTGCAGTTTTTGTATTACACTTCCCCTAGCTTCTGAAGGTGGGTCAGATGGATCTGCATTCATTTCCAATGGAATTTCATGTGAAACTTTGATTCATTCATTCATTTTCAGCAAAAACCAAAGGAGGTGTAGACATAATGGACCAGATGGTTTACACGTACACCTACAAGCGTCAAACACAAAGGTTTAAAATACATTTGAAAATGGTTAGAAATGTAAAACAAAACAAAAAATAATAATAAAAAAATATTTCAAACATGAAATCATTCTTTTGTGGACTAAAAAATAATACGATTGACTATTTTTAACATGACCTAAATGACCAAAGTGGCATAAAAACACATTGATTTTAATAGGAGTCATTTTAGACCCATTTATGGAAGAGTGGAGGGTCCAGACACTCGTGCAAAGGGTTAACTATTTTATATTTAACTGTGCTGACTTTACTTAAGATGTATGACAATATTCTTGGTGTTTTTTTCTTTGAATATTCGCCCTTTGCTCCATAATCATTATCCTCACCCTCATGTCTGTCACTCAAATTTTAGAGACTGAGACTTCTTTGCATTTTCTTGGAAATTAAGACAGCTATTTCTCTGAACAAAACTTACACTGAACTTTTTTTTTGGTGAAATCAGTGAAGTTTTTTCCTTTGTAGTTTTCAAAGTTCAACTGGACTGGTTTTGTCCTTGAAAACGTTTCATCTCTCATCCAACAGATCAAACCAGTCTAACTACTGATAAACAATGACCCGGGCAAATGAGAGCTTTTTCTTTCAAGTCTTTGCATTTCCATAAATATTTTCTATTATGAAACTTCAGAACTTGCATCAAACATACCTGTTGAGTGGAATGTGTCAGCATTATTGTGATCATTTAGAGACGACTTGTTCTTGAATCTGCCTTCTGTTTGTTCTTCCCCAGCTTTCACCATGATGATCATCTTGGCTCTGATCCGCATCGGTAAAGGCGACAGCGAGGGAAAACCCCCCGCCGCCTCCTTGTCTGGCGTTCCCAACCTGTTCGGGGTCTGCGTCTACTCCTTCATGTGCCAACACTCGCTGCCGTCTTTGGTGACGCCCATCTCCAACAAGAAACACGTGGGGAAGCTGGTGTTCGCCGACTACGTCCTCATCCTGGGCTTCTACGTCCTGCTCTCGTTCACCGCCATCTTCTGTTTCAACAGCTCGTACCTGTACGACATGTACACGCTGAACTTCACCGACAACTGCAAGGTGTTGGACATCCCGGTCCTGCGCTACTTCCTCGGACTCTTCCCCGTTTTCACCATCAGCACCAACTTCCCCATCATCGCCGTCACGCTCCGCAACAACTGGAAGACCCTTTTCCACCGGGACGGAGGCACCTACCCGTGGGTGGTGGACCGCGTCGTGTTCCCCCTCATCACCCTGGTGCCTCCCATCGTCGTGGCCTTCTGCACCCACAACCTGGAGTCTCTGGTGGGCATCACAGGGGCCTACGCCGGCACGGGGATCCAATACATCATCCCGGCCTTCCTGGTGTACCACGCCAGGCGCCATCTGGAGCCGGTCATGGGCAGAGACGCTGTCAACAAGCACCAGTCTCCTTTCCGCCACGCCTTCTGGGTGTGGTTTGTGTTGGCGTGGGCCGGCTCCTGCCTCATGTTTGTCACAGCCAACATCATCCTGACTGATACCAAGAAATGACACTCAGACACTCGTAGTAAATATACACGAGCCGTTGGACCAGGTTGGTGCCGACTGCAGTCCCACAAACAGCGAACGAATTTAACAAGCATTAAAGCGTCCAGATGTTTATCACCGGTTGAAACCCAAACTAATGAGGAAGCACTAAAGCAGGGGTGGTAAACTCATACATTCAGCCCAATATGGTCCCAAGTGAGTCAGACCAGTAAAATAGTAACATAATAACCTATGAACAATGTCAGTTCCAAACTCTTTATGTTTTAGAGTGAAAAAAAGTAAAATTACATCACGAAACATCTGAACAACCTGAAATTTCAGAAAAATAAGTGTAATTTTAACAATATTATCCCCCACTTTGTCATTTACACATGAGCGTTACAACATACAGATCACAGTGGATCTACAAATACACCAAACATTTAGTAACAGGCAGAATATTGATAAAATTAGTTTTTGTTGATTGTTGGTCATTTTGGGATTAATTTGTTCATTTATGTTCAATTTGTTGATGATTCTGTTCATTTTTACTCTGCAACATTTAGTAACAGGTGTAATATTGTTAAAATTGCACTTAATTCTCTTAAGACATTTCAGGTTGTTCATGTTTTTTGGTGAAAGAATAGTTTGTAAATTAAATATTTTCACGTAATTTTACTTTTTTTTTTATACACTAAAACAAAAAGAAACATTTGGAGCTGTCATTATTTATATGTTATTATGATAGTATTTTACTGGGCTGACCCACTTGAGATTGCATTGAATGTAGAACCTTGAACTAAAATTTTTTTTTACATCTTTGATTTATTAATTCTGGCTTGAGAAATCAATCAAATCGATGTGAAAATGATCATTTGGCCGATAGCCTATTATTTTGTTGCCTATCACTATCTGACTAAACTCACAGTTGACATCAATGACTGTTTAATATCAACAGTTACTTCTAAGGACACTGTTGATTCGAGACTTTAACAACTGTGTGAAACTATTTGAACTCAGATACTTTGGCTGAGTTATCACTTCATCAGAAAACCTGTTCGTACAAAAACAGATGAACATCGTCCATCTGTTGAACACAAAAAAGGCAAATATCAGCCAAAACTGATGTTCTAATGAAGCCGTAATTTATCATTTTCATGTCACTTCTGAATCCTGCTTTTCTCTCTGTCATGGCGTCACGGTGAGGACTTCAGTGTTTGTTTTCTGTTTAGATTCTCTACAGCAACACCTAAAAAAAAAAAAAAAGCTTGCTTAATTGCACTAAATATTACATTATACATTCACACTTCAGACTGAATGTGTAAAGCTTTGCACATGGAGTCAAACTTTTCCAGCAGTGACAAGAAAATGTGGCACTTGGGGAAAATAAGATGAATGTAACTCCAAAATTCTTAATATAATCATCTTAAATGTAACTTTAGATGTTGTGTGACAGCAGAAAATACTGTATAAACGTTAATTTTTCAATTATTTTGGGTCTCAGCTAATAGTAGAAAGATCTATAGCAAACATTAAACTTGTGTTCCTGCTTTTTAAATCTATTTTTTGTGGGATTGCATTTTGCACCAACTCTGTAGAACGGCTCTAAAATCTATTTGGCCAGTTTCCTTTATCCGAGTACACGAGGCCTTACTTGCTGCTGGTTGGACAGTGTGCCTTTTTATGGGACTTTTGTTGCGTATATACGATGTAATTAAGAGTAATTTATCAGATTTGTTAAGAGGGACCAAATGTCACGTGTTGACGTTCCATCGCAGGAGGTGGGACGACGCATGGCGACGCCGAAAGGGAAGTGAAAAGTCATTTATCAACGGAATGTGTCATCCACAACTAGAACTACACATCAGACATAGGGCCGTCCAAACACGTGGAACGGCATCTAAACAATGAAGATTATCCACTGTGATGCAGACATTTGTTCTCACTATAAGGGATGAAGGCTTTTTCATCTGCATTCTGACCAATTTCTGGTTGAGTTAAACACGTCTGACTACGTTTACATGCAAAAAATATTCAGGTTTTTATTCTTATTTAAAAATATATACTGTACTTTCCAGGCTATAAGGCGCACCTGACTATAAGCCGCAGGTGTCCATGTTGTGACAAGAGATATTTACACAGAAAAATGGTAAACAGAAAGATTATTTAAATATTTATGTACATACCTTCACTGCTTTTTTCCAAACAGTGCCTGTAACACGGCAGGTTCAAAAACCCAGAAAAGTCATTGATCTGTATCTTCATCTTCCTTCTGCTCATTAAACCACTGCAGTCGTCTTCTTCAGTGTCGGAGATGAACAGCCTCAAATTCTCCGTCATACACCTTCTACATCTCTCCTCCGTTGTTGCTCAATGGCACTTCCATGCAGCAGCTCTATTTCCTTCTTATTTATTCATTTATTTTATTTATTTATTTGCACAAAATAAAAACAGCAATGAAAAAAACAACAACATTCAAACAAGTAACAAATTTGTGCAGGAGAGGTTAGAAGCCAAAGAAGAAAAAAGGCTTCTATGAATACCTCCCCCGAAATGAACAATACACAAAAAAAGAATTAAAAAAGACAATATAACTGAAATAATAAACTAAAGTAAAAACAATAAAAATGTAATCCACATTACAAATCATCAAGTGATATACAACCTTACATTTTTTCATGAATTAAAGTCCTTTTCAGATGCTTTTTAAACAATGATAAAGCAGATGTTGATTGAAGTTCAGGTCTTAGACAGACACATCGATTGCTTTGAACTTAAAAGCTGCAAAATATGCATTTCTTCGTGTGTTTTCCATGATGAGGGTTTGTGCACGACACGCAAAATGATTGTTAAAAGTTAAAATTAAAACTTCTCCTCTCCGCATCACCTCTTACACCCGTCTGTCTCACTTTTGCGCTTCCTGCTAGAGCGCCCCCTGGTGGCCGTTAGCCTGTAGAAATCTATACTCGAGCTGCAGGGTTCAATATGAGAAAAAAGTAGCAGCTTATAGTCCAGAAAGTACGGTATATAGTTTACATGGCCAGTGTTGGAAAACCTGTTGATATCTAACTCTTCTGTGGTTTTTAACATTAGGTGTGTTTATGATTCTCTACTCTGACTTGGAAAAACTGCTCAAAAATAAACAAAAACCACATAAGAACCCCAATAAATGTCCAAAAATGGTCCTAAAATATGACCAAAATCATCATACCCTACGCCTCAGAATGAAACCCAATAAACAGAATAAAAAGGTTTGTAATTTACTCGTGTCGAATCACATGTGGAATATTACTGCATGTAAACGTAGTCATTTTAAAGGACAATGTTACTTTAAATGTGAAAGTGAAGTCTCTCACATGCTGTTTTTCTGTGTTTTTTTCACATGGGAAGGCAGTCGGTTTGTAGCGTAACGATGACTTTACCACTGGTTTAAAGCATCTGTCTGTCAGTCTGACCTTCCTTGGCTCATTTATCTAATATGAAACACACCATATTGACGTGACGAGGTCTAGACATTCACACATATCTGATGGTAGAGGTGGAATGAGTCTGAATCCACTTTGGTTTCGGAGCCACGGTTCAGTTCTTATGTTGTGTTTTCTCCCACGTCTCAGTTTACACTTGGATTTTAGAGCCATGTTTTAGATTGGATCTTGTTTTGAGATGTATTTTGGTTTCAGATCTTGGGATTTGAGCCACATTTTGGTTCCGATGTCAGTTTTTGAACCATATGCTGTGTTCAGATCTGTAGTTTTGAGCCACATTTAAGTTCCATTCTTAGGTTTTGAGTAAATTTTCAGTTCAGATGTTGAGATTTGAGTCATATTTTGGTTCAGATCTTGGTTTTTGAACCATATTTTGGATTCAGATCTTGGATTAAAAACCACATTTTGGTTGAGAACCCTGTTTTTGAGCCATAGGTTAGGTTCAGATCTTCATTTTTGAGCAACGTTTTTGTTAAATCTCCTTATTTTTTTGAGCCATGTTTTGGTTCCGATCTGGATTTTTAAGCCATATTTTGCATCACATCTCAGGTTTTGAGCCACATTTGAGTTCAGATCTTGGTTTTTAAGCCATATTTTGCTTCAGAGTTCTGTTTTTGTTTGGTTTTTTTGGGCACTGAAAACAGTTGGTGTTTGCATTGTGGATTCAGAACATTACACATCTATCGATCATAGGATTTGTAATTTAATAAATGCGATGGTTTCAGATTCTGTTCGGTAAGTTACAGACTTTTGACCTGAAGCGCTGACGGCTGAAGATGGCGTGGACTGTCCATGTTTTAGTTTTATTTTCACATACCTCATATTCTCGCACATCTCAACCATCCAGTAAAACATAAGACACTGAAGTCGAAGTCAGGAACAACCAAAGCGGAACCACCGGCAGAAGACGAGCAGGTCCGAGGTGACGGGGTGTCACGGCTGGTCATCCGTCACCAGTGGGCGCCGCCGATCCCGCCGCCCCCCCGAGTGAACGATGGCGCTGGGAGGCTGACGGATGCTCTGACAGATACGAGTCCAGGACGAGCTCCATCGGTGTTTATCACCCTGTGGTTCACGCACAGGCCACGTCTCCTGTCTTTCACCGCTCGGCGTCCGTTCACCACTGGATCAGTCACAACGCCGCCACCTGACACGGTAACGGTGATGTACAGACACCGTTCACCGACACATGGCAGCTTCCTCTGAGTCGTGCCTATGTTCACATGATCCTTTCACACAATGTACCTTCTACACTTGTCTTCAGATGTCATGTTAAAAGAAGATTTAATGACTTTAATAATCGAACAAAACCCACTGAAAAGACCAAAACCAGCTGGGATTAGACTCTTCCTCTGCTGCTTTCTGGTTTTCTCTGGCTCTGACTGTGGAAAAATGTTGAAAAAAAAAACTCTCTTTAGTCTTTTCAAGTCTTTAAACATTTTTAATTGTAGGAACTACAGATTTTTAGAGTAAAACAAGTGGTTAAACCCACAAAAATGAAGCATTTTTAGGACACGAACTGTCAACACTTTTTTTGTCTTGATTTATTAATTTTATTCTAAAGTGCATGATTCATGATGAAAATTGGAGTCATTAATGCATTTTAATAGAATTTTTTGCTAGCTTTACAGTTGGTTTTGGATTTCACAGTGGGTCTGTTATACAGGAAGTGTCAAAAAACACTGATTTTCGTTTCCTCACCTGTTGTTACATCCACACTGTTCTTGCCTTGTGTCGTTCGTTAAATACTTCCCTTAAAACTCCCACAATGCAATGCTTAGTGATGCTGTGATGCTCCGAAAGTACTGAAGATTAAATATAACACAGGAGTGTCACTGATTGAGAACAGGTTTTATTTGCCATATTTTCGAGGCATAAGTGCAATAACACATTGCAAGTGTTTACATGTAGAAAATAACGCAGAGGAAGGAGAAAAAAAAAAAAAAAACATTTTATCTCTTAAATTGTCCAGAAATTACTCCAAAAAAGTCCCATTGATTGAATCCTCATGTTTCATCCACATTTATTCATTACGTGGATGGAATTAGTTTTTTTTATCTGAATCAATTCTGGTTATTTTCAGCAAAAACACAAACATTCTCTGGTTTTGATGTCTATGTATGTCTGTCATTTCACATATGAAGTGAAAATCTTGAATTCTGAATGAAGATGATAAAGATGATAAATAAAAATAATAATTGGCATATTGACTATTAATAAATTAATCCAATTGCGGCTTTAATTAGTAATTATATGGACCTGATAAAGGTTGATATTTGACTTAAAGTAATAACGCTGCACTGGTACTACATATCCCATAATACATTTAACTCCTCAGGTCAGATCTTTGTGTTGCATCTCTTTTTTGTTTCTTAAATGTCTTTTTTGTGTGTTGAACTGTACTTAAATGTCTGGTTGTACAGTCGTTCAAGGTGTAAATTGAAGGTTAATTCTCTGACACTCGAGTGTTTTAACGATGATTTCCACTCCGACAGACGCCGCCGCCATTTTGTGTTGTATTTGTGACTGGACCAAAGATAGGAAGGCGGTGTGACATGATTTTACAGGTTTAAGATCAACATAAAGTGTTTTTAACCCTGCAGCTCCCTGGGTGGTGTGTTCTTACCTGATTTTAACCGTCAATGTTTGGTTTAGGACTTGTTTCTTGTGTTCGTTTCCAGACTTTGCTCCTGTTTTTACTGGGCGCAAAATTTATCCTTTAACCGGGATGAGCGTGTGAATGACGGTGTTAAATCACGTCGGTAAAAAAAAAACTAGATTTTGGTGCAACTACTTTTTTTTTGCTTAAAAATACTTCTAAATAATCCCAAAGCAATCAATTAGTCACATGTGAGGTATTTAAGACTTTTTGAAACCATTTTGAAGAGGGTCATTTTCGACCACCAGTACACAAAAAAGTAAGGGGGCGGTATGAAAAAAAATGAGATTTTGGTTCAAAATTTTTTTTGCTTTAAAATACTTCTAAACAATCCCAAAGGCATCAATTAGTCACATGTGAGGTATTTCAGACATTTTGAAACCATTTTTAAGAGGGTCACTTTTGACCACTGGTACAAAAAATCGTAAGTGCACAGTATGAAAAAAAAAAAGAGATTTTGGTCCAAAATTGTTTTTTGCTTAAAAATACTTCTAAACAATCCCAAAGGAATCAATTAGTCACATGTGAGGAATTTCAGACATTTTGAAACCATTTTGAAGAGGGTCATTTTCAACCACCGGTACAAAAAATCGTACCCGCTTCAAAATGAAGAAAAAATTAGATTTTGGCCCAAAATTTTTTTTGCTAAAACACACTTCTAAACAATCCCAAAGGCATCAATTAGTCACATGTGAGGTATTTCACACATTTTGAATCCATTTTGAAGAGGGTCATTTTCGACCACCGATTTAAAAAAAAAAAAAAAAAAAAAAAAAAAAAAAAAAAAAAAAACGTAAGGGCATCAAAAAATGCCCTTATGAAAAAAAATGAGACTTTGGTCCAAAATTTTTTTGCCTTAAAAAATGATTCTAAATGATACCAAAGAAATCTATTAGTCACATGTCAGGTATTTCAGACATTTTGAAACCATTTTGAAGAGGGTCCTTTTCGACCACTGGTACAAAATGTCGTAAGGGCGTGGTATGAAAAAAAACAAGATTTTGGTCAGAAATTTTTTTCCTTAAAAATGATTCTAAATGAAACCAAAGGCATCTATTAGTCACATGTGAGGTATTTCAGACATGTTGAAACCATTTTGAAGAGGGTCCTTTTCGACCACCGGTGCAAAAAAAGCGTAAGTATGAAAAAATGAGATTTTGGTCCAAAATTTTTATATCTTAACAATACTTCTGAGCTATCCCAAAGGCATCAATTAGTCATGTGAGGTCTTTCAGACATTTTGAAACCATTTTGAAGAGGGTCATTGTCGACCACCGGTACAAAAAATCGTAAGGGCCCGGTATGAAAAAAAATGAGATTTTGGTCTAAAACTTTTTGCCTTAAAAATAATTCTATAAATAATAATTCTATAAATAATGTAAATCCATTCAATAAAAGAGCAATATCAAAAATATATGCATTAATCCTGAACAGCTGTCCTCAAACTTGGGACAAAATTAAAGCAGCATGGGAAGGAGACGTTGGAGAAACAATACCAGAAGACACCTGGAGGAATACCATAGAGTGTATACATACATCTGTCTGTATCAGACATGGTTTGATTCAATTTAAGGTTATCCACAGGTTGCACTATTCTAATGACAGACTGTCTAAATTATATCCTAATGTAGCACCAGACTTTCCTAGATGTCAATATTCTCCTGTTTCCTTGGGACACATGTTTTGGTCATGTCCATCCTTGTATAGCATCTGGTACTCAATCTTTCAATCACTTTCAGCAATACCTGGCAAAACACTGCAGCCTCACCCTTTGATAGGCATCTTCGGTGTAGTTAGGGATGATCTAAACTTGTCCCATCTCCACAAAAATGCAATTGCCTTTGCATCGTTACATGCCCGCCGTCTGATATTACTGAACTGGAAGGGGAAGAACCCTCCTGTCTACGTTCATTGGATTAGAGAGGTGATGTTGGGATTGGACGTGGAAAAAATTAGGTATACAGTCTGCGGGTTAGAGGATAAATGTGATAGAACCTGGTCACAGTTTATAAATCATATCAGGAACTTGCCTTTTTCCTGACTTCTTGTTTTTACTTGATGCATTTTTTTTTGTCTTCTTCACTCTTTTACTGCAATCTTAGTCTTCTCAGTGCCCACAGTTTGACCGCTGGGACTTTTTAATTTTTTTGGTTTTTCCTTATGCAAGAGGTCCAGAATGTTGGTGATATGACCAAAATGATCAACATAAATTGGTTTGAGTCTTTTTTTTTTTTTTTTTGGTGTTTTGTTTGTCTCTGTACGTATATGGATGTATTTGTGGAGATGCCACCTGGATGGGGGGGGGTAAGTTTAAGAGCTGGATGGGAGAGAATCTGGCGAGGAATCAAGAACTTAAACACAGATTAAACTACATGATGTGGTTCTCCAAAGCTGAATGGGAGTGAGCTGCTCCAGGCCCTCACGTCAGAGGGAACTAACTGAGGATCTGCAAAGCCTTGTTTACTCCCGTCACAGGAAAAAAAATAATAAAATAACTGGACATGTTGCCAAAAAAAAAAAAAAAATTCTAAATTATACCAAAGGAATCTACTAGTCACATGTGATGTATTTCAGACATTTTGAAACCAATTTAAAGAGGGTTATTTTTGACCACCGGTACAAAAAAATTGTAAGGGCGTGGTATGAAAAAAAATGAGATTTTGTTCCAAAATTTTTTTTCTTAAAAGTACTTCTAAACAATCCCAAAGGAATCAATTAGTCAAATGTGAGGTATTTCAGACATTTTAAAACCATTTGGAAGAGGATCTTTTTCGACCACCGATAAAAAAAAAAAAAAAAATCATGAGGGCGCGGTATGAAAAAAAAAAGAGATTTTGGTCCAAATTTTTTTTATCTTAAAAATAATTCTAAATGACACCAAAGGCAACGGTTTGTCATATGTTAGGTATTTCTGACATTTTGAAGAGGGTCACTTTCGTCCACCGGAAGCATAAATCTTAAAGGCGCGGTATGAAAAAAAATGAGATTTAGGTCTAAAATTGTTTTGCCTTAAAAATAATTCTAAACAATCCCAAAGCCATCAATTAGTCACATGTGAGGAATTTCAGACATTTTGAAACCATTTTGATGAGGGTCATTGTGTACCTCCAGTACAAAAAATCCTAAGGAAAATTTTTTAAAAAATGAGATTTTGGTCCAAAATTTTTTTGCCTTTAAAATAATTCAAAATGGTACCAAAGGAATCTATTAATCACATGAGGTATTTAAGACATTTTGGAAAACCATTTTGAAGAGGGTCATTTTTGACCACGAGTAAAAAAAATTGTAAGGGTGCGGTATGAAAAAAAAAGAGATTTTGGTCCAAAATTTCTTTTGCTTAAACACACTTCTAAACAATCCGAAAGGCATCAATGACTCACATGTGCGGTATTTCAGACATTTTGAAACCATTTTGAATAGGGTCATTTTTGACCACCGATAAAAGAAACCGTAAGGGAAAAAATCGTAAAGTCGCGTTATGAAAAAAAAATGAGATTTTGGTCAAAAATTTTTTTTGCTTAAAAATACTTTTAAATCATACCAAAGGCATACATTTGTCACCTGTGAGGTATCTCAGACATTTTGAAACCAATTTGAAGAGGGTCGTTTTCGACCACCAATAATAAAAATCGTAAGGGTATGAAAAAAATGAGATTTTGGTCAAAAAAATTTTTTCCTCAAAAACACTTCTAAACAATTTCAAAGAAATTAATTAGTCACATGTGAAGTATTTCAGACATTTTGAAACCATTTTGAAGAGGGTCAT
The DNA here is from genome assembly GCF_902148855.1 of Sphaeramia orbicularis. NCBI lineage: Eukaryota > Metazoa > Chordata > Actinopteri > Kurtiformes > Apogonidae > Sphaeramia > Sphaeramia orbicularis. The sequence goes on along the minus strand of NC_043964.1, from coordinate 26,792,560 downwards.
TTTTGACCACGGGTAAAAAAAACAATCGTAAGGACGCGGTATGAAAAAAAATGAGATTTTGGTCCAAAACTTTTTTTGCTTAAATACCTCACATGTGACTAATTGATACCATTGGGATTGTTTAGAAGTATTTTTAAGCAAAAAAAATTTTGGACCAAAATCTAATTTTTTTTTCATAACGCGACTACGATTTCTTTTACCGGTGGTTTAAAATGACCCACTTCAAAATGGTTTCAAAATGTCTGAAATACCTCACATGTGACTAATTGATGCCGTTGGGATTGTTTAGAAGGGTTTTTTTCAGCAAAAAATATTTTGGACCAAAATCTCATTTTTCTTCATACCGATTTTTGTACCGGTGGTCGAAAATGACACTCTTTAAAATGGTTTCAAAATGTCTTAAATACCTCACATGTGATGAATTGATGATGTTGGGATCGTTTAGAAGTATTTTTAAGCAAAAAAAATTTTGGACCAAAATCTAATTTTTTTTTCATAACGCGACTTTACGATTTTTTGTACCGGTGGTTGAAAATGACCCCCTTCAAAATGGTTTCAAAATGTCTGAAATACCTCACTTGTCACACATTGATGCCTTTGGGATTGTTTAGAAGTATTTTTAAGCAAAAAAAATGTGGACCAAAATCTCATTTTTCTTCATACCTCGCCCTTACGATTTTAAGTACCGGTGGTTTAAAATGACCCTCTTTAAAACGGTTTAAAAATGTCTGAAATACCTCACATGTGACTAATTGATGCCTTTGGGATTGTTTAGAATTGTTTTTGAGAAGTGTTTTTGAGCAAAAACAAATTTTTGGACCAAAATCTCATTTGTTTTCATACCGCGCCCTTACGATTTTTTGTACCGGTGGTCGAAAATGACCCTCTTAAAAATGGCTTCAAAATTTCTTAAATACCTCACATGTGACTAATTGATGCCTTTGGGATTGTTTAGAATTGTTTTTGAGAAGTGTTTATGAGCAAAAAAATTTTGGACAAAAATCTCCTTTTTTTTTCATACCGCGTCCTTAGGATTTTTTGTACCAGTGGTTGAAAATGACCCTCTTGAAAATGGTTTCAAAATGTCTGAAATACCTTACATTTGACTAATTAATGCAGTTGGGATTGTTTAGATGTGTTTTTAAGCAAAAAAAATTTTGGACCAAAATCTAATTTTTTTCACTTTTTGTCGTGCTCTTACGATTTTTTGTACTGGTGGTTGAAAATGACCCTCTTCAAAATGGTTTCAAAATGTCTGAAATACCTCTCATGTGACTAATTGATGCCTTTGGGATTGTTTAGAATTTTTTTGAGAAGTTTTTTTGAGGAAAAAAAATTTTGGAAAAAAATCTCATTTTTTTTCATACCGCGCCTTTATGATTTTTTGTACCCGTAGTCAAAAATGACCCTCTTATAAATGGTTTCAAAATGTCTGAAATACCTCACAAGTGAGTATTTGATGCCTTTTGGATTATTTAGAAGTGTTTTTAAGCAGAAAAAAATTTGGACCAAAATCTCATTTTTTTCATACCGAGTCCTTACGATTCTTTGTACCAGTTTTAGAAAATGACCCTCTTCAAAAGGGTTTCAAAATGTCTGAAATACCTCACAAGTGAGTATTTTATGCCTTTGGGATTATTTAGAAGTTTTTTTTAGCAAAAAAAAATTTTGGACCAAAATCTCATTTTTTTTCATAACGGGTCCTTACGATTTTTTGTACGATTGGTTGGAAATGACCCTCTTAAAAGGTGTTTCAAAATGTCTGAGATACCTCACTAGTGACCATTTGATTCCTTTGGGATTATTTAGAAGTTTTTTTAAGCAAAAAAAATTTTGGACCAAAATCTAATTTTTTTTCATAACGCGTCTTTACGATTTTTATTACCGGTGGTCGAAAATGACCCTCTTCTAAAGGGTTTCAAAATGTCTGAAATACCTCACATGTGACTATTTGATGTCTTTGGGATTATTTCGAAGTGTTTTTAAGCAAAAAAAAATTTTGGACAAAAATCCAATTTTTTTTTCATACCGCGTCCTTACGATGTTTTGTAGCGGTGGTCGAAAATGACCTTCTTCAAAAGGGTTTCAAAATGTCTTAAATACCTCACATGTGACAATTTGATGCCTTTGGGATTATTTAGAAGTGTTTTTAAGCAAAAAAAATTTTGGACCAAAATCTCATTTTTTTCACACCGAGTCCTTACGATTTTTTGTACCGTTGGTGAAGATAACCCTCTATAAAAGGGTTTGAAAATGTCTGAAATACCTCACATGTGCCTATTTGATGATTTTGGGATTATTTAGAAGTGTTTTTAAGCAAAAAAAACTTTGGACCAAAATCTCATTTTTTTTCATACCGCGTCCTTACGATTTTTTGTAGCGGTGGTCGAAAATGACCCTCTTCAAAAGGGTTTCAAAATGTCTGAAATACCTCACATGTGACTATTTGATGCTGTTGGGATTATTTAGAAGTGTTTTTAAGCAAAACAAATTTTGGACCAAAATCTCATTTTTTTTCATACTGCGTCCTTACAATTTTTTGTAGCGGTGGTCTAAAATGACCTTCTTCAAAAGGTTTTCAAAATGTCTGAAATACCTCACATGTGACTATTTGATGTCTTTGGGATTATTTAGAAGTGTTTTTAAGCAAAAAAAACTTTGGATCAAAATCTTATTTTTTATTCGTACCGCGTCCTTATGATTTTTTGTACCAGTGGTCGAAAATGACCCTCTTCAAAAGGGTTTCAAAATGTCTGAAATACCTCACATGTGACAATTTGATGCCTTTGGGATTATTTAGAAGTGTTTTTAAGCAAAACAAATTTTGGACCAAAATCTCATTTTTTTTCATACCGCGTCCTTACGATTTTTTTTACCGGTGGTCGAAAATGACCCTCTTCAAAAGGGTTTCAAAATGTCTGAAATACCTCACATGTGACAATTTGATACCTTTGGGATTATTTAGAAGTGTTTTTAAGCAAAAAAAACTTTGGACCAAAATCTTATTTTTTATTCATACCGCGTCCTTACGATTTTTATTACCGGTGGTCGAAAATGACCCTCTTCAAAAGGGTTTCAAAATGTCTGAAATACCCCACATGAGACTATTTGATGCCTTTGGGATTATTCAGAAGTGTTTTTAAGCAAAACAAAATTTGGACCAAAATCTCATTTTTTTTCATACCGCGTCCTTACGATTTTTTGTAGCGGTGGTCTAAAATGACCTTCTTCAAAAGGTTTTCAAAATGTCTGAAATACCTCACATGTGACTATTTGATGTCTTTGGGATTATTTCGAAGTGTTTTTAAGCAAAAAAAAATTTTGGACAAAAATCCAATTTTTTTTTCATACCGCGTCCTTACGATGTTTTGTAGCGGTGGTCGAAAATGACCTTCTTCAAAAGGGTTTCAAAATGTCTTAAATACCTCACATGTGACAATTTGATGCCTTTGGGATTATTTAGAAGTGTTTTTAAGCAAAAAAAATTTTGGACCAAAATCTCATTTTTTTTCACACCGAGTCCTTACGATTTTTTGTACCGTTGGTGAAGATAACCCTCTATAAAAGGGTTTCAAAATGTCTGAAATACCTTACATTTGACTAATTAATGCAGTTGGGATTGTTTAGATGTGTTTTTAAGCAAAAAAAATTTTGGACCAAAATCTAATTTTTTTCACTTTTTGTCGTGCTCTTACGATTTTTTGTACTGGTGGTTGAAAATGACCCTCTTCAAAATGGTTTCAAAATGTCTGAAATACCTCTCATGTGACTAATTGATGCCTTTGGGATTGTTTAGAATTTTTTTGAGAAGTTTTTTTGAGGAAAAAAAATTTTGGAAAAAAATCTCATTTTTTTCCATACTGCGCCTTTATGATTTTTTGTACCCGTAGTCAAAAATGACCCTCTTATAAATGGTTTCAAAATGTCTGAAATACCTCACAAGTGAGTATTTGATGCCTTTTGGATTATTTAGAAGTGTTTTTAAGCAGAAAAAAATTTGGACCAAAATCTCATTTTTTTCATACCGAGTCCTTACGATTCTTTGTACCAGTTTTAGAAAATGACCCTCTTCAAAAGGGTTTCAAAATGTCTGAAATACCTCACAAGTGAGTATTTTATGCCTTTGGGATTATTTAGAAGTTTTTTTTAGCAAAAAAAAATTTTGGACCAAAATCTCATTTTTTTTCATAACGGGTCCTTACGATTTTTTGTACGATTGGTTGGAAATGACCCTCTTAAAAGGTGTTTCAAAATGTCTGAGATACCTCACTAGTGACCATTTGATTCCTTTGGGATTATTTAGAAGTTTTTTTAAGCAAAAAAAATTTTGGACCAAAATCTAATTTTTTTTCATAACGCGTCTTTACGATTTTTATTACCGGTGGTCGAAAATGACCCTCTTCTAAAGGGTTTCAAAATGTCTGAAATACCTCACATGTGACTATTTGATGTCTTTGGGATTATTTCGAAGTGTTTTTAAGCAAAAAAAAATTTTGGACAAAAATCCAATTTTTTTTTCATACCGCGTCCTTACGATGTTTTGTAGCGGTGGTCGAAAATGACCTTCTTCAAAAGGGTTTCAAAATGTCTTAAATACCTCACATGTGACAATTTGATGCCTTTGGGATTATTTAGAAGTGTTTTTAAGCAAAAAAAATTTTGGACCAAAATCTCATTTTTTTCACACCAAGTCCTTACGATTTTTTGTACCGTTGGTGAAGATAACCCTCTATAAAAGGGTTTGAAAATGTCTGAAATACCTCACATGTGCCTATTTGATGATTTTGGGATTATTTAGAAGTGTTTTTATGCAAAAAAAACTTTGGACCAAAATCTCATTTTTTTTCATACCGCGTCCTTACGATTTTTTGTAGCGGTGGTCGAAAATGACCCTCTTCAAAAGGGTTTCAAAATGTCTGAAATACCTCACATGTGACTATTTGATGTCTTTGGGATTATTTAGAAGTGTTTTTAAGCAAAAAAAACTTTGGATCAAAATCTTATTTTTTATTCGTACCGCGTCCTTATGATTTTTTGTACCAGTGGTCGAAAATGACCCTCTTCAAAAGGGTTTCAAAATGTCTGAAATACCTCACATGTGACAATTTGATGCCTTTGGGATTATTTAGAAGTGTTTTTAAGCAAAACAAATTTTGGACCAAAATCTCATTTTTTTTCATACCGCGTCCTTACGATTTTTTTTACCAGTGGTCGAAAATGACCCTCTTCAAAAGGGTTTCAAAATGTCTGAAATACCTCACATGTGACAATTTGATACCTTTGGGATTATTTAGAAGTGTTTTTAAGCAAAAAAAACTTTGGACCAAAATCTTATTTTTTATTCATACCGCGTCCTTACGATTTTTATTACCGGTGGTCGAAAATGACCCTCTTCAAAAGGGTTTCAAAATGTCTGAAATACCCCACATGAGACTATTTGATGCCTTTGGGATTATTCAGAAGTGTTTTTAAGCAAAACAAAATTTGGACCAAAATCTCATTTTTTTTCATACCGCGTCCTTACGATTTTTTGTAGCGGTGGTCTAAAATGACCTTCTTCAAAAGGTTTTCAAAATGTCTGAAATACCTCACATGTGACTATTTGATGTCTTTGGGATTATTTCGAAGTGTTTTTAAGCAAAAAAAACTTTGGACCAAAATCTCATTTTTTATTCATACCGCGTCCTTACGATTTTTTTTACCGGTGGTCGAAAATGACTCTCTTCAAAAGGGTTTAAAAATGTCTGAAATACCTCACATGTGACTATTTGATGTCTTTTGGATTATTTAGAAGTGTTTTTAAGCAAAAAAAATTTTGGACCAAAATCTAATTTTTTTTCATACCGCGTCCTTACGATTTTTTGTAGCGGTGGTCGAAAATGACCCTCTTCAAAAGGGTTTCAAAATGTCTTAAATACCTCACATGTGACTATTTGATGCTTTTGGGATTTTTTGGAAGTGTTTTTAAGCAAAACAAATTTTGGACCAAAATCTCATTTTTTTTCATACCGCGTCCTGACGATTTTTTGTACCAGTGGTCGAAAATAACCCTCTTCAAAAGGGTTTCAAAATGTCTCAAATACCTCACATGTGACTATTTGATGTCTTTGGGATTATTTAGAAGTGTTTTTAAGCAAAAAAAATTTTGGACCAAAATCTCATTTTTTTTCATACCGCGTCCTTACGATTTTTATTACGGGTGGTCGAAAATGACCCTCTTCAAAAGGGTTTCAAAATGTCTGAAATACCCCACATGAGTCTATTTGATGCGTTTCGGATTATTTAGAAGTGTTTTTAAGCAAAACAAATTTCGGACAAAAATCTCATTTTTTTTCATACCGCGTCCTTACGATTTTTTGTAGCGGTGGTCTAAAATGACCTTCTTCAAAAGGTTTTCAAAATGTCTGAAATACCTCACATGTGACTATTTGATGTCTTTGGGATTATTTAGAAGTGTTTTTTAGCAAAAAACAACTTTGGACCAAAATCTCATTTTTTATTCATACCGCGTCCTTACGATTTTTTTTACCGGTGGTCGAAAATGACCCTCTTCAAAAGGGTTTCAAAATGTCTGAAATACCTCACATGTGACTATTTGATGTCTTTGGGATTATTTAGAAGTGTTTTTAAGCAAAAAAAATTTTGGACCAAAATCTCATTTTTTTTCATACCGCGTCCTTACGATTTTTTTTACCGGTGGTCGAAAATGACCCTCTTCAAAAGGGTTTCAAAATGTCTGAAATACCTCACATGTGACAATTTGATGCCTTTGGGATCATTTAGAAGTGTTTTTAAGAAAAAAAATTTTGGACCAAAATCTCTTTTTTTTTTCATACCGCGTCCTTACGATTTTTTGTACCAGTGATCGAACATGACCCTCTTCAAAAGGGTTTCAAAATTTCTGAAATACCTCACATGTGACTATTTGATGCCGTTGGGATTGTTTAGAAGTGTTTTTAAGCAAAACAAATTTTGGACCAAAATCTCATTTTTTTTCATACCGCGTCCTTACGATTTTTTGTACCGGTGGTCGAAAATGCCCCTCTTCAAAAGGGTTTCAAAATGTCTGAAATACCTCACATGTGACTATTTGATGTCTTTGGGATTATTTAGAAGTGTTTTTAAGCAAAACAAATTTTGGTCCAAAATCTCATTTTTTTTCATACCGCGTCCTTACGATTTTTTGTAGCGGTGGTCGAAAATGACCCTCTTCAAAAGGGTTTCAAAATGTCTGAAATACCTCACATGTGACTATTTGATGCCTTTGGGATTGTTTAGAAGTGTTTTTAAGCAAAAAAAAATTTTGGACCAAAATCTCATATTTTTTCATATCGCGTCCTTACGATTTTTTTTACCGGTGGTCGAAAACTACCTTCTTCAAAAGGGTTTCAAAATGTCTGAAATACCTCACATATGACTATTTGATGTCTTTGGGATTATTTAGAAGTGTTTTTAAGCAAAAAAAATTTTGGACCAAAATCTCATTTTTTTTTCACACCGCGTCCTTACGATTTTTTGTAGCGGTGGTCGAAAATGACCCTCTTCAAAAAGGGTTTCATAATGTCTGAAATACCTCACATGTGAATATTTGATGTCTTTGGGATTATTTAGAAGTGTTTTTAAGCAAAAAAAATTTTGGACCAAAATCTCATTTTTTTTTCACACCGCGTCCTTACGATTTTTTGTAGCGGTGGTCAAAAATGACCCTCTTCAAAAGGGTTTTAAAAAATCTGAAATACCTTACATGTGACTATTTGATGCCGTTGGGATTGTTTAGAAGTGTTTTTAAGCAAAAAAAATTTTGGACCAAAATCTCATTTTTTTTCATACCGCGTCCTTACGATTTTTATTGCCGGTGGTCGAAAATGACCCTCTTCAAAAGGGTTTCAAAATGTCTGAAATACCTCACATGTGACAATTTGATGCCTTTGGGATTATTTAGAAGTCTTTTTAAGCAAAAAAAATTTTGGACCAAAATCTCATTTTTTTTCATACTGCGTCCTTACGATTTTTTGTACCGGTGGTCGAAAATGACCCTCTTCAAAAGGGTTTCAAAATGTCTGAAATACCTCACATGTGACAATTTGATGCCTTTGGGATTATTTAGAAGTCTTTTTAAGCAAAAAAAATTTTGGACCAAAATCTCATTTTTTTTCATACTGCGTCCTTACGATTTTTTGTAGCGGTGGTCGAAAATGACCCTCTTCAAAAGGGTTTCAAAATATCTGAAATACCTCACATGTGACTATTTGATGCCGTTGGGATTATTTAGAAGTCTTTTTAAGAAAAAAAATTTTTTTGACCAAAATCTCATTTTTTTTCCATACCGCGTCCTTACGATTTTTTGTACAGGTGGTCGAAAATGACCCTCTTCAAAAGGGTTTCAAAATGTCTGAAATACCTCACATGTGACTATTTGATGTCTTTGGGATTATTTATAAGTATTTTTAAGCAAAACAAATTTTGGTCCAAAATCTCTTTTTTTTTCATACCGCGTCCTTACGATTTTTTGTAGCGGTGGTCGAAAATGACCCTCTTCAAAAGGGTTTCAAAATGTCTCAAATACCTCACATGTGACTATTTGATGCCGTTGGGATTATTTAGGAGTGTTTTTAAGCAAAACAAATTTTGGTCCAAAATCTCATTTTTTGCATACCGCGTCCTTACGATTTTTTGTAGCGGTGGTTGAAAATGACCCTCTTCAAAAGGGTTTCAAAATGTCTGAAATACCTCACATGTGACTATTTGATGTCTTTGGGATTATTTAGAAGTGTTTTTAAGCAAAACAAATTTTGGTCCAAAATCTCATTTTTTTTCATACCGCGTCCTTATGATTTTTTGTACCGGTGATCGAACATGACCCTCTTCAAAAGGGTTTCAAAATTTCTGAAATACCTCACATGTGACTATTTGATGCAGTTGGGATTGTTTAGAAGTGTTTTTAAGCAAAACAAATTTTGGACCAAAATCTCATTTTTTTTTCATACCGCGTCCTTACGATTTTTTGTAGCGGTGGTCGAAAATGACCCTCTTCAAAAGAGTTTCAAAATGTCTGAAATACCTCACATGTGACTATTTGATGCCTTTGGGATTATTTAGAAGTGTTTTTAAGCAAAAAAAAATTTGGACCAAAATCTCATTTTTTTTCATACCGCGTCCTTACGATTTTTTGTAGCGGTGGTTGAAAATGACCGTCTTCAAAAGAGTTTCAAAATGTCTGAAATACCTCACATGTGAAAATGTAATGCCTTTGGGATTATTTAGAAGTATTTTTAAGCAAAAAAATTTTTGGACCAAAATCTCTTTTTTTTTCATACCGCGTCCTTACCATTTTTTTGTACCGGTGGTCGAAAATGACCCTCTTCAAAAGGGTTTCAAAATGTCTGAAATACCTCACATGTAACTATTTGATGCCTTTGGGATTATTTAGAAGTGTTTCTAAGCAAAAAAAATTTTAGACCAAAATCTCATTTTTTTTCATACCTTACGATTTTTTCTACCGGTGGTCGAAAATGACCCTCTTCAAAAGGGTTTCAAAATGTCTGAAGTACCTCACATATGACTATTTGATGTCTTTGGGTTTATTTAGAAGTGTCTTTAAGAAAAAAAAAATTTTGGACCAAAATCTTTTTTTTTCATACCGCGTCCTTATGATTTTTTGTAGGGGTCGTCGAAAATGACCCTCTTCAAAAGGGTTTCAAAATGTCTGAAATACCTCACATGTGACTATTTGATGTCTTTGGGTTTATTTAGAAGTGTCTTTAAGAAAAAAAAATTTTTGACCAAAATCTCATTTTTTTTAATACCGCGTCCTTACGATTTTTTGTAGCGGTGGTCGAAAATGACCCTCTTCAAAAGGGTTTCAAAATTTCTTAAATACCTCACATGTGACAATTTGATGCCTTTGGGATTATTTAAAAGTGTTTTTAAGCAAAAAAAATTTGGACCAAAATCTCATTTTTTTTCACACCGCGTCCTTACGATTTTTTGTACCGGTGGTCTAAAATGACCCTCTTCAAAATGGTTTCAAGATTTCTGAAATATCTCACATGTGACTAATATATGACTTTGGGATTGTTTAGAAGTATTTGTAAGCAAAAAAATTTTGGACCAAAATCTCATTTTTTTTAATACCGTGTCCTTACGACTTTTATTACCAGTATTCGAAAATGACCCTCTTAAAAATGGTTTCAAAATATCTGAAATATCTCACATGTGACTAATTGATGCCTTTGGGATTGTTTAGAAGTGTTTTTAACTCTCCCGTTGTCCTTGGTACTCAGCGCACGCCCCGTCTCCTAGCACCGGGTCACACAGACCCGCTCTCCAAAACAAAGCCCGGTATCAAAGTCAGTACGGGAGAGCGCAGCCTCCTCACATCCTCTTCTCATCCTCTTCTTTCTTTCTTTCTTCCCGCCGTCATCGTCCTCCGTACTCGGGTCACACGGACCCTGGTCCTCTGCACTCGGGGTCACACGGACCCGCGCTCCGGGGCCGAGCAGGACTCGTCGCACGCTGGGCAGTACAGGACGGCGCAACCTCCACATATGTATCTCCGGCAGCGACGGCAGACTTTGCGTGTTTTTCAGTCCTTCTTGGAGGGGAAGAACAGACACCTCTTCCTCTTGCTGTCGGGAACTGGATCCGTCGCGGGACGGGAAGAAAAAGAAGTAGAAGAAGAAGAAGAAGAAGCTTCGACCCCCTCGCTCGGGCTTGTTCTTACTGATCGTGCCGAGCAGGGTGTTGTTCCTCTTGCGGCGAGCTCGTAGGAAGTGAAGAAATTGTCACAGGTGACGTTACGACCCATCAGACCCTCGGTCACGTCGAACACCGCGCGCGGCCTGATCCTTCTCCGAGCCCTTCGTCGTCGCGGCGGCGGCCCCGGCACCTGCGGGCTTCCCGGTGTAAACCTGCATTTTCCAAGCGTAGCTAGATCTGGCGTCGCAGGCTACCCACGTCTTGATCCCGTACTTGGCGGGCTTGTTCAGCATATGCTGTCTAAAGGGACATCAGCCTAGGGTGTCGGCGGCGAAAGATGTTAGAGAGCGGAGCGCGAGGGGGAGGAAAGAAAGAAAGAAAGAAAGGCAAAGGACACAAACAAAATAACTTTATTTTATGGGAATAAAAAAAAAAACATTTAAAAATAAAAGTTTTGTTTTAATTCATTTCGTTCGTTTTATTCGTTCATATTATTATTATTACTTTTTTTTTTTTTTTTTCATTCGAATCGGCGTCAGACCTCTGAACCGAACCAGCTTCTCGTCTACCGTGACGTGAGGGCCCAGGTTTTAGAGGGCCGGCAAGCGCTCGGCCCACGCGTCCCAGAGCTTCTTCACGGCCGCCAGTTTGTCCGAGGTGCGCCTCTCTGCTCTCGTCTCGTGGTCGTCGAACCGCAGCAGCTTCGAGTAAAGGTGAAAGACTTTGAGCGACATGGTGGCTGGGAAAATCGCCCGCCCGCTGTCCGCGTCCCACAGGCTGGCGGTGGCCTTGCCTCGGGACCTGTACACGCCAGCGAGGACGAGCAGACCCACGTAGGCGCGCAGGTCGATCTCGTCCATAGGCCTCCAGCCGTCTCCGTGTTTCCTGAGACCCTCGCGATTTGTCTCCTCCAGGATGATTTCGTCTATCTCCGGCATGAGGAAGAGGCGGAACGTCGAGACAACGTCTCGGGCGTCAGAAACCGCCGAGGCCGTGGGTCCCGGGGGCCAGGGCCGCCGCCACTCCTGCTCCCGCTCCATTTCCCTCTGTGAAGAATTTCAGACATTTTCAAACCATTTTGAAGAGGGTCATTTTCCACCACCCTTAAAAAAAAGGGGGAAAAAAATGAGATTTTGGTCAGAAATTTTTTTCCTTAAAAGCACTTTTCAACAATCCCAAAGGGATCAATTAGTCACATGTAAGGAATTTCGGACATTTTGAAACCATTTTGAAGAGGGTCAATTTCGACCACCGGTACAAAAAATTGTAAGGGCGCAATATGAAAAAAAATGAGATTTTGGTCAAAAATGTTTTTGACTAAAAAATATTTCTAAAATATCCCAAAGGAATCAATTATTCATATGTGAGGTCGTTCAGATATTTTGAAACCATTTTGAAGAGGGTCATTTTCGACCACCGGTACAAAAAATCGTCAGGAAAAAAAATTAGATTTTGGTCCAAAATTTTTTTACCTTAAAAATGATTCAACATGATACCAAAGGAATCTGTTAATCACATGTGAGGTATTTAAGACATTTTGGAAAACCATTTTGAAGAGGGTCATTTTCAACAATGAGTACAAAAAATTGAAAGGGCGCAGTATGAAAAAAAATGAGATTTCGGTCCAAAATTTTATTTGCTTAAGAATACTTCTAAACTATCCCAAAGGAATCAATTTTTCACCTGAGGTATTTCAGACATTTTGAAACCATTTTGAAGAGGGTCATTTTCGACCACCAGTACAAAAAAGCGTAAGGGCGCGGAATGAAAAAAAATTATATTTTTGTCCAAAATTTTTTTTCTTAAACACACTTCTAAAAAATCCCAAAGGCATCAATTAGTCACATGTGAGCTATTTCAGACATTTTGAAACCATTTTGAAGAGGGTCATTTTTGACCACCGGTACAAAAAATCATAAGATTTTGGTCCAAAATTTTTTTTTGCTTAAAAATACCTCTAAACAATCCCAAAGGCATCAATTAGTCACATGTGAGGTATTTCAGACTGTTTGAAACCATTTCTGAAGAAGGTCATTTTTGACAACCGGTACAAAAAATCGTAAGGACGCGGTATGAAAAAAAATGAGATTTTGGTCAAAAAAGTTTTTTTGCTTAAAAATACTTCTAAACAATCCCAAAGTCACCAATTAGTCACATGTGAGGTATTTCAGACTGTTTGAAACCATTTTTCAGCGGGATCCTTTTTGACCACCGGTACGAAAAATCGTTCAGGCCAGCTACCTCCTACTGCCTTTGCCAAAGACCATGGCCATACTCTCATAACCCAGCTCTAGGCCATGACAAAAAGATGTGAGAAATACACAGTGCTAACTTAATGCAAAATATTTATTAAAGCATGAAGCAAGATAATCAAAATATAGAAATAAATATGAGGTGTGTACATCAGTAATGTCAGTGGTGTGCATGTGGATGTGTGGATTGTATAAATGTAAGGTTGTGTGGCTGAAAGAAACAATAGGTAAAGCAAACAAAAGGTGCCGATAGAGGAGAGAGAGAGGAGAGAAGAACGCGCCACACCAAATCTGGCACTTTATGGTAGTGATGGGACTTTTGGCTCTTTGAAGGGAGCCCTTCAATCAGGAGCCGTTCACTGAAAAGAGCCGTTTAAAAGACTGGCTCTTTTATGTTTTTTGCATTATTTTGAAACACCAATGTTTTAATGACTAAATAGGCAACATGTGATGATTGACATTACATTTTAAAGGCGTTTAATTGGTGCGGCAGTAAATATTACCTTACCATAAAAAAAGAATAGTTAGTTCAAATGTGTGGGCTAAATACATGACATGAGAGGTGACATTAGGCAAATGCTGGAATTTGACCAAAAACATCACGGTACATTATGTGGACTAGTCTGTAGCTTAACAATAAAGAAGAAAATAAAACATTTTCTTTTGAAGTAACATTTTAGTCTCCTCAAAACAAGAACAATAAATGTGTGTAAACATACAGAAAAAAACTGCACAAAACACAACAGTGATTAATCACTGCAATTACTTAAATATCTTAACTGTAGTGCAATTCTCAGAACAAGAACAGTATGTTGGTAAATTGACAGGCAATCAGACACTCCCTCCTTAAAAAAAATTTAATAAATTAAAACCGCAAGCGGTGTTAAGGCCCTCGGCCTTCCGTGCGACCGCCTCCCCATGCCACCGCCGTGGCCACTGACAGCGAGAGGACACTGTATCATGGGCTTGATCCGGCATCCTGCGAGATAAGCACAGTTTTATACTTCTGACAATGCCCACTCAATCACGAGCTCATCACAGCCACGCCCAACATTTGATCAAAAATGTAGGTGGTAACTTTTGATCACACATGTGTGTAGGCGATTTTCACCCAGTTTGGTCCAAATTGGATGTAAACCCTAGGAGAAGATGATGAAAGTATGAGGGCTGGGATTTTATGGGCCCAAACTTCCATCCAATATGGCCGACTTCTTGTTGGTTTTAGGGCGGGGCCATAATGTAATGTTTTTACTTGTCATACCATGGGCTGTCTGTACCAAGTTTCATCTTTCTATGTTGAAAATTTTTTTGGGTGGGTTCCCTTCCGCGCATGTATTTGCATATTTTTTGGGGGCATGGCTGAGTCATTTTTCAATATTTTGAAAATTCTTCTTTCTGGAAAATTCTACTTTTTCACAGTGTAATTTTCAGTCTGTGTACCATTAGTAGAACACAGAGTTTTTCATCAGTTGAATCCAGGTGGAAAAACTCCATTCATTTGAATGGTACAGCTTAGGTGTCGTAATGGCAACACGATTGTAAATAGGGGTGTGACCTCATTGACTTTTTGGTTCAGTTTGGCATGAGGGATTTGTGTGCCAAATTTCTTGTTCCTATGTCAAAAAATTTTTTTCACTTCCATTCAAAAACTGTAGGGGGCGCCAGAGAGCCGTTTTACGATCCAACTATACGAATTATATATCATCATGTTCAGGTTGTCATTCCGCACAAATGTTACATTGGGTCCAACTCAATCTGACACTCTGTGTGCAAGATATACACACTTTTATACTTCTCAAAATGGCCGCTTCGTTGTGAGGTCATCACAGCCACGCCCAACATTTGATCAAAAATGTAGGTGATAACTTTTGATCACACATGTGTGTCGGTGATTTTCACCCAGTTTGGTCCAAATTAGATGTAAACCCTAGGAGGAGATGATGAAAGTATGAGGGGTGGGATTTTAGAGGTCCACACTTCCACTCAATATGGCCGACTTCCTGTTGGGTTTAGGGCGGGGCCATAATGTAATTTTTTACTTGTCCTACCATGGGCTATGTCTGGACCAAGTTTCATTTTTCAACGTGGAAAATTTTTTTGGGTGGGTTCCCATCCGCACAATGTATTTTCATATTTTGAGGGGGTGTGGCCAAGTCATTTTTCAATATTTTGACAATTCTTCTTTCTGGAAGATTCTACTTTTCCACAGTGTAATTTTCAGTCTGTGTACCATTAGTGGAACACAAAGAGTTTTGCAGCAATTGCATCGTTGCACCAAAACCCTTTTCATTTGAATGGCACAGTTTTTGTGTCGTCATGGCAACACGATTGTAAATAGGGGTGTGTCCTCATTGGCTCTTTGGCTCAGTTTGGCATGAGGGATGTGTGTGCCAAGTTTCTTGATCCTGTGTCAAAAAAATTTTTCACTCCCATTCAAAAACTGTAGGGAGCGTGAGAGAGCCATTTTATGATCAAACTATGAAAGTTCCATATAATCATGTTCAGGTTGTCATTCCGCACGAATGTTACATTGGGTCCAACTCAATCTGACACTTTCTTTGCGAGATATACTCACTTTTATACTTCTAAAAATGGCTGCTTCATTGTGAGGTCATCACAGCCACGCCCAACATTTGATCAAAAATTTAGGTGATAACTTTTGATCACACGTGTGTAGGTGATTTTTACCACGTTTGGTCCAAATTGGATGTAAACCCTAGAAGGAGATGATGGAAGTATGAGGGGTGGGATTTTAGAGGTCCACACTTCCATCCAATATGGCCGACTTCCTGTTGGGTTTAGGGCGGGGCCATAATGTAATTTTTTGCTTGTCCTACCATGGGCTATGTCTGGACCAAGTTTCATGTTTGTATGATGAAAAAAATTTGGGGAGGGCTCCCATCCGCGTAATGTATTTTGATTTTTGAGGGGACGCTACCGAGTCATTTTGCGATATTTTTTCTTGGCGACTTCAAATAAAATAAGTTTTCACCAGGCTTGAATTTTTGGTCAAATAAAATTGACTTTTCGTTAACGTTCAGGGGGTCAAATTTGCGTGCAAAGTGTCGAAAGAAAAATAATTTTAAAAAATAAATAAATAACGGAGCCATGCGATTTTAATAGGCCCTCGCCGACATGTATGTCTGGGCTCGGGCCTAAATAAAATAAAAATGAACAGCTCTTTATAAAGACTTGGTTCCCATCGTTCATTTCAAAGAGCCATTCAAAAGATTTGATTCGTTCATGAATGTCACATCACTACTTTATGGTCATCAGGAACACCGGGCCCAGGCGTTCCCAATCACTGTGATGCATCAGCCAATCACCTCGGAAGAGAACACAGAATGACGTCACAGCCAAGCACATACCCAGACTCAGCCACCTAAGCAGGGGCCGGCACAATACCACCAGGGGGCTGAGGGTCAGGAGAGGCCTTGTCCTTGTTTTTTGATTAATCACTTTATTACCTTCTTCACCAAGGAGGTTATGTTTTTGCCAGCGTTGGTCTGTCTGTCTGTCTGTCTGCAAGATAACTCAAAAAGTTATGGACGGATTTGGATGAAAATTTCAGGAAATGTTGATACTGGCACAAGGAACAAATTATTAAATTTTGATCAAGCACTGATCTGCTTTGGCGGAGGTCTGCGCTCTCCGAGTGCTTTTCTAGTGTTAAGTTAGAATCGTTCACATTTGGTCCTGTCTTGCACTTCCTGCTTTATTTTGTACACATCTCTTCCCTCTCGTTTCAGACCCTGACTTCCTCCCTTTGTGTGATTTTCCCACCAGTATGATTGTTAGCCCCACCCCTGGTTGGTGTCACCTGTGTTCCCCTACCTCATGTATAAATAGTCCCTGCCTCCCTTTGTCTTGTGTCAGTTCGTCTTGTCCTGTCAGTGTGATTTTGTCTAGCGTCTCAACCAGGTTTTTCATGTTTGTCAGTTTTGGTTCAGTTTTTATGTAAGGGTTTTGTTCATCATAGTGATTCTTTTAAGTTGTATTATATATCCTCCTTGGGAGCACCTTTTGTTTCATCACTTTTTTGGAATATTAAAATTAGTGCTGGGCAGCGATTAAAATTTTTAATTTGCAATTAATCACGTGATTTCTGCGATTAATCACGATTATGGGGGGAGGGGGGGTTGCCAGCGTCAACACAACAGCATGTATTGCCTTTAAGTAATATTTCAGACTTGAAGTACTCCGGTGATAAAAATAATTCCACGTCAGGGCTTCCAAACAACTTTGGCCTTCTTAACCCCACCATCTGAAGACATTTAAAATGAAAATGTTCATGGAAAAGACCGCTACTTTTCTCCATGTTTATGTCCCCACCAGTTTATTTCCGCTTGTGAGTGATTGACAGGAGTCTTAAGCCCACTAATAAGTACTAATACTAATTAGCCCAATAATGTGATGTTCAGTTGCTCAAAGCAAGCAGACACAGTGAAACTATAAAATAAAGACAAAATAATTCAATTAGTTATGTGTGTTAATGATACGCATATTCACAGAGAATGCATAGATGTAATTATTATAAACTTAAATTGACTGCTAACACAACAATCACATCGTAAATAAGTAAAGGTTGGTTCAAAGGCTGGCATATTATACCTAAACACAACCAAAGAATTTACATAAACTTAACATGTGCCTGTATAAAGAATTAGCACCCATCTGCGACTGCTAGTATAAACGAATTAGCTTAAACATGTTAATGACGCATTGCAATAAACACGTCCAAAATAACATCATAAACATGTTTCTAACAGCACGTAAAAAATGTGAAATTATTTAGCAAACAACAGAATGATTCATACATACAGGCGTTGCTTCTGCAGGAGTTACACAAAGTTTGATTCAGCATTAGTCAGAAAATTCGCATTCTCCTCTCAGCTACGTGCAGTTCACACAGAGCACCGGCGCTTGGTGCGTAAAGCGCCAAAATAAAAGCATGAGTTTTAAAATAAGAGTCCGTATGTATAAATGAACTAAGACTTGCTTGAAAGGCAGAAAGTAATTAACGGGAGATTTAAAAAATTGTCGGCATTATTTAACCCTTTCATGCATGAATTATGAGAACCTTAATCAAAAATTTTTCCTGAGTGTTTTTTTCCTCTTCAGGCATGAAAAAAAACAATGCGATTAAAAATTTTCTTCTGAAAAATAAATAATTTAAAAAATAATTTTTAAAAATTTAAAAATACATTAAAAAAAATAATAATAATGAAAAAAAAAAATTCTTATGAACCTGTTTTTCAAGAAGTTGCAAAAATGTCCACTTAGCTGGACACTACACGTTTAATTTTTGACACAGAAATCTGTATTTACTGATAAATTGTGTGAAAACTATGGGGAGGGCTTGTGATTCTGGGGCTTTATGATCAGGAGAGATCTACATAATATTACCAATTCATGCCAGAAAAGATATGTAGTGTCTTAAAACTTTAATAAAGATATGTGTAAAAAATAAATAAATAACAACAACGAAAAGAACAACAAAATCCATGAATATACAAGAGAACAGCTGTAAGAATAGCTGTCCACTGTAGTGACCAGTGTGCATGAAAGGGTTAATTAATGCGTTAACTTGCCCAGCCCTAATTAAAATACTTTGGTTAAATCTTCATTTTTTTGGTGAGTCGTGCATTTGAGTCCACCAGTTTTGTGTGTCAAGGACGTTACGATGACAGTTGTAATGTCTGTGAGGAGTGTACGGTGCATAATGGCGTCTTGTGTGTCTCGTCTTCATCACATACAGATTGTAACTGAAACTGATGAACAAAGAAACAGAAAAAAACAACTTAACCACTGCTCCAATCCACACATTTCTGTCCTTTTTAATCAATTATATATAAATGTATTCTAATGAAAAACCAGTGTCTGAGTCGAGCAGAACTAAATCATTTTCATTGAATTCCTTTTTTCTTTCCTGGGAGTCGAACACATTTTCTTCCTCCTGCCTGTATTTGTTTTTTTTTTTTTCTGCAGGTAATTGGCATCTTCTTTTCCACCTCCGTTCACCTCAATCTTCCCCGAAGCTGCCGAGTAGTTTTTTATTGACTTATGAGCTCCGTGTTTTTATTACCAAACCAAACACCTCCCTCTGCATCTCCATTTCAGAGGCTGCTCCACTCTAATTTAATTCCCCCTCTGCCCTTTTATGGACGTGGGCGTGTCTGCGGATTCGGGGGGCTGAGCTATAATTGGAAACACAAACTTCATTCACTGTGGCTTTAATTGCTGAGGTTTAGAAGCTGCACTTTTCATCAGCGTCTATTAAAACGAATGAGGAAGCAGCAGAGACACTGGTTTTCTCTGGAGGAGACAATCTGCACAGGTTTATACAACACAAATTAACGTCAGCGTAAATTAATTCCTTACTAGTTGAGATATGGTAATTGTGCATTTCTGCAAACAGGTCTGTAGATATGTGTATGTCAGCGTTTTAATGTGGGAAATAAGTAAATACAAACGGATTTCACTGAATTTTATAGGGTTTTTTTTGTATATTTTAATACAATATCTTTACATTTTCAGACGAGGCTTGAGTTTTGATGCATTTACAATGAATCATCCATTACTGTTTATTTTAATTATTATTATTCTGCATCGTTTTTTGTAACATAACCCTCAACTTTAATCTGAGATTCCATGAACATCTACATGATCAGTAAATTAAATACAGGAAAAAACATGATTTTCGCTGAAAAAAATGCAACATACAGAAGATAATATTAGAATAAATGGTGATAAATCATTTAAGAAAGATTAAATCTAGAGGAAAATTCATTTGGGAACAGACACAAAAGTAGTGCTGGTACTTAATGGGTTAAGTAGGTTGTGTAGGATCTGGGTCTGCATACCCAAGAACCTCATTTCTTTTTTTTTTTTTTTTTTAACACTTTATTTTTATTGTTTAATTTCTGTACAATACAAAACAAACATAAGGGACATTTGGGATACATTGACCATAATAAACCTTTGCGACTAATTGGTTTTAGTAATGTGACAATGAAATGAAAATTGCCCATTTCTTCCATTTATCATGACACTGCTCTAAGATCCTTATTTCTAATGTATATTTTTTTTCAATTTTCTTATTATGAAAAGCTAAATAACAGCTTGTCAATTCACAACTTTTGAGTTTATGCTGAAATAATTGCACCAAACATCAGGATGTAAACTCTTCAGTGTTAAATCCCGTTGTGATCACACATTTCTATGCACAAACACAACAGTTCATTTTGTGGCGACTGAGGGTCGACCGTGCGTAATGTTTCTTAAAATAAACACTGGAATTAAAGCATTAGAATTTAGAGTCTGAGTTCCTAATTGTTTTCCTCTTTTTCCATTTGCGTCTCCTTTTAGCTTTTCCGTGACCTTTTTTAGCTTCGAGTTACAAAAAACTAGTAAACTACTATTAAACAAATTATGACAAAGTGTATGTTTTTATCCTTTAATACGTTTTTATGAATATGATGTGATACGGTTTACGTAAACAGACTTCCCTGTCGGTTTGTTTTTGCAGGTGAAGTGTCAGCGTAGATGGAAAACTTCCTCCATCCTGCATTCAGCTCTTGGCCGTCGTCCCTAAAATAGTGCGACCCTAATCTCTCCCCGAGACTGGAGCTAAGCCCTGTTTGTGCTAATGAAGCTCACAGCGGCAAGGCAAGAGGGGAGAAAAGAGGTCATTAAAAAAGGAGGAAGCATCTGTCTGGAATTAAAAGAAAGCCATCTGTCATGACACGATGAGACTACACCTGGCTGCTAATGACTTCCAAATGTGCTAAAAACCTCAGGCAGGGAAATATCATATGTGAATGATGTCGGAGGCTACGGAGGGAGATGGCTGATCGCTACTTTTACAGCCTTTTTTCACTCCTGCTCCTTCTTCTAATAGCGCTACCATTCAGTAAACAAGCCCGTGGCATTCTTTCATACATTCATGTCTTATTTGGTCCTGACTGTGTTTACTTCGCCCCATTAGTGAAGGTGAATGCCACCTTTCAGACACCAGTGACACCAACCAGCTAATGATCGGCTGGAGACTTATTAAGGCCGGACGATAGAGTCATAACCGTCTCCACCTGTGGGGGCGAGTGGGTCACACCTGAACCGACCACGGTGAATAAATCTAGTCATAAACCTGATGTGAGGATACAGGGTGGTACGGAATCTGCAAAGGTCAAACTGGAGTCCAGAGTCTGTGAATGCAAAGGAAAGGTTTTAATACAGGCGGTGGGAAATGAAATGAAAACCTGATGGGAGGGGTCTATTTACCGGGTGGTGGTACACTCAGAAAAATGAAATGTCCAACTTACGTAAC